>NC_073304.1:223013368-223370515 GCF_027595985.1 Sorex araneus
AAATGTTCCAAAGCTCAGTTTGGTGATTAAATTGCAACCAAGATTCCTAACAAAGAAAAAAAGAAAAAATAAATAAAAGCAGCAGCAGCAGAAAAAAAAAGGATGAAGAAAAAGGAAGAAGAAAAAGAAGAAAGATGAAGAAAGAAGGAAGAAGAAGGAAGACGGAAGAAAGAAGACAGAAGAAGGAAGAAGAAAAAGGAGGAATAAGAAGAAGGAAGAGGAAGAAGGAAGAGGAAGAAGAGGAAGGAAGACGGAAAAAGAAACCGAGGAGGAGGAATAGAAAGAAGATGAAGACAAAAACAAAGAAGAAGAAGAGAAAGAAGAGGAAGAAGAAGAAGGAAAAGGGAGAAAGAAGAGGAAGAAGGAAGAAGAGAGGAGGAGGAAGACAAAGAAAAAGAAGAAGGAAGAACAAGAAGAAGAAGAAGGAGGAGGAGGAGGAACAGGAGGAGGAGGAGGAAGGGGAGGAAGAGGAAGGCGAGGAAGAGGAGGAGGAAGAGGAGGAAGAGGAAGAAGGGGAAGAAGAGGAAGAAGAAGAGGAAGAAGAGAAAGAAGAAATACTCTTTTTTTCCTTTTTGAGTCACACTGGGTGTTACTTTTAATTCACATAACCACAACATTTCATGTGCTAAACATCACTGTGGAAGACCTAAGCTTAAAATTTTATTCTTTGATGTTTATGATGCTATACGGACTTAGACACAAAATAGCAAATGCTTAACAAATACTTAACTAATGAAGTTCTCTAGAACAGGGATTCATGACTACAGCTCTACTGCCACATGGGGGCTGGATAGTTATGGGGGGGGGGCTGTCCAGTGCATTGTAGCTATTCAGCAGTGTATCTGGAGGCCTCTGTTCACTAAGTACCAACAGCATCATTATAGATCTGACAATTAAGACAATAAAAAAACCCTCAAGGCACTATCAAGGGTCATGTGAGTACAAAATCATCCTGGTTGAGGGCCACGGTTCTATTGTTCACATTGCTCTGACTAGTAATTCTCATAGTAATGCTTACTTACAGGCAAAACGGATTTGCTGTACAGTTTTAGTAGCTATTTATAATGTTCTAATGATATTAAAATGAATAACAGAAGCTGACATTTAAGTGTTCTAAAAATTCCAAAAATAATGAAGCATATTTTTAACTTATACATACTGCAGATATGGTAGTGCTTCAAATGTACACCTTTCAATAAACTGTATTTTATTGCAGGATAAATCTCTAGGAAAAGGAAAAGGAAAATATTGCTTCAATTAACTAACAAATATCTAATTTTAGGAATAACCAGTAAAGTCAAAATAATATTGAATGAGTAGATTTGAATGATCCAGAACCCCTAACCTTGCTTTCCTTTCTCTCAACCACAAATCTTCATGAACAAAATGTATGACTATTTGGTTCTAATATTGGACTTTAACTTCTCTCAAAGCAGAGAATTGATTAGGTGATTTTTATGTTCTCAATGATAGGTGGAGTTCAATATTTTATCTTCATGTGAAATTGCTATATTTAATATAATTGTTTGAGCTTGCTCTTCAAGCTGTGCTCTCCCGTGTGTCTCGCTTGCTAGAGTCTATGTTCCTTGGCTTATTCACTTGCACTCTGGAAAAGCCGGTGCTCTCTCTCCAACATCGCCCTGCTTTCTCTCCTCCCACATCTTCCTAAGCACGTTTCATTCAATAAAAACTAACCTGCTTCACTGTTGCACCTCTTTAAGTTCTTTCCTCAAGGGACAGGCGGTTGACCCACTATGCCTGTGGTGAGACATTGGGACTGCTTTTTCCGTTCCTGCTGGTGCAGGCTGGCAGATATACTTTGGGGGAATAATAAAACTAAAGAAGAAATTCCATAGCCCCAAAGTAGCTCAAGGGCTTGATGATCACATCATTTGAAATACAAATCCTGAGCTCTTGGAAGAGAAACTGAGGTACCACCAGGATGCAAAAATCCAAGGCCCCACCCAGAAAAGGCTGGTCCCCTCAGAAAAGAAGTTACACAAGAATCCATGAGATTATAAAGAGAACATCAACAGTGCAAGACATTCCTGTGACAACACCCAGACTAAGTTTTAGCATGCAAAACTCCAGGAAAGAACAACCCTTTTGGAAGGATTGAATAAAAGCACCTCCTGAAAGTCCTCAGGGCTTGTTCTTCAAGCCCTGAGTATGTCACTTGCTTCTTTCTCTGTTTCTTTGCTTGTTTATTTCCACTCTGGAGAGCCTGTGTTCTCTCTTGAACACATACTTCTTAATTTCTCTCCCTCACATCTTTCTAAATAAGCTTTAATAAAAGCTGTCTTGCTTCATACACAAAATAAAAAAAAAAATAAATAAAAACATGGGGCCTGAGTGATAGTGTAGCGGGTGGGGCGTTTGCCTTGCACGCAGCTGACCCGGGTTTGATCCCGGGCATCCCATATGTTCCCCCCAGCACTGCCAGGAGTAATTACTGAGTTTCCTGAGTGTAGAGCCAGGAGGAACCCCTGAGCATTGCTGAGTGTGATCCAAAAAGCAATAAATAAATAAATAAATAAATAAATAAATAAATAAATAAATAAATAAGTAAAAATTAAAAAATAAAAACGTGAACATATTTGCAAAGATCTTTGTTTTTATTTAGTAGTGCTCAGGGGCTACTTCAGGGACATTACTGGGGGGTCAGGGAATGGGGATCCCAGAACCATGTCCTGCTGGGAATCCATCCTGGGCCTCCTGTTGCTCAGCATCACACTCACCATTTGTGCAATCTCCCCAGCTGACAAAAACAATTCTTAAGTTAATGGGCTATGTAAAACAGGACCATGCGTTGGATTGGATTCAGGGGACATAAAGGAACTCTACATGGACACAGAGGAGATGGTAAATTAGCACTTATGTTATTTTTATATGGGTGGCGCAGGTATAAGTACTTTTTTCATCTATTAGGAAAGTTTGAAAAAAAAACTCTTGTGAAGCAAGACAGTTTATATTGAAAGAAACTTTCTTAGACAGATGGAGAGGGTGGGAAAGAGAAAAAATGTGTTCAGGAGATAACACGGGCTTCTCCAGAGCAGAAAAAGCAAACAAAAACTCGTGGGGACAAGTAAGAAAAGTACATGATCCAGAGAGAACATGGGCTTGAAGAGTAAGCCTAAAGTTTTTTTATATATGTACATATATATATTTATACATATATATACATGCAAATGTAATTTAGTGCCAGATATGACATGAGAGGTTTTTAATGCTGTAATCACAAAACTATAGAATTGTTTTGCTGGAAGAAATGATAAAGATTAACTTGTACACCCTTTGTTTTATAAGCAACAGAGCTAAAAACTCATAAATAAATGATTAACTTACAAGTACTCGAGGGATTGCAGGCCTTAAATGAATCCTTATGTAATTCAGTCAAAGAATTGTCACTGAGGATTCTGAGAAATGGAAAAATTATTTCTGGACCAAAATGCAAAATAACTATGACTATTTACTACATACCACTAATTCTTACACATAATAATGGTGCTTTCTAAAGATCTTAATTCTTATTTAACTTAGGGATAGTGATCTCTGGTTAAACTCTTTGTTTTGTCCTCACTTATATCCATCATGCACATGAACACAGCTACTGACTCGTCTCACCAAGTAACCTACACAAAGCATATTCTCTAGGTCACAAAATCTGTCAGATCCAAATTCTGGGTGACACCAGAACCACAAGATTGCCACTCCCTCCTCTCTTCCCAAACATTACTCTGGATACCCCATGAAGAATGAAACTAAGTCTGTAAAGGAAGCCCTTTGAAACTTAACACCATTAATTTTTTGTTCTGGGAAGTAAAATGAGCACAAAATGCACATGACAAATACTCAAGAACCATTGAGGCCAGAGCAATAGTACAGTGGGGAGGGCGTTTGCCTCGTACATGGCTTACCTGGGTCAGACCCGGCACCCCATATGATCCCCCAGGAGTAAACCTTGAGCCCAGAACCAGTGGCTGTGCACACCCCAACATGAAAGAACAATAAAGCAAAGGCACCAAGACGTATTCCTGACAAGAAACACAGATTCACAGAGGCCCCAAATGTGCCCCTCCCAATCACACTTTCCTCTATCACACACCCCTGACTTCAATGAACATTTCTTTGTTATTTGGGGGCGGGGGGTTCCTTTGGTGCTTTGTTTTGTTTGGGGACCACACCCAGGTGTGACCCAAAAAAGCAAAAAAATATAAAAACAAGAATAAAATTTTAAAAAATTAAAAAGAGAACTAAATTATGATCTTAGTGACAAAGGGAAGGCACCATACAAGGCTATGTCTCAAAGGCTCTGTGGTAGGTATATTCTGTCAGTGCTATTACCATACAGTTTTGCTGTCTGATCTATTCTGGACATTCCTGAATAGGTCAATGGGAAGGGAGAAATTAGTCAAGATCATGGCACAGATCTCACACTGATGATATATTTCAAATGGGCAAATTGAAACTAGATACCTATAGACTACTCTACTAGAAACCAGAAACTTGACATACCTTGCAACGCTAATATTCCAAGAGTAGCACTCCACATTGAATGGGATTTAAAGTAGAAGGTAACCAATATTAGGGGGAAATTTTTACGCTGGGGACTGCCCTTCCTTTCTCTGTCCATCAGTTTTTCTTCCCTGGTTCTTGGAGGGTCAGATCGATCGATCAGGTATGTATGAATGCACATGCATGTGATTTTGCCGTTTTTCTGTATGTCTGTCTGTGTTAAGTGTTTAAATACTGAAGTCAGATTGAAATCAGAAGTAAAGGTTAGTAATAAGTACCCCCCAAATTTTTTAAAAGTTTGAATGTTTTTTGGAGCTTATTAAGAGTTGTAAAATTAGAGCACGAAACCAAGATAAAAATTGTTAAAGACTGGTGTAAAAGGTTCATGATTTGAAATATCTAAAGCATAATAACTATTAAAATTAATTAAAAAGATGTTTTCCTCATGCTTTGTAAAAATGATACAAGTTTTTATTAGTACATTTCTTCTCTAAATATAATTTTTGTTTGTATCTGCATCATATTAAGTTGTTAAAAGGAGAATTGAAATAATTGTACATAAAAATAGGTTCAAGAGGTACTGGATTAGTTCAAAACATAAGTTTTAAAAGAAAACAGGTTTATTATGTAAGACTGGATGATATTCCATGCATATTTTATCGGGGCCTCTATGAAGTTTGAGAAAGAGGAAGTTTCTAATTTGACTTATGGATGCCCATGAAAGAAGAATCTGATAATGGGAGTGTTTCGGCAGTTACTGATTGTGGGAAAACCTGGACTGTGAAGTTCGTCCAAAAATGACATGAAAGTGTTGTTTTTGTTTAGAGACTAATTGGTCTTTGTTGACAAAAGTCTCTGAACCAGGACTGGAACTGAAATATTGCTAAATGTGTGTAAACTCTGTATATGTAAACTCTGTATTGTAAAATGAAAAACAATTTCTGTAGAATAAGGTTAAATTTTCTTAAGATTTTCTTGAGGTATTACTGGAAAGATTTGTGAAAATGTTTGTGTTGTTTATTACTGGTCATTTTAAACAGAAAAGGGGGAAATGTTGGTGTACAACATCCCATAATCTAGGCTTGGGTGAAGGCAAGTCTTCAGGGCTTTCTCTTCAAGCCCTGAATATCTCACTTGCTTCTTACTGCTTCTTTGCTTGTTTATTTCCACTCTGGAGAGCCTGTGTTCTCTCTTGAACACATACTTCTTAATTTCTCTCCCTCTCATCTTTCTAAATTAGTTTTAATAAAAGCTGTCTTGCTTCATACACAAAATTAAAAAAAAATAAAAACATGGGCCAGAGCGATAGTACAGTGGGTGGGGTGTTTGCTTTGCACGCAGCTGACCATGGGTTTGATATTGAAGTCAGATTGAAATCAGAAGTAAAGGTTAGTAATAAGTACTCCAAACATTTTTTAAAAGTTTGAGTGTTTTGGGCTGGGGCAATAGCACAGCGGGTAGGGCGTTTGCCTTGCACGCGGCCAACCCGGGTTCGATTCCCAGGAACCCATATGGTCCCCTGAGCACGGCCAGGGGTGGTTCCTGAGTGCAGAGCCAGGAGTAACCCCTGTGCATTGCCAGGTGTGACCCAAAAAGAAAAAAAACAAAAAAAAAGTTTGAGTGTTTTTTTGAGATTATTAAGAGTTGTAAAATTAGAGCACAAAACCAAGGTAAAAATTGTTAAAGATTGGTGTAAAAGATTCATGATTTGAAATATCTAAAGCATAAGAAATATTAAAATTAATTAAAAAGATGTTTTCCTCATGCTTTTTTGGGAGCTGCTTTACAACTAGTCTGGCTCTTATTTCCTAGTTAGACAGCCTGGCTCTTCTGATTCAAACAGAGGCTTGTAGCAAGGTTGCCACTATGGTCGCCATTTGTTTCTCAATAGCCTATGCCTGTAACAAAGGGACATGTCAATCTGCATCTGTATGTGGGTCCAGACACCATTTCCTCCCAGCTGAGAGGTATAAGTATTGTAACTGCCAGTAGAATAAACTCTCTCTCTTCCTCCTTCTTGCTTTCTGGCTCTGTGTCTGTTCATTTGGCTGAGTCCCCTTCTCAGCCCCACATGGGGTCCTCCCTGCTGGACAGGATGGGACCCCACAATGCTTTGTAAAAATGATACAAGTTTTTATTAGTACATTTTTTCTCTAAATATTTATATTATAATTTTTGTTTGTATCTGCATTATATTGAGTTGTTAAAAAGAGACTTGAAATAATTGCACATAAAAATAGGTTCAAAATGTCTTGGTTTAGTTCAAAACGTAAGTTTTAAGAGAAAACAGATTTATTATGTAAGACTGGATGATATTCCATGTATATTTTATCGGGGCCTCTATGAAGTTTGAGAAAGAGGAAGTTTCTAATTTGACTTATGGATGCCCATGAAAGAAGAATCTGATAACGGGAGTGTTTCGGCAGTTACTGATTGTGGGAAAACCTGGACTGTGAAGTTCGTCCAAAAATGGGATGAAAGTGTTGTTTTTGTTTAGAGACTAATTGGTCTTTTTTGACAAATGTCTCTGAACCAGAACTGGGACTGAAATATTGCTAAATGTGTGTAAACTCTGTATTGTAAAATGGAAAACAATTTCTGTAGAATAAGGTTAGACTTTCTTAAGATTTTCTTGAGGTATTACTGGAAAGATTTGTGAAAATGTTTGTATTGTTTATTACTGGTCATTTTAAACAAAAAAGGGGGAAATGTTGGTGTACACATCCCATAATCTCAGGCCTAGCTAGGCTTGGAAGTAAATATTGCTTTTTCTATTGCTGTTACTTTAAAGGACCATACTAATGGCTGTAACTGACTTTGATATAGTTTCCATTGACTAAGTTAATTTGCATATTCTGCCTATGTGGCTGAATATCATTGGTTAAAACATAAACCTAGGTGATAAAAGGGGGCTGAACAGGCTGCTCTCCAGCAGGCCACAACACAAAAAAACTCCGGAGAAAGTTATGTAATCCTCCCAGAAAACGTATATTTCTTTCGTGTGCATATCTTAAATGCCTCAGACTGTCTAACCAAACCTTACAACAACATTATTGTAACACATGACGCCCACAATGCGAGGCTCGAGGCTCGAAGATAAAGGCCCGGTATGGAGAAATAGAGAAAGGGGAGAGATAAAGAAAGGGAATAAAGATAGAAAGAAGAAAAATAAATGGAGAAAGGAGAAAGAAAGAAAGAAAGAAAGAAAGAAAGAAAGAAAGAAAGAAAGAAAGAAAGAAAGAAAGGGAATGAGGGAGGGAGGGAGGGAGAGAGGGAGGGAGGGAGGAAGAGAGGGAAGGAGGGAGGGAGGAAGAGAGGGAGGGAGGGAGGGAGGGAGGAAGGAAGGAAGGAAGAAAAAAGAAAGAGAGTAAGAAAGAAATAAAAAGAAGAAAAGGAGAAAGAAAGGGAATAAAGAAATATAGAGAAAAAAGAAAGGAAGAAAAAGAAAGGGATTAAAGAAATATATATAGAAAGAAAGGTAGAAAAACAAAAAGAGAAAGGGAACAAAGAAAGATAGGCATGAATTAAGAAAGAAAAGGAAAAGAAGAAAAGGAGAAAGAAAGGGAGAAAGAAATAAAGAATAAATAAAGGAAGAAAAGGAAAAAAGGCAATGGGTAATTCTGTTACTTCTCAGCAGGATGCCTATGTTGACACTTTGAGCTCTCTAACAAAAGCAGCTGGTCTGCCTTTAAAGGAGCAGATAATAAGATGCCTCCTTGAGAGGATATAGAAGTATTGTCATTGGTTTAAGCCACAAAATATAGAAAAACTCAATTTAGATTCATGGATAAAGGTAGGGAGAGAATTGTGTTATGCACAGAAAAATGATATTTACACCCAAGGCTAGCTAGGCCTGAGATTATGGGATGTTGTACACCAACAACTAGGGAAAACAGGCTAGGAAGACTGGGTTAATGGTTGAACTCAAGCACAGATGTATGTGGGGCAGAGGGTATGCAAGAAAGAGAAGAGGCCAGTATGACAATAATTGTTGGGAATGATCACATTGGACAAAAATTGAGTGTTGAAGGTAGATAAGGGGGTATTCTTGATAACCTTCAGTATCAATATTGCAACCACAATCCCAAAGGAGAGAGACAGAGACAGAGACAGAGAGGCAGAGAGGGAGAGAAGAAAAGTGCTTGCCTTAAGTCAGTCACGGTGTGGGGGGTGGGGGTGATGGGAGGGAACCTGGGAACACTAATGCTGGGAAATGCACGCTGGTGGAGGGATGGGGGTTCAAACAGTGTATGACTGAAACTTAATCATGAGCAATTACCCTGAAACACTACCATGGACAGTACTATAAAACTAAACCATGATAGCTAAAATAAAAAGATATATATATTTTTTGTTGTTGTTGTTTTTTTTTTACTTTTGGGTCACACCCGGCAATGCACAGGGGTTACTCCTGGCTCTGCACTCAGGAATCACCCCTGGCGGCGCTCAGGGGACCATATGGGATGCTGGGAATCGAACCCGGGTCGGCACGTACAAGGCAAATGCCCTACCCGCTGTGCTACTGCTCCAGCCCCCCAATAAAAAGATATTTTAAAATATGAACTAATTATAGCCTTTTCCTCTCTGCCAATTGGCATCAAATTCCTATAACTACCATGCTTTTATTAGCTTAAACGTCCTTTATTGCTTGTATTCAAGTTTAATGACATACAAAACTCAAGAAACATTAGTCTGCTACTTTGGATGTCAATATTTTTCTATACATCCCTTGTGTATAAACTGACTTATCAATAAAAAAGCAATAAATATCAGGAAAATGGGCAAAGGACCATCAATACAAAAAAGGTCCAGTGAACACAAAGTATTTAAATTCAAAAATAACCAGAATTTGATTCAGCAATACCACTTCTGGGAATATATCCTGGAGAAACAAAAAAGTATAGTTGAAATGACATCTGCACTTATATGTTCATTGCGGCACTGTTTACAATAGCCAGAATCTGGAAAAAATCCGAGTGCCCTAGAACAGATGGCTGGTTAAAGAAACTTTGGTACACCTATACAATGGAATACTATGCAGCTGTTAGAAAAGATGAACTCATGAACTTTGCATATAAGTGGATCAACATGGAAAGTATCATGCTAAGTGAAATGAGCCAGAAAGAGAGGGACAGGCATAGAAAGATTGCACTCATCTGTGGAATATAAAACAACAGAGTAGGAGACTAATACCCAATGTAGTATATAATACCAGGAGGTTGGCTCCATAGCTTGGAAGCTGGCCTCACATGCTGGGGGAAAGTCATCCTAGATAGAGAAGGGAACTCCAAGTAAAAAGTGGTTGGTCATCCTGCACGGGGAGGGAGATGCGTGCTGAAAGTAGACTAGAGACTGAACATGATGGCCACTCAGTGCCCCTACTGCAATCCACAACACCCAAAAGGAGAGAGAGAGAGAGAACAAATTGGAATGCCCTGCCACAGAGGCGGGGTGGGGCGGAGGGAATGGGATTGGGGGGGGCGTGGGGGGTGGGAGGGATACTGGGTTCATTGGTGGTGGAGAATGGACACTGGTAGAGGGATGGGCTCCCGAATACTGCATGAGGGAAAAACAAGCACGAAAAGGTGTGAATCTGTAACTGTACCCTCACTGTGACTCAATAAAAAAAATTTTAAAAAACCAGAAAAATTAAAATATGGACTGGATCCCTTTTGTACAGTCATCAGACCAGTCCCCAAATGAAGAATGCCCAGAGGTGGATGGGCATGGAGAATCAATGCTTTCATGAACAGTTAAACTAACACAAATATTTTGAGGTCAATTAAATGTTCTTAACTACATACTCTTCAGCCCAGAAAATCCATTTCTAAATATCTATATAACAGACCTATCTGCCCACATTCACAAGCCAGTGTGCTGTACTAATACATGTGACAAAAATAAAAATAAAAACATCTTTCTTACAGAATAGTGATTCTTACAGTATAGTGAAGGTGCTGTTGATGTTGGGCCCTGGCACAGGCACTCTACGGAGCCTCTTCTCTGGACTGAGACCAGCACAGGAGAGGATATCTTCTGTGCAGTATAGAGCTCACATATGTTGAAGATCATGGGTATATTCTGTTCCAGTTGCTCAGGGAAATCTACATGTGCCTTTTCTGAAGTAGATTGTACAGAAGGCAGGGCTGAAGAGTGAGTCGGGGAAGAATGAGCTGTCCTTGATGTTTCTGGTTGTGGAGTTTTGCCCAAAGATACAGATGTGTGTTCACCCAGATCTGTGTGTTCACCCAGATCTGTGTGCTGCTGCTGACGGTGTTCTGATGGCAATCCCTGTGTAGGGGTTGTCAGAGTGGTACTTGTTGAAACTGTTACCTCCGCTTTCTTTGGGGCCTTTGCTGGCTGAGTTGGAGTCTCTTGCAAGTGGTAGATGTAACTGAACTGTCTTTAGTGACAGTAACATCCTTGTTTGTAGGTGGATATGTGACTTTACTCAGGTTTGAATGAGGACTCAGACAGTGTGATAGGTGTCTCATTTGAGTTGGGTTCTCCTGGGAGCCTGGAGATTGCACTTGGCTCTTTTGGGGAACAGAGTATGATTCTATCTTCTCAGCTGTAGGCTGAGCTGATTCCTGAGCTTCACCCAGACCTAGAGGAGAGGCTGTGACATTCCGATATATTGATTTAGCTACAAGATCCATATTTAACTCTGTAGACAGATCTGGTTGTGCACTTTGGAACCCCACTGTGG
Source organism: Sorex araneus (assembly GCF_027595985.1). Classification (NCBI taxonomy): domain Eukaryota; kingdom Metazoa; phylum Chordata; class Mammalia; order Eulipotyphla; family Soricidae; genus Sorex; species Sorex araneus. The sequence continues at coordinate 223,024,593 of NC_073304.1, forward strand.
GCTTTGGATACTTAAGTTGGCCCTCCTGTTGACTTTGAGAGTACTGAAGTCCTTCAGACTGTGTTCGGACTTCCAGATTGACTGAAGAAAGTATCATCATTTGAGAGAGAGTTGGATCATCTTGCTACAGTGCCAAAAGTCCCAACTTTTCTGGGGAAACCAGGGATTTGGCTGGGGTCCCATGTTGGGGTGGTGAAGTTGTGCTAACCCTCAGAGCCTCAGATTTAACTTTGGGCAATGTCAGAGTCAGAGGTTGATCCCGACTCACAATAGAATCTGTTGACACATCATTTCATTAGAGGGCCCTAGAGATTGATTTATGGTTCCGGAGGATAAATTATTTCATTAGAGAGCCCTAGAGATTGATTTCTGGTTCCCTTCGTGGGTAAGGGGACGGGGGCCTCATTTGAAGTTAAAGGTTCCATATTATAAAGGGAGGCTGAATGCATTGTAGCCTGCTGCCCACTCGGAGAATGCCCTGCTACTGTACTGGGGTGTACTGTTACGGCAACAACCACGTTGGCAGGTTCAATCACGACACTGGGGATGTGTGAAGGTGAAGCGTGAGGGGGACCTGGTGAAAATGTCATCCTCTGATTCTCCAGAGTCTGGATTGGGAATGCTTTGTGAGTCTGAGTTGGAGAGTCTGGAGCCTTAGGAGAGGTGCCTTGCTGAGTCTAAAAAATGAATCCTCAACTCCCTCTGAAATGATGAGGGAATCATTTCATACTTTCTTCAGTAAATCAGGAATCTTAAGCACGACATCCTACTGGGTTTCCCAAGATAAACCAGACTTGTTACTTTGAGATTTCTTATGATGAGCCTGATACCTATTTGCAGTCTGACACAGCAACTGATAACTTTTGGAAATTTTAGATGTTGATAAGGATAATACGGATGTGTTGATAAAGGTGTTGATAAAGAAAACTTGGATGACAGGGACCCAGTTCCAGAGAGAGGGTGGAGCAGATCACCTTGAGTGGTTATGACATAATCATGAAGGTTCTCTTTAGGCTGGGACGATTCTTGCTCCATAGTAGAAAAGCTTTTCTGTAGTCCTTGAGTCTGCACTTCCAGTAGGACTAAAGATTCCCCACCTACTGTGAGGTCAGTGCTTTCATATGATGAAAGTACAGTTTTTGTCCTGGCTCAAAACCTGGCTCAAAACCCGATGCCCATCAGGTACAGAACTCAGCTCCACATGTCCCATATGCAGGATAGCTTCTTGTTCCCTGAAGGCTCACTTGTCAATGAGCCTCTAGATGCTCCATGAGGAATGGAGTCAGGGATCAGAGGCGCCTTTACCTGCACTGTCAGGGAATCCTCCAGACAACCGTGAAAACCTGATGTGCTGCTTCTAAGGTTCACTTGAACAAGCTCCCTTTCTACCCCAGGGCTCAAATCTTGTCCCTGTACACCAGAATTTAATCTGTAGGGACTCTGGGTGGGAGAAATGGTAACTGTACCAGGACAGGGAATATCCAAGGCAGTGCTCCCTGCCGTGGCCGGTTGAAGCGAATCTACTGACTGGAGCTCTGAAGCTCCACGTAGGGGAGAAGTGATGCAGCTGGGAATGTCCTCTGATTTTTCGGGGCCTGGGGCTGGCCCCACTGCAAGTTTTCCGAATAGGGGTCACCAGCCATGCCAAGATGGGAGGGACAATCTCTGGCCCAATGGTTTCCCTATGCCATCGTGGACGAGGTCCAGCTGGTGTTCTCACAGTGGCACTGTTTGGAGGTCCCCTGCAGTACTTACGGAAGTGGCCTGATCCCCACAATTAAAACATTTGCCCTGATCTTGCCTCTGTATGGCATAGACCTCAACAGCATTTATAGGTGCCTAGTGTTTGATAGAACCCACATTCCCACATGCCTTCCAGTACCCCATAATGTCCTCCTCCTCCTTAATGGGGCACAGCATGGCCTGGCAATCCTCATTAGCATTTTCAAAGGCCAATTGTTTGGACAAAAGCTCCTGAGTTTCCTTACCCTTCACCTGCTTTCCTATGGCTTCCATCAACCTCCCTGTGAAGTCTGCATAGGGTTTTGTGGCACCCTGAATAATCTTAGTATAGCTCCCCTTCAATTCAGCATCTGCATCAATCTTCTCCCAGGCCCACAAGGTGGCGTCAGGGACATGAGTAAAAACAGCATGAGGCAAGGTGACTTGCTTTTTAGGGTCGTGCCATTTCCCTTCACCTATTAACATCTCATAAGTCAATTTAGTCCCTGACAATTTTCGTCCAGCATGGCCTTGGGTCTATAGTTTTACCTTGGCCTCACCACTGAACTACATCCTCCATTGCATATACTGAGAAGGGCTTAAGCAAGTCTTAGCAACCACATGAAAAGCTTGAGGTACCCAATGAGCCTTTTTACTCCAGCCTGTAAAGATACTCCTTACAGTATGGATGTGTAGGTCCATATGAGGCACAGGCCTTTTTTAAATTACTGAGTGAGTCCATTCTTAACCCTTCCTAAGATGGAGACTGATTTTCCTCCACCTGGATGGGAAAAAAGAGACGGAGCTCATGGGGCCTGGGTGGGATTGACCATTTACGGTCGAGAGGTCTCAACTGTAAGCTTCTATCAGGAGCATGTCCTGAGCTACTAGGAGGTCGCTTGGTTGAAGGGCGGTGGCTCCTGTGAAATGCCTTGCCTACCATACCGCTCTCAGGCTCTCAGACTCAGAATCTGAGCAAACTGGTAGCTGGCTCATCATACCCATCACTTTCCTCTGATTCACTGGAAGTGCAGTCACACCAGGGAGGTGGTGGTCTCTCTGGCTTAACATCAGTAGGGAACGTTAACTCATGAGTGGCAGAGAGATTTTTGCTCTGAGAACGTGTTTGCACTGGAAATGCCTTGAGCTGCTTTCGAGGCATGGGTACGGGTGTAGCCAAGCCTTGAGCATTGGGGTCAATGAGAAATGAGAATCATTTCAGTTGGGCAGGGGGAGTGAGGCAGATACAGGAAGACACTGAAGCAAAGGCTTGCTAAGTCAATAGGCAGAATGCAGAGATGAGAGGAAAGGTGATTCTTACAGTATAGTGAAGGTCCTGTTGATGTTGGGCCCTGGCACAGGCACTCTACGGAGCCTCTTCTCTGGAACGAGACCGGTACAGGAGAGGGTATCCTCTGCGCAGATACAGAGATTACATATGTTGAAGATCATGGGTACATTCTGTTCCAGTTGCTCAGGGAAATCTGCATGTGCCTTTTCTGAAGTAGATCGTACACAGTGCAGGGCAGAAGAGTGAGACGAGGAAGAATGAGCTGTCCTTGATGTTTCTGGTTGTGGAGTTTTGTCCAAAGATACAGATGTGTGCTCACCCAGATCTGTGTGCTGATGCTGACACTGTTCTGACTGCAATCTCAGTGTGGGGTTGTCGGAGTGATACTTGCTGAAACTGTTACCTCCGCTTTCCTTGGGACCTTTGCCGAATGAGCAGGAGTCTCTTTCATGGTTGGAGATGTAACTGAACTGCCTTTAGTGACAGTAACATCCTTGTTTGCAGGTAAACACGTGACTTTACTCAGGTTTGAATGAGGACTCAGAGACGTTGTGATATGTGTTGTTAGGGCAAGGTTCTGGATCTCTGACCGCCGATAAGGACCACACAGGAATGCAATTAGCAAGTGGGTAGTTTATGAAGCTGGCTAGCCAGGGTCGTGCACTTGCACACAGCGACATGCAGGTCCCATGTGCCAGGCACGGCCCCAACCCAGGGTGCAGGGGTAACTTCGTTAGGCCCATGTTGGCCGTTTCTGCGATAGTGTGAACCCCCGCGCATTCCCTGGCCAATAAGTTCATAATTTGAAAAAAAGGGGCTGGAGTGATAGCACAGCGGGTAGGACGTTTGCCTTGCACGCGGCCGACTCGGGTTCGAATCCCAGCATCCCATATGGTCCCCTGAGCACCACCAGGAGTAATTCCTGAGTGCATGAGCCAGGAGTAACCCCTGTGCATCGCCGGGTGTGACCCAAAAAGCAAAAAAAAAAAAAAGTTCATAATTTGACATGCCTCTCCCTCCAATCCCATTAGGCCCATCTGCTTGTCCAGCCTATAGATTTACAGGTCACAATTGCATGAGCACCTGCACGGGTCCGAGGGCTGAGCCTGGGTCTGGGAGGCTATCTGTTTAGATTATATCCTTATATGGTCGTAGCTCAGGAGCCTGCACATTCCTCTTGGAGAAAGCACATAGCAGAAGGCTGAGGGGAAAATATACGGTTTTCATTGTCTTTGGCCCAGCCCAGGGCCGACCTGCCCTGTTAGTGTCTCATTTGAGTGTTCTGTAGCACTGGTACTTGTCAGGGTTGTCGAGGGTCTAGTCTTCACAGTGTGTTCTGGGGTTACAGTCAAACGTTGATTTGAAACCCCAGACTGAGTAGAGCTGAAACTTTAGTTGGCCAGATTGAATGAGTCTGCACATGCCCTGATGGTTTTGTCACAGTGTGCTCTGTGGGAGTGGTAGTCTTCTTCAGCGTCACAGAACCTTTGCTCTCCCTACTTGGTTCTGCCGTGATAGTTGTGACATGGACTGATGAATGGTTGCTGAGTTGATGCTGAAACTGTTCGTTCCAGATGCTCTGGAGCCTGAGCCAAAACGATATCAGTTGGTAGCTCTGAAAGCTGAGTGAGGGTCTCCTGCATAGGTGAAGAAATGTCCATTTCCTCAGCAGGTTCCTTGTCTGGTGAAAGCTGAGTTTGAGTCTGTCCCAAATGTAGAACTACCCTCTCACTCTGAAACATCTGTTTTTCTGAAATTGTTGGAAGATAAAATCTGCCTGCCAGAAAATTCCATGTTCTCAGAGAGGCCTGGAAGTGAAGCCAGGACCTCCAGAGATGGAGATATTCATCCTCATGGGGAGATCCAGGAAACAGAGTTGGGTTCTCCTGGGAGCCTGGAGATTGCGCTTGGCTCTCTTGGGGAACAGACTGTGATGCTGCCATCTCAGGGTGCTCTGTAGACTGAGCTGCGTTTTCTTGTTGGGATAAAAATATTTGAGAATCATTTGAAGGCTCATCTGTAGTCAAGTCCTCCTGAGAGACTGAATGTTGAGGTGGGGTCTCTTTCTGGGTTACAGATCTGGTTGTTGCAGTAGTCGTTAGAGGATGAGCTGAGACTGGATTCTGAGCAAATGGTTTAATCTCAGGGTGCTCTAGTGAGTTTTTTGGGATCTCCTGAGAGACTCTGTAAGTGTCCACCTCAGGAAGATCTGGAGTCAGAGCAATGGTCTCTTGTTGACCTAACGTAGCTTCAATCTTTTCAAGGCTGACTGCAGGGTGATCAGAGTCTTCCTCATGGACTGGAAAAGGGCCAATTTCTGTGGTGGCCCCATACCTAGAGAAACTGTCATTGTAGATAACACTGGTTACTGAGCTTCACCCAGACCTAGAGGTGAGGTGTGACATTCTGATGTACAGATTTAGCAACAGGATCCATAGTTAACTCTGTAGACAGATCTACACTTTTTGCACTTTGGTACCCCACTGTGGGCTTGGATTCTTAACTGGGCCCTCCTGATGACTTTGAGAAGACTGAAGTCTTTCAGACTATGTTGGGACTTCCTGATTGACTGAAGAAAGTATGAAATGACTCCCTCATCATTTCAGAGGGAGTTGAATACAGATCTGGACAATCTGTTGCAGTGCCAAAAGTCGCAGCTTTTCTGGGGGAATCAGGGAGTTGGCTGGGGTTGCATGCTAGGGTGGTGAAGTTGTGCTAACCCTCTGAGCCTCAGATTTCACTTTGGGCAATGTCAGAGGCAGAGGCTGATCCCGACTCACAATAAAATCTGTTGATACATCATATGAGAAAGATTGCACTCATATGTGGAATATAATGTAACTGAGAAGTACAAGTTGGCAACGATGCAACTTCTGGCAGATATCCCTGTTGACCTCTTTTTTTGGCTTTAATTCCCAAGTCCATTGCTGGACTTACTCATATATTCATTTTTAAATGATAAAATAAGTATTTTATAGGAATTGCTGAGAAGGTCTTTACTGTATCACTGTATCACTGTCATCCTGTTGTTCATTGATTCTTGGGCAGGCGCCAGTAACGTCTCCACTCGTCCCAGCCCTGAGATTTTAGCAGCCTCTCCTTACTCGTCAAAGGGTTTTTAAAGTCAAAGGGTTTTTATGAGGTTTCAAATTCCAAGCATGTAAAGCATGTAAAGAACTTATTTTTTTTAACTCTTTATTATATCACCATGTGGAAAGTTACAAAGTTCTCAGGTTTATGTCTCAGTTATACAATATTCAAACACCCATCCCTTCACCAGTGCCCATATTCCACCACCAAAAACCCCAGTATACCCCCCGCCCTCACCCCCTACCCCCTACTGTATAACTAATGAATTTCACTCCATTTTCTCTTTACCTTGATTACATTCCATAATTCAACACAAAACTCACTATAGTTGTTGGAGTTTCCACCCAAGAGAGACCTACCTACTACCAAGGAAGCATTTGATAATTAGTTTTCCATTGCTGGAAATGATGAGATATGTAGCCCCACTGCTACCAGTACATAACTCTTTTTTTTTTCCTTTTTCCCTTTTTTTCCCCCCCTCATCCCCCTTCCCGCGCCTCATAGTATGGTGTACGCCATGCCGCGTCGGCCAGCTTGGGGCTTTTGCTTAGTTCACAGTCCAGAGAGGTGGCTGCTACATTAATAACCTTCAATATTTCAACAAAAACTGCTATTATTTGGAGTTCCCTCGCCCCCCAAGTCAGACCTGTTCAAAAGGAACCGTTTCACATTGCTGACAATTATAAATGTTAATTCACGCGGACGCAGCAGCCGAAATACAGGGTAAACAATGGGGACACCGCAAGGTATTGGAACTGCATCAGCGTCCGCGCGGCTTTGGATTTCTGTATAAGGTCCAGGGAAAATTCTGCTAGAAATTGCATAGCCCAGCTCACAGTCCCAGTGCATTGCTATAAGAAGTCTGGAATCAAAGTCTTTAGGCGCAGAGGGTCCGCTTCACTCTCAGCAGCTCAGGATTTATCTGGGCCAAGGGTGTGCCGGTTACGCCCCCTTCCCATGAGTCCCTGGGAGCCCCAAGTGTAAAAATCGAATACCTCTGGGTTTGGAGTCTTAGAAGATGGTGCCTGCCATGTGGGTGCTGCCAAGCCGCCGTTTTCTGTGCAGGAAGACAAGGTGGGGAGGAAAAAATCCACCCCCGGGCAGCACAGAATTGTAGCCCAGTTCGCAGTCCCAGTGCATTGCTACTAGATACTGCGCTGGATGCCCGAATGTGTTAGTTCTCTGGAATCAAAGTCTTTAGGCGCAGAGGGTCCTGTAAAGAACTTATTAGTACAGTACTTGGATGTGGCCACATGCTCGTTATGATTTTATTAAAATATTGCATGGAAAGCCAAATTTCCAGGTGGTGTGAGGCGGGAGCCGTTCATTCGGACACGGTGGCTCCCTTTGAGGAGTCCTGTAGTTCCTCAATCTGAGTTGAGATCTCCTGTGATGACGAGATCTCCTGGGATCTGAAGGACTCGAGTGCATGGGGGGCCTGTGGAGCCTTGATGGACAGTCCTGACTGGGGAGTCTGTGCTGTTGGGGTGCCAAGTAGAGACTTGCTTGTCTGTCGTGCCAGGGGGACAAGTGTTGGGGGGCGCTGAGGTTCCTGTGCTCCCTGGATTTTCTTGGCTGCCTTGGTGTTCTTGGCTGCTATTTCCTCAGGAGTGAATGCTTCTGTTTTCGTTACCATAAACTCCTTGAGCTCCCTGGAACAAGACGAATACAGTCAGCTCTCACAAGGGACCTGCCCCCTCTGCATCGCTTCCTGACATCAGGCAGGTATTGGAACTGTCCCCATTGTTTACTCTGTATTTCGGCTGAAAATTAAGTCCTCATCAGAGGAAACCTTGTCACGCAATTTCTGTGCAATGCTTTTCTGATTGGTGACACTGAGTGCTCGATATGTGTCTCTCAACCGCAGGGGCCACCTTCGCCAGATGATGCCCCCCTGGAAAAGGCAAGGGGAGCTCATGATTCTGCACCCCGGTCCACTCCAGTCCTGCCTCAGTGCCCCCTCCTCCCCGTGCTTAACTGCCTCTGGTGTTCCACTGCACTTCTGCTATTTGAACTTCCAGAGGTTCTTGGAGGAAAACACAGACACACATCATTCGTCATTCACCCATTTCCCATGCTTCCTAGGATGGAGGTCTCTGGTCTTGTTAGGACAACAACATGGGTACCTCGGTCTGGAGCCATGATGAGTCCAACCACTATGACCTGACACCTTGAGAAAGATTCCATGCATACCTGTGGCGGTTTTTAGACATTTGTTGGGTCCATCCAAAGGGACCCCATTGTCTCTTGAGAGACCTTGATATGTAGCCCGGCTTGGAAAACAGGCAGGATATTTAGTTCTGCTCACCACTGTGGCCCCAGCAGATGCTGTGTGCAAAGAACAAACTGCCCACCACACTGAGAGAAAGCACTAGAGTCTGGCCAGAAGCCTTTCCACTGGTCGCCTCTGAATTTAGTCTCTCAGGAACCTTTTACCGGAAGTTTGGGTTGGGGGGGAGCTGATTCTATATCTCCTAGCTGCTTTATCCCAGGTGCTAAACCAGAGTAAACGATGGGACCGTATGGCCTCCCCGAGCACAGATGGGCTGTGATCCCTGAGAGCAGAGCCACCCCACATGGGGGACTGAGCAGCCTGGCCATGTGGGGCCCTAAGACACTAACACTGAACTCAGGCCCAGGTCACAGGGCCAAGTAGCACACGGAAGGGCTCCAGGGTCCCCAAGCACCGGGGGGAGGACACTCCAGTATAAACGAAAGGTTGTCAGACTAACATTTACCTGGATCTTCCATTTTTAGTTTTTATTCTTCATTGACCATAAATCTGCCGCAGTTTCCCACATGCCCATCAGGACTGCCACCTTCTGCTGCAGCCCAGCAGGGGCGCGGCTCCCGGGGGGCTCGGCTCCCTGGGCCCAGAGAGATGGGACCTTTTGCCAGGCACTGGGGAGCCTCAGCACTAAGCCTCCTGGGCTTCCACCCTCAGACCCACTTGTGCTTCCTCGCTGGTGACGGGGACAGCATGTCACTGGGCCCCATTCACAGCACAGCCTTGAACAAAGCTGCCAGAGTCACTGGCTCAACTCCCCGAGGAAAACGGGTGGGGGCAGGGAGGGAGTGGCTCTAGGACCTTTCCCAACAGGGCCTCTCCTGGGCTTTCCTCATCCCAGTGCCTCCAGCTAGCTTCTGGGCTGGCTCCTTTTCTCTCACTTTTTTTTTTTTTTTAAATTTCTTGGATCCCACCTGGTGATGTTCAGGAGTTATTCCTGGCTCTGCACTCAGGAATCACTCCTGGTGGTTCTGGTGTGGGTGGGGTGGGACGTGTGGCCATATGGGATGCTGGGGATTGAACCCGGGTCAGCCACAGCAAGGCAAACACCCTCCCCATCGTACTATAGCTCCACTCCTTTTCTTCTCTGTAGTATTATTTTTATTATTGGTTTTTTGGCCTCACCCAGTGGTGCTCAGATATTACTCCTGGCTCTGTGCTCAGGGATCACTCCAGGTGGGCTAAACATACCATATGTGTGCTGAGGGTTAAACCCAGGTTATGCACGCCAGGAAGTGCCCTACCTGCTGCACTATCTCTCCAGCCACCATCTTCTTTTTGGTAAAGAAGCAAAGCCAGTGGCTCTCAGGTTTTAGACTTGGCCAGGGTAGGGCTCAGCGGTGGAGCATAGGGCTGGCATGTGCGAGGCCGGGGTTCCATGGCCAACTCGTGTGCTCTCCCATGCACAGTCAGGAGGAGTTCTGGCGGACTCAAACACCTCCAGGCCTAAGTCCTGCCAGGCTCAAGTACCACACCTCTGGGTGCCAGAGCATCAGGCCTGCAGAGCCAGGGTGAGCAGCGATGCACGGGGACTTCAGGCATCATCAGCCCCAGCCTGCTTCTGCTTCTACCCCGATTCTGACATTGACCGCTCCACAGCCTCCACGGCAACCTCTGTATCCTCAACTAAAACCCCCTCTGCCGGAGTCTCAGGACCTCCTCCTCTTTGAGGAGCCGTCTCCATATCCTCCGGTACCTGGACCTCAATCTCTGCCCCCGCTGATTCCCATTTCAACAGACCCCCCTTTCTCTGCCTCTGCACCGCCTCCCAATTCTTCTGTTTCCCCATCAGGACCAACTTACGGGACCCGTGGGCGGGCCGTCCGACCCCCTGACAATCGAAATGAGGCAGAGGCTGTTGTTCTCCCATTACGCCCTTTTGGCCCAGACATCCCCGATGGGGCAGGCGGGCGGATGCCAACTCTTCGATATTGGCCTTTTTCCTCCTGCAATCTTTATCCTTCATTCTCGGAGGATCTTTCCTGCTTTACTGATCTTATTACTCTTTCTCTCTCCTTCTGAAGTCCCCTAAGGGACAAGTGCTTGCGTCCTGCTTTCTTCTAGGTTTGGTGATCGCAAGTACCTTCCTGTACTTCAAGATGGGACAGAACACATCAACTCCCCTGTCCCTGACCCTAGCCCATTGGTCTGAGGTTCGGGCTAGGGCTCATAATCTCTCTCTCCCTATAAAGGAAGGCAGTCTATCCCCATGGTTGATAAGAAGAGACTAGCTCCCTGCCTCAAAAGTAGTCTTGACCTTAAAATTGTAACATCTGACTACCTTAGGTTTCAACAACTTTGTCATAATTTGTTTTGCCAGCGTGTATCAACAAAAATGCTTTCTTGAACTGTTTTTAACAAGCAGGAAACTGGCTGGTCAGGCAGAGAAACAGGGAGCAATGTTCCCAATCGGTCGACAGGGCTCACTTTGCCCTGGGGACTGTTCCTTCCTTTCTCCGTCTATCAGTTTTATCCCTGCCATTCTTGAAGGGTCAGATAGATCAATCAAGTATATATTTGTGCACATATATGTGTGATGTTTATTGTCTGTCTTGTCTGTCTGTGGAACACTTGAGTGTTAGAGCTAGTTTGAAGTCAGTAATTCTTAGACCTGGGCAAACAAAATCAAGGGAGGTCAGAGTGATATGTAGCCCAGCAATTTAAAACATCTATGTATCTTTGGAACTTGTTAGATCAGGTTCAAACAAATATTTCTAATCAGCATGTGGTGCCTACAAAGAAATTGAAATTCTCAATCTAGGTTTCTTATTGGAAGAACATTAATGGTTATTAACAGTTGTAACTCTTCTGAAATTCATAATCTGTACCATCTAGGAAGAGCTTCGGAAGTAGTGCCTAAAACTAAAGTGAAATAATAGTTCAGAGGATGCAAGGCTTTATCTTTCAAGCCTCAGCCAATTTTAATGAGGAATTTAGCTGTTTTTAAAGCAGCAGAGGTACAGGAACCATCAAAATAAACAAAGTTTTTTATGTCTCCACAAACATCCAAGTGTTTTTTTTTCTATGCTAATATCAAAGGTTGGTTTAAAAAAGGGGGCGGGGAGGCTCTTTCTGTATTTGAAAGCATGTCTGTATGGTGGAGTTGTTTAAAGTTAGAAAACTCATGATTTGAACTAACTAAGGTACGAGAACTACTGAACTTAAGCCAAAGAAGATTTTACCGTGTTTCACAAAAACTGGTGGTCCAAAGGTCTTATGCTATTATACCAATGTATATATTTGTATCTGCACTGGATTAGAATTATTTGACCTAGAGAATCTTGTGAGTTGAAACAATTGTGATCTATGAAAACAGGTTCAAAGAGTAATGGTTCGGTTTAAAATATTATTTTCTAGAGTTGCAAAATTGGTTGAAAAACTTACTGTACCCGTGTTTTATTTGATCTCCGAGACTTCTGGTAACAAAAATTTTTAAAGCTACTTTGCTCAGGGCTATAAGGAGTTAATCTCAGATGTCAGCTTGAGAGTTTTTAAAGAATTTCCCTGGATCTACCCATCCTCCTGCATTCCCAGCTCAGCAAGCTCTGCCTCAGTCAGACTGGATATGCAGACCCTCCCTAACCTCAACCGTGTATTCTAATCACACTTTTGCCCAGCAGATAAGACCTGCTAATTGTTTCTTAACTCTTCCAGGTATCTGGTTCCTGCAACTTTGTAAATGAGAAAGGGCTTGGGAAACAATTGATTCTTATATTTGCATTAAAATCTGACAAACGCACAAAAAAGAAACAGTGTGAAACCTCCTTGTAGGAGGAAAAGTCTATGATTATATTTTAACAGATAACACCTACTAATGTACTCTGGGTCCTGCTATGGCTCATCTGGAGTAAACTTCATCCTCCTGATACAGACCCCAAACCACCTGAGACTCCACAACCCTCCGAACATCAACCTCAAACAGATCTCCGCTGGAAGTCACAAGGAAATCTGAGGGAGAGTCAGCAACACAGGACTCCTATGGGGAAGGACAGGCTGAATTGGCTTGAGGACTTAGTTTGGGATTTACGGTACCAACCTTATCCTGAACCTCAGAGAACTTTGTACACAAGTGTAGTGTTTTAATCCTTAAAAAGTGTTTTCGTAGAAATCAGAATTCTAAAGATGTCTCCAGGTTAATATATGTTGTAAGCACTTTACTTGTGAGCACCTTTAAAGCTTTTTGAATACCTATAGAACTGACCTAATGCTTTTGAAATGGCACTGCAAGTAGTTTTGTCATGTTAAATGAGATGATTGGAAATTTGTGTCCAAACTTGGAAGATTATGTTGTACTAAGTTCAGTAAAATAAGAGTTTAAACTTGTGGGATGACTATAAGGAATATAGATGTATGTCTTAAGTCAGAAAGATAATGGATGCAGATATCATCAGTCAGAAAAAGGAAGGGAATCCTATTAAAGTGAAGTTGATTTTGAAATGGGTTGAAGGAAAGTTACAGGACAGAATGAATATAAAGGAATGTGTAGAAGGTTTGAAGTTGTGTTTGAAGGAAAGAATGTTGTGTTTTAAGGAACTCTTTAAATCACATGCCGAATTGTTCTAGTACTTTTTTTGGTAGGATCTATGGAAAAGATATTGGATGGATTGTCTGGACTCCTGTTACAGTGCTCTTAGATAATGGGATTCTTCAAAAGTTGTGGAAAATCAAGGGTTTTTCTATTGGGATTAAATGAATTAGACATGTTTAACTGTACACTGGACTCCCAGTACAGTGCTCTTAATGGGAAGTCAAGGTTTTCAACATGGGATTGAATGGGTTAAATATGATGTTAAATTGTACACTTTTCCTCTACAGATTTTAGCTTCTCTGACTAGGACCCACAACAAATGGGTGTGTTGCATCTCACTGTGAGTAAAGTGAAATGTTTGCTTTTCTCTTCTTTTGTACCTTTAGTATGTTTTTGATGCTTCATGGCACTGTGTTGGTTTGCATAAATCCAGATAAAAGTCTTTCCTCTCTGTAATAGGGTCTACCTCTCATGCAGACAGGAAAATCAGTTATGGGACCCCAAAACCCTCTTCCAGGGAAACAGTGAAGGGATTGGTCTAAATGACAGGAGCATGTATTTAACAGGTACTGTTTCAAGTACCCTACAAACCTCAGGGAGACCCTAGAGGCAGGCCTGCTCAAGGAAAGAATGGAAATCATCACTGCTATGGAGAATGAGGAATCCGGAAATCTATGTGACTGACACAGCCTGGCCTACTCTTAGCATCAAGAAAAACCCTGGAAACCAGGATCTCTCCCAGCCCTGAAGAAGGGAGGGGATGGCCTCCTTTCTGCCAGGATGGCTCTATGGAAAATGAGGCCCAAGGCCACCTCCAGTTCAACCTGAAGGCTTGAGGCCATCCAGTTCATCGTGGGACACTTTTGGCCAGGTCTGGGTAACTCTGACGTGCCACATAAGATTAATGCCATTATCGGTATGCCTCCTGTCTTTAGCCAACCCCCAGGACTTCTCAGTAAACAATGGGGTATCCCAAATGGAGAGTTCTCCAATCTTGCTGTGTTTATGCAAAAGAACAAGTCAGATTTGTTAAGCCATCGGGCAAATTTTAAAATGAAGGTGGAGAGAAAACCATGCTTCTGTAATTTGCCTCTTTTGTGAGAATCAGATTCTAGTTATACAAAGGTGATTAAATAATTGGGTAATTTAGTAAGTAAGCTGTCTAGTCTATGAAGATACTCAATGTTGTGCATGCTGTCACCAGCCTGGCCAGAAAAGCAGGGGCCAGGGCTTTACCAAAGTGGGGGAACTTCAGCTTAAAGTATCATTTGCTTCCCCCAACCTGTAAATTGATTAAAGAACTGAGGGTGGAGATCTAAACCGGTTCTAAGTATTCATTCTTAGTTAGTACATAACAGCTCTCAATTCTTGTTTTATCATGGGATTAATAGCCCATTACAGAATAGCTCCTCTAAGCCAGAACACCCTGCAGAAGAGGAAGAATAGGTATTGGAGTGAGGTTTCCAAAGGGACGCTGAAAATTACAGACCCCTAGACTAAGAAAGTAAAATATTGAAGGGATGAACAGGGCAGTAAGAAGTAAGTAACTCAGAACTGTGCCTCCTATGCCATTGATAATTGGTTCTTGTACTTAAACATTTGTCATTTGTTCTTCTGCCTCCAAGGTTTGGTCATATCAAAGTAGCATTCCTTAGCCTAACTGATGTGATTTTTCAAATTCATTGCCTGGGGTTCACTAAAAACTAAGGTAGTCTGAGATTTCACCCCTTGTGCAGGCAGGGTCAGCGTCCCTGTGTCAGCAGGAAGCAGCTCCAGAAGACGGAACTTCGACCATTTTCTCTTTAAGGATTAAAGGTAGTGGAATCTCTAGGGGAATACGAAGTAGGTAGCTAGATTAAGGAAGCCCCTCCCACCTTGAAAATCCCAACTACCCTGATGTGAGTGTGAACCCCATTAATGGAGGAACTCTCTTCCCTTTTAAATTTTTTTGGGGGGGTCAACTGCCACTGTTCCACCTTAGTCTTGAAAAGGAAGTGTAGGCCAGAATGTATGATCTCTCTCTTTTCCAGTTATTACTAGCCTTTACAGGTATCAAGGCCCAGCTCCATGGGGGCTTGGAGCATACTGCCAGAGTGAACTCATCCGTATGCATTGAGACATCTGGTTTGAATCAGG
Source organism: Sorex araneus (assembly GCF_027595985.1). NCBI lineage: Eukaryota > Metazoa > Chordata > Mammalia > Eulipotyphla > Soricidae > Sorex > Sorex araneus. Next base: position 223,039,647 of record NC_073304.1, read on the forward strand.
TGATAAAAACTGCCACCCGAGAACCTCAGTGGAGAGGTCTTCACACTGTGGTCCTGAACACACCAACTGCTGTGAAGGAGGATGAAATAAAAGAGCTGCCTCCCCTCTTAGAATCAGAATGATATCGACTAGTGGCATGTCCAGACAATGGGAGACGACCCCCTTCACAATCTCTAAAATTAGAGATATTCACAACAAGAAGTGGGGATTGAAGAGGAGGGCAGGTTAAGGGTTAAAAACTCGCTTCTGCTAAAGCTGAATTCGGCTTTGTAACTGCTTCGCTGCTTTGAAAGAGACCTACCCCTTGTCACCAAATGGGCCAACAAACTGCTCTAGGAACTGTAAGCAAACATTTGCGTGGAAACAGTTAACACTTAACAAATGTTGAGATTAGCAAATTAAGTGACATATGTGTGATTCCCTTTGATCCAATAGGTGTGATCCTCCCCTTTTTTTTTTCCAAATCAGTACAAAAACTTTCTGCTTTTTGAGTTCAGGACCCTCAGCCCTGCTGGCTCTCAGCACGCTGAAGGGTCCCAACATGTTGGCTTAAATAAACCCCGTGTGTTTGCAGAAAGAGTTGTCTCGGTCTCGTTCCTCCACGCCTCCCCGGGTAGAGGTCTGCTCGACCTAACAACATAAGCTAGGTTGCACCTCTAGGATTACTGAGGAACCTGACCAATCAATGGCTGCATTCCCCTGCTGAAGTTCTCCTGCCAGGAGTTGTGATACTCCTGTTCCAGTGCTCCCCTACTGATTCCTGAAATTTATCAGATTCCTAATAGCTGCTCCCCTGAGACTCGTTGCTGCAACCACTACTGATGCTGTTACAGGAACAACTCTTCAATTTTGATCCAGACACTTCATTTCTTCAAAATGGGACTACATGACTTATCATTGATGACTCTTATCACCCTGGAAAGTGCAGGACAATTGGACACTTTACTACAAGTACTGCTCTGGGCCCAGGGTTGGACTGAAATCTTAGTACAACTAATAAGACTGTATTGTGATTTGGAATTATGTTGTGATTTGGAATTGTTCCTTGTTCAAATTTTTGTGTTTTTGTAAAAGAAAAAGGGGGATATGTAGGATAACATAGCCTCAGGTAGCTTAGGTTTTTTGGGTTACTCCCGTCACAGTGCTCCCATTCCTCCGTGTTTATTTGCAACTTCTTTGTGTTCTGTTGACTTGTAAATATTGTTTTTCTCTTCTTGAGTCCTTTGCATAATTTATTCAGAGCCATGTCCTTTTGTATGGACCCAGGAAGACTTAGCAAATGCTATGCTTTTGTAACCTGGGAGTCATTTGACTCTACATGATATTTTCCTCCTGGGCATCTGTTCTCTGACCTAAGCCTCAGCTGCCCTTACTTCCTAGCACCCCCCAAAAGCAGGGTCCCTACGAGAGACAGGACGGATCCAGGGCAAGCGGTGAGTTGTGTGCTACCCTGGCATCGAGATGGGCCTGGCCAAAGTGCCTAATGCTTAACTATAAGTGAAGAGCTTGGTCATGGACAAATGCTGTCATGATCCAAACAGTGATAACTAGATTTGGACCCTGCTAGGGTTAGGAGTGATTAATCTGGCCTGAGTGCTGTAGTCTGAGTCTGTGGCAAGATGTTGCCAGGAGAGCTGCCTTGCAAGCCTCAATGTGTCTCTTGCTATGTCCATACAAAAATAACTAGTATTAAGACGTGAATAAGTTCTTGGAGGAAGGAAAGGAGAAAAACACCTTAAGAGGTATTTTGCCTGCCGACAGTGGGGAAGGGCTTTGGAATGCCCTTAGGTAGTATTGGCTTTGAACTGAGAGCCCTCAGGAAGGGCTTTCCTATGTTGACTTTGCTGCCTGGATGTGTGTAGCCTAGGGGCAAGGGGGAGAGAGAAAAAGAGGAGATGAGAGGCTGCAGTAGATCCAGAGAGAGGGCAGAGCTAGGAGTGCGGGAGATGAGAAAGATGGAAGATTGAATAAACGGTAACGAATCAGCAACCAGCTTGGTCCTCCTTCTTCCTTCGCCTGTTCTTGGCCAACAGCCGTTCTGATCCAGCCCATACACAGCGGTTCCAGAGGACTGAATGCGGGTGGTGAGACAGAGCCGCCCTGAGAGCCCATGAGTGCACATGCACTTCAGCTTGCTTAGTTTTTTACACCTGAAAAAAGGATAATATAATCAGGGGTCAGAGCAATAGTACAGCAGGGAGAGTATTTATTTGCCATGCATGCAGCTGATCAGGTTCAATCCCTAGCATCCCATATGGTCCCCTGAGGACCACCAGGAGTAATTCCTGAGTGCAGAGCTAGGAGAAACCCCTGAGCATTGTCAGGTTTGGCCCCTCCTGAAAAACATAAAGGATAATATAACCAATGTTCTTCTTTTCTAAGACAAAAACTGATTGCATTAGTCAAGTGGGACTTCTCTACAATGCTAATAATTGTTTTATAAAGAAGAATTTTAAAAATAAGTTATTCCCTTCAGTCTTAAAGTTGCTTTACAAATGGAAAATCTTTAATCATGGTCTTAATTTTATTCTTGTTTTTTTCTGTTCTGGAAACCTACACATCTGGAAACTACCACATCATCATTTATCATTTTATATTTGCTGTAGTTAAAACTCAAAAGTAGGAACATGAGTGATTCAAAGCACACCCCAGTTTTATCAGGACTGATGTCTGCTACATGTAGGACATGTCTCCATCTGTCCCTTTTCTGCAAATTGCCCTGTATTATCCTTAAGCAGGGTTTATTCCATATTGGCACCTCTTAAGAAAATGAAATCCACAGTGGTAGGGTGCTTGCCTTGCACGTGACTGGCCTGGTTCATTCCCCGGCATCCCATATGGTCTGCTGAGCACTGGCAGGAGTGACTCCTGAGTGCACAGTCAAGAATAACCCCTGAACATCGCCGGGTGTGGTGCAAAAACAAAAAAAAAATTAGATCCTGGGTAAGATACATAGGACAAAGGGTAAAGTGCTTGCCTCACATGTGACCAACCCAACTCTGATCCTTGAAATAGTATGTAAAATACAAAGGAACATGTTGGGAACCCCCAACCCTCATCTTTTTAGAAAGGATTATCCCTAATCATTAATGTTCCTGTTTTTGGTTGATGACTGGGAGTGTATCCCCAGCACTCCAAGGGGTCACTCCTGAGCAAAGACATTCAGGAATAGCCCCAGACACTTGGGTGTGGTCCCAAATACCCCTCCCCCAAACAAAACAGAGATATAGATTCCATCCAGCACTTTTTTGCTTTCTTTTGCTTTTTTTGTGTCACACCTGGAGATGCACAAGAATTACTCCTGGCTCATGCACTCAGGAATTAGTCCTGCTGGGAATCAAACCTTGGTCGGCCCCATGAAAGGCAAACACCCTATTTGCTGTGCTATTGCTCCAGCCCTGTCTAGGACTTTGTAAAGATGATCTGAATTCTAGTTCATTGTTCCAGAGCAGGCTGAAATCTTTGGCATTCAGACACACTTCCTCCACCCACCACTATTTTCCATGCCTCAATCAATACCAGATCATTAAGCTGCACCCAAGCTTTCTCTCTCCATAAAAAACGATTGGCTTTGGATATGTTACCTGGAGCCTGATATTGTTTTAAACCAGTAATTACAGAGTTCACTGCCCCTCCCAATACCCTGTGAAAATGTTCACACAGGTCTCCACTTCACGATGAACATTCGTGGACAAGTTTTATCTTCCTTTTAGTACCCTGAGCGATCCGATTGCCCTTGACACTCAAATTCGATCAGGAAAATGTGAACGCTTTCTTCGTACAAGGAATACTTTAATGAACCCCCAAATATAGACATTTCATTGGGGTCCCCTTGGTTTTACGAATGACAGTCAGGAGCTAGGGGCCCGGACTTGCATGGGAATGAGGAGGCAGCCCTTGGAAACCCTGTAGTCCTGGGGCTCTGGCTCCATTTGGCTTGTGAAGGGGAAGGGAAGAAAGTGACAGAGAATGAAAGCAAAGGACAGAAGAAATGGAGAATCCCCAAGTGAGGAGCGAGAGTAGTTCTGGGAAAACTCCACAGCAGGCCGGCTTCCCCCGCCTCATTCCAGGGGACACTCTGTCACCCAGGAAGAGACTGGTCGGCCCTCAATGCGCAGCTTCCACATCAGCCTGTAGAGACAAAACACTGGTTCTGGCTACATCCATCCTGACCCAGTGCTCTGTGAGGCCCCGTGCCCACTCCTTGGGTCTCCTTTGTGGATCTCTGCTCTGGCCTCCTGTGGCCCTTCTGATGCTTCCTGTCAATTGCCCTCATCTGTGGCCTTTGCTCTACCCCCATTCGGGGGCTTCCACATTTTAAACAGTTTTCTCCCATGACAGGAATGGGCCCTGTTTGCTTGGGCTGAGAGTTGCTAAAGAAAAATGTTGCCCCCACCCTTGCCCCACAGACTCTCTCTCTCGAAAGAGTCAGTCATAAGTACCCCTGAGGTACCTGAGTTTGCCCAACACCGCACAGTCACCCGGAGAAGACAGGTGCTTCTACAATTAATTTATCTGTTCACCGTGAAGGGCAGTGAAGTTCAGTAACCATGGGAACACCCGCCATGGCTGAGCTGACTGCTTGAGGGTGTCTACCTCTCTGGGGAATGGGACATTTCTTTTTCCACTGAAAATGTTGCATGGCTAGCTGCGATCAGACATGATTGTTTGGTGCAAATGCTCCCATGGCTCCAATGATGGAACCAAGAGCTGATCCAGCGGACTTTGCTTGACCAAAGCCATCCTCATGGCTGCTTAAGACTTTAGTGGTGGAACTTGAGGGGCCCATCAGTAGTGGAGAAAGCTGGAGTGCAGGGGGCGCTGTGGAGCCTGGTTCCCAGCGAAGAAGCAGCATGCTGACTCAGGTTTTTGGTCCCACCTGGCTGGCTCTGCACTCAGGAATTACTCCTGCCATCCTCAGGGGACCTTAAAGGATGCTAGGGGATCAAACCCGGGTCAGTTGCATGCTAAGGAAACTCCTTACACACGGTGGCTCTGGCCCCTCCTGCAAACACTTTGCAGGTTTGCAGATTTACTTCCACTTATTTCTCTAGGTTCCCCTGAGCCCCTTGGCTGGGCTCTGCAAGACTGCTCATTTTCATTTTCGGGGTCGGAGAGATAGTACAATGGGTAAGGCATTTGCCCTCCATGCGGCAGACCCAGGTTTGATCCTGAGCATCCCATACAGTCCCCAGAACACTGCCAGGAGTAATTCCTGAGTGCAGAGCCAGTAGTAACCCCTGAGCACTGCTGGGTGTGACATACAAAACAAAATAAATTAATTAAATACAATTTGTATTCCTCGTGCTCTCCCTCCTCTAGCTTAAGTGGGTCTCTTACTGCAACCAACCCAGGGTTGCTCCACACTGTATCCAAGAAAGAACCAGAAAATCCCAGGCCCTGTGGGTCAAAGCTCCCTAGGCACTGCCAGTTCCTGCCCACTGCTCCTTCCTCTGTCGCCACATCCTCAGATGCTGTCCATCTCCCCGAGTCCTAGTTCATCTTCCCTCCTCGCCACTTCCTCATCCCTCCTGCTCTGGACAGACTCTTTTGGCACAGTTGACGGATGCTAGAAGATTGGCACAAGCAGGTCTGAAAAGGAGAGAGAGAGAGAGAGAGAGAGAGAGAGAGAGAGAGAGAGAGAGAGAGAGAGAGAGAGAGAGAGAGAGAGAGAGAGAGAGAGAGAGAGAGAGAGAGAGAGAGAGAGAGAGAGAGAGAGAGAGAGAGAGAGAAGCTCACACACAGCAGCAGTTCTGTGTGTGGGCACAGGAAAGGCCCCCAGGACTGAGACAGACACTCGCTAGTTCCACTCCAGCACCCGGGATCTGAGTGACTCTGCCAGGCCGGCCTCCCTCCCGCATACAGTCCGTCCAATGGTTGGGATCCTTTGGTAGCTCTGTGCGGGTCAGGCGGTTGGAGTGATGGCACACTGGGCCTGTTGATTACCACCTTCCTGAACAGAGCAAATGGAAGTTCCCCCAGACTCCAAATTTGGGGGTGTCTATCAGTAAAGGAGAAAGCTAATGCAAGTTACTGAGAATGCGGCTCCAAAACAAAATACAAACAACATAAAGAGACATGGATCCACAATAACTGTGAGTATCTTTCTGAGGAACTCTGCACCCTTTCACATCCCTGTCAGCAGTGCACAGGGGCTGTTTTCCACACCTGCTTGTGTTCCTGTGGCTCAGCTGACCCTGTGTCCCCAGGCCCACCAGCGACCAATGGGAAACTCTATGCCACTAGGTCACTGTGATGGTGATGGTTGCGTCTGTACTGAGCTTGTATTTTTTCTTCCCAGCCACATGTGGATATGCTCAGGAGTTACTCAAAGATGTGGGGTGGTGGGGATCAAACCTGGTCGGGTGCTGAAAGGCAAACACCCACCCGCTATGCTATCACTTGGCCCAACTGCTTATGTCTTGGGCTGTGTTTTTACTTTCCTGATGGCACCTTAAGAACTGACAAAGTTTTTGTTTTGAGGATGTCCACTAGAACTAGCTTGTTTTTCGTCTCTATGCTCTTGTCCTAAGATACTGCTAAACTGCTTCTGGTCTTCTTTATGAACTTATAAAGCTTAATTTATTATGGTTCTGAGCCACAGTCAGTGGTGTTCAGGGCTTACTCCTGGCTATGAGCTCAGGGATCACTCCTGGCGGGATGCAGAGCATCATCTGTGGTGTTGGAGATTGAACCTGGGTCAGTTGGATACAAGGCAAGTGCCCTACCCACTATACTATTGCTCCAGTCCTGTCCACTCAGAGCTTAATCGTGCCACTTCACACCCTGAGCACACTTGTGCATGTGTTCTGAGGAAGGGGTCCGCCTCTGATCTTTGGCATGGGGGCCTCTAGTGCACCCAACATTGTTTGTTCAATGGGTCGTGGACATTTAGGCCCTGCATGTGGATGTGAGCTGGAGATGGCCAGACCCGGCCCCTTCCCTGCCATGACTGTCTCTCCTGTTGCCAGTGACTCACTGGCTGGGGCACTGAGCTCGGGAGAATGGACTCCAGCCCCTTTCTGGTTTCTTTTCTCATTTTTCCAAGCCCTCCCTGCTTTCTGGTGCCTGGCATGGGAGGGCAGAGGCCAGGAAGCTGGCTGGGCACCCGCAGTGGCTGACCAGGGAGGAAATGAGTCACGTGAGGGCTGGGCCCAGCACACACACCTCCCCCTGCTGCCGCAGTTTCCCACATGCCCATCAGGACTGCCACCTGCTGCTGCAGCCCAGCAGGGGCGCGGCTCCCGGGGGGCTCAGCTCCCTGGGCCCAGAGAGATGGGACCTGAGCCAGGCACTGGGGAGCCTCAGCACTAAGCCTCCTGGGCTTCCACCCCCAGACCCACTTGTGCTTCCTCCCTGGTGACGGGGACAGCATGTCACTGGGGCCCATTCACAGCACAGCCTTTGAACAAACCTGCCAGAGTCACTGGCACAACTCCCCGAGGAAAACGGGTGGGGGCAGGGAGGGAGTGGCTCTAGGACCTTTCCCAACAGGGCCTGTGCTGGGCTTCCCCCATCCCAGTGCCTCCAGCTAGCTTCTGGACTGACTACCGGCGGCACTCTCTCTCCAGCCCCATCTTCTTTTTGGTAAAGAAGCAAAGCCAGTGGCTCTCAGGTTTTAGACTTGGCCGGGTAGGGCTCAGTGGTGGAGCATAGGGCTGGCATGTGCGAGGCCGGGGTTCCATGGCCAACTCGTGTGCTCTCCCATGCACAGTCAGGAGGAGTTTCTATCTTTTCAAAAATCAGTAATGAGACTGAACCTTCTCCAGTGCCACAAGAGGCCCTGGATCAGCCTCCTGAACCATCTGAGCATTTCTGCATTCACAAAAAATGTTCCATCTCCAAGTCAGAATGAAGCTCTAAGCTTAAATTTGCCCTATGTCACTGATGAACCTATGGGTTTGACTAGTACTGTAACTACAGAGGTCAGTAATTGTAGGATATCATTAATTTGTCCTTTTTCCCTTGCCACAAAGAGTTTAGGTTTATCTGGCAATAATCTCTAAAAATTTTAAGACAACATTGGTATGTCCTGTTCCCCTTGCCACAAGGAGCTTAGGTTTATCGGGTCGCACCCATCAAAGTGCTCCTGAGTCACTCCCGTTCCTTTGTCTATCTGTAACCACTTCTCTATGTTCCCTTCCCTAACCAGTTAATCAGCTTTTCCCCCCAACCAGCTCTGTTAATTTGTAAGGTCAGATCTTTCTAGGACACTGAACTTGTATTGTAAGTGTTAGGACAGGACTGCCCTGGGTGGGGCCAAAGACAATAAAAACCGTGTATTTTCCACTCAGGCCTCTGCTATATGCTTGCTCCAAGAAGAATGCAGGCTCTTGAGCTATGATCATATAAGGGTATAATCCAGACAGATAGCCGCCTAGGCCGGGCTCAGCCCTCGGACCAATGCAGGCGCCTACGCAATTGTGACCTGTAAATCTATAGGCTGGACAAGCAGATGGGCCTAATGGGATTGGGGGGAGAGGCATGTCGAATTATGAACTTATTGGCTAGGGAATGCGTGGGCTTTCACGCTTTCACCGAAACGGCCAACATGGGCCTAAGTAACTTCTGCACACTGGGTCGGGGACTTTTGCCAAACCTGCTGCACCTGCGTGTCCACATAGGCAGCTGGAACCTGGCTAGCCAGTCTTACAATAAACCCTGCTTGCTGTTTGCAGTCTCTGGAGTCTCTTTGCTGTTATAGGGAGATCTCGATTCGCGCCCTAACATTAAGTTAATATTGCCTTTCTCCACTCCTTGTGTCTTTTGAATAGTTTAATTTAAAGCAATGTCCTTTTTGTATGGACAAAGAAAGACAGTTGTTAATATGCTTTTATAACTTGGAATTTAATTGGCTTTGAATAGTATTTATTCCTGGGCATCTGCTTTCACGACTTAAGCCTCAGTTGCCCTTAGTTCCTAGCACCCCAAAGGCAGGGTCCTGACGAGGAACGGGACAAACCCGGGGCAAGCGGTGAGCTATGTGCTACCCTGACATTCAAATGGGCCAGACCAAAGTGCCTGATGCTTAACTATAAGTTAAGAGCTTGGTCATGGACAAATGCTGTCATGATCCAAAAGTAATGACGAGACTAGGACCCTGCTAAGGATAGGAAAGACTAATCTGGCCTGAGCACTGTAGTCTGAAATGGAGATGACCCCAGGAGAACAATTCTATAAGCTTAATGCATCTCTTCCTGTGTCCATACAAAATGATTGATATTATGAATGCTTATGTTAGTTGGACAAGGAGAAGAGAAACACACCCATGGGATTCCGCTCTTGGGAGGGTGTCCTGCTGAAAGAGAATCTGTCCTAGAAGCAGCATCCCCTGAGGGAAAAAACTTTACCCCTATTGATTGTGACCACACCTATGTGTAAGCCCAAACCCCTCATGCTTGGGGATTTAACTAGGCTGTAAGAGTGGGCTGGGGGTCCCAGTTCCAGATCTGGAGACGCCAGATCCAGATCCAGATCCAGAGAAGGAGAATGAAGTAGCATGGGGGAGGAAGAAGCAGGAGGAGAATGGAGATGGAATGGCATAAACTGAAACTGAGACCAACCAGCCTGGCCCTCGTTCCAGACATACTCAAACTCAGCTTTCACAAGGAACCTGCTGAGGAAACGGAAATTTCTTCAGCTATGCAGGAGACCCTCACCCAGCTCTCGCAGCTACCAACTGATACTTTTTGCCTCAGGCTCCCAAGCAGTTGGAAGGAACAGTTTCACCGTCAACTCAGCATCCATCATCAGTCCGGGTCACGACTATCATGGCGGAACCAATAGAAAACCAAAGGTTCTATGACCCTGAAGAAGACGACCACTCCTACAGAGCACACTGTGACAAAGCCTGTCAGGGCATGTGCAGAATCATTCAATCTCCACGAAAGCTTCAGCTCTACCCAGTCTGGGGGTTCAAATCAATATTTGACTGTAACTGCAGAACACACCAGGAAGACTAAACCCTCAACAACCCTGACATGTACCAGTGCTACAGAAACTCAAATGAGACACCTATCACACCGTCTCTGAGTCCTCATTCAAACCTGAGTGAAGTCACATATCCACCTATAAACAAGGACATTACTGTCACTGAAGGCAGTTCAGTTACAGCTCCAACCATGCAAGAGACTCCAGGTCAGTCTGCAAAGGCCCCAAAGAAAGCTGAGGTAACAGTTTCTACAAGTACCACTCCAACAACCCCCTGGATTGCAATCAGAACAGCGTCAGGATCAGCATACAGATCTGGGTGAACACACGTCTGTATCTTTGGACAAATCTCTACAACCAGAAACATCAAGGATAGTTCATTCTTTCCCGACTCACTCTTCAGCCCTGCCTTCTTTAGGATCTACTTCAGAAAAGGCACATGTAGATTTCCCTGAGCAACTAGAACAGAATGTACCCATGATCTTCCACATATGTGAGCTCTGTACCTGCACAGTGAATACCCTCTCCTGAATGGGTCTCGGTCCAGAGAAGAGGCTCCGTTGTGCCAGGGCCCAACATCAACAGCACCTTCACTATACTGTAAGAATCACCTTTCCTCTTGGGGGCCGGAGCGATAGCACAGCGGGTAGGGCGTTTGCCTTGCACGCGGCCGACCCGGGTTCGATCCCCGGCATCCCATATGGTCCCCCAAGCACTGCCAGGAGTAATTCCTGAGTGCAGAACCAGGAGTAACCCCTGAGCATCGCTGGGTGTGACCCAAAAAGCAAAAAAAAAAAAAAAAAAGAATCACCTTTCCTCTCATCTCTGCATTCTGCCTATTGACGTAGCAAGCTTTTGCTTTATGTCTTCCTGTATCTGCCTCACTCCCCCTGCCCATGTGAAATGATTCTCATTTCTCATTGAGCCCGATGCTCAAGGCTTGGCAACTCCCATACCCAAGCCTCGAAAGCAGCTCAAGGCGTTTCCAGTGCAAACACGTTCTCAGAGCAAAAATCTCTCTGCCATGAGAGTTTTTTTCATGAGTTATGTTCCCTACTGATATTAAGCCAGAGAGACCACCACCTCTCTGGTGTGACTCCACTTCCAGTGAATCAGAGGAAAGTGAGGGGTATGATGAGCCAGCTACCAGTTGCTCAGATTCTGAGTCTGAGAGCGGCATGGTAGAGAAGGCTTCTCACAGGAGCCGCTGCCCTTCAACCAAGCGGCCTCCAGGTCACTCAGGACATAGGAGCCTACAGCTGAGACCTCTCGACTGTAAACGGTCAATCCCACCCAGGCCCCATGAGCTCTGTCTCTTTTTTCCCATCCAGGTGGAAGACAATCAGTCTCTTTCTTAGGAAGGGTTAAGAACGGACTCACTCAGTAATTTCATAAAGGCCTGTGTCTCATATGGACCTACACATCCATACTGTAAGGAGTATCTGACAGGCTGGATAAAAAGGCTCATTGGGTACCTCAAGCTTTTCATGTGGTTGCTAAGACTTGCTTAAGCCCTTCTCAGTATATGCAGTAGAGGATGTGGTTCAGTGATGTGGCCAAGGCAAAACTACAGAGTCTAGGCCATGCTGGACGAAAATTGTCAGGGATTAAATTGACTTATGAGGTGTTAATAGGTGAAGGGAAATGGCAGGACCCTAAAAAAGCAAGTCACCTTGTCCCGTGCTGTTTTTACTCATGTCAGTTATGCTGCCTTGTGGGCCTGGGAGAAGACTGATGCAGATGCTGAATTGAAGGGGAGCTATACTAAGATTATTCAGGGTGCCTCAGAACCCTATGCAGACTCCACAGGGAGGTTGATGGAAGCCATAGAAAAGCAGGTGAAGGGTAAGGAATCTCAGGAGCTTTTGTCCAAACAATTGGCCTTTGAAAATGCTAGTGAGGATTGCCAGGCCGTGCTGTGCCCCATTAAGGAGAAGGGGGACATTATTGGGTACTTGAAGGCATGTGGGAATGTTGGTTCTATCAAACACCAGGCACCTATGAATGCTGTTGAGGCCTATGCCATACAGAGGCAAGATTAGGGCAAATGTTTCTTTTTTTTTTTTCTCTTTAATTTTTATTTTTTATTTATTTTTAATTTATTCTTTTATTGAATCACCATGTGGAAAGTTTCAAAGCTTTCAGGTTTAAGTCTCAGTTATACAATACTCAAACACCCATCCTTTTACCAGTGCATATATTCCACCACCAAGAATCGAAGTATACCTCCCCCACTACCCCCCACCTCCCCAGCCCCCCCACCTCCCCAGCCTCCCTCACCTCCCCAGCCCCCCACCCCGCCTGTGTAGCTGGTAAATTTCACTTTACTTTCAGGGCAAATGTTTTAGTTGTGGGGGATCAGGCCACTTCCATATGGACTGCAGGGCACCTCCAAACAGTGTCACTGTGAGAACACCACCTGGACCTCGTCCACGATGGAGTAAGGGATCCACTGGGCCAGAGATTGTCCCTCCCATCTTGGCCTGGCTGGTGACCCCTATTCAGGAAACTTGCAGTGGGGCCATTCCCAGGCCCCGCAAAATCAGGGGACACTCCCAGCTGCAGCCCTTCTCCCCAACGTGGAGTTTCAGAGCTCGAGTCAGTAGATTCACTGCAACCGGCCAAGGCAGGGAGCCTTGCCTTGGATATTCCCTGCCCTGATAAGTTATCATTTCTCCCACCCAGAGTCCCCACAGATTAAATTCTGGTGTACAGGGATAAGATTTGAACCCTGGGGTAAAAAGGGAGCTTGTTCAAGAGAACCTTAGAAGCAGCACATCAGGTTTTCACGGTTGTCTGGAGGATTCCCTGACAGTGCAGGTAAAGGCGTCTCTGATCCCTGACTATCCATTCCTCATGGAGCATCTAGAGGCTCACCGACAAGTGAGCCTTCAGGGAACAAGAAGCTATCCCGCATATGGGACATTCGGAGCTGAGTTCTGTACCTGATGGGCATCAGGTTTTGAGCCAGGTTTTGAGCCAGGACAAAGACTACATTTTCAACATATGAAAGCACTGACCTCATGGAGGGTGGGGAATCTTCAATCCTACAGGAAGTGCAGACTCAAGGACCAGACCACCCAGAGAAAAGCTTTTCTACTATGGAGCAAGAATCGTCCCAGCCTTAAGAGAACCTTCATGATTACTTTCATAACCACTCAAGGGGATCTGCTCCACCCTCTATCTGGAACTGGGTCCCTGTCATCCAAGTTTTATTTATGGACACCTAAAATTTCAAAAAGTTATCAGTTGCTATCTCAGACTGCAAAGAGGTATCAGGCTCATCATAAGAAATCTGAAAGTAACAAGTCTGAAACTACTAAAACTTTTATCTTTTGCAACCCAGGAGGATGTCGTGCTTAAGATTCCTGAGCATCTTGAGGTAGTTATTTCTTCGACTCAGCCAGGCACCTCTCCTAAGGCTCCAGACTCTCCAGCTCAGACTCACGAAGCATACAAGTAAAAACTTGCATACAAGTAATAAATGACGTTTAAGCTAATGAAAGCATGGTAATCATAGGAATTTGATGCCAATTGGCAAGAGGGGAAAAGGCTATAATTTGTTCATATCTTAAAATATCTTTTTATTTTAGCCATCATGATTTACAGTTTTACAGTACTGTCCATGGTAGTGTTTCATGGTAGTTGCTCATGATTAGGTTTCAGTCGTACACTGTTTCAACACCCATCCCTCCACCAGTGTGCATTTCCCAACATTAGTGTTCCCAGGTTCCCTCCCATCACCCCCACCCCCCACACCATGCCTGCCTTAAGGCAGGCACTTTTCTTCTCTCTGTCTCTGTCTCTCTGTCTCTTTCTCTCTCCTTTTGGGCATTGTGGTTGCAATATTGATACTGAAAGGTTATCAAGAATATCCCCTTATCTACCTTCAACACTCAATTCTTGCCCAACGTGATCATTCCCAGCAATTACTGTCATACTGGCCTCTTCTCTTTCTTGCATACCTTCTGCCCCACACACATCTGTGGTTGAGTTCAACCATTGACCCAGTCTTCCTAGCCCCTGTTTTCCCTGGTTGTTGGTGTACAACATCCCATAATCTCAGGCCTAGCTAGGCTTGGATGTAAATATCGTTTTTCTGTGCAGAACACAATTCTCTCCCTACTTTTGTTTTTTCATTTTGGGTCACACCCGGCAATGTGCAGGGGTTACTCCTGGCTCATGTACTCAGGAATTACTCCTGGCAGTGCTCGGGGGACCATATGGGATGCTGGGAATCAAAGCAGGTTCAGCCGTGTGCAAAGCAAATGCCCTACCCACTGTGCTATTGCTCCAGCCCCTCTCCTACTTTAATCCATAAATCTAAATTGAATTGTTCTATATTTTGGGCCTTAAATCAATGACAATACTTTTGTATCCTCTCAAGGAGGCATCTTGTTATCTGTTCCTTTAAAGGCAGACCAGCTGCTTTTGTTAGAGAGTTCAAAGTGTCAACATAGGCATCCTGTGGAGACGTTACAGAATTACCCATTGCCCTTTTTTCCTTTTCTACCTTTATTTATTCTTTATTTCTTTCTCCCTTTCTTCTTTTCCCTTTCTTTCTTCCTGCCTTTCTTTGTTCCCCTTCTTTCTCTTTTTCTTCTTCTACCTTTCTATCTATATTACTTTAATCCCTTTCTTTTTTTCTTCCTTTCTTTTTTCTCTATATTTCTTTATTTCCTTTTTCCTTTTCTTCTTTCTTTCTATCTTTTTTCTTCCTTCCTTTCTTTCTTTCTTTCTTTCTTTCTTTCTTTCTTTCTTTCTTTCTTTCTTTCTTTCTTTCTTTCTTTCTTTCTTTCTTTCTTTCTTTCTTTCTTTCTTTCTTTCTTTCTTTCTTTCTTTCTTTCTGTCTATGTTTCTCCTTTCTCCCTTTCTTTTTCTTCTATCTTTATTCCCTTTCTTTATCTCTCCCCTTTCTCTATTTCTTCCCTACCGGGCCTTTATCTTCAGTTGGGCGCCATATGTTGCAATAACGTTGCTGTAAGGTTTGTTTAGACAGTCTGAGGCATTTAGATATGCACAGGAAAGAAATATACGTTTTCTGTGAGGATCACATAACAGTCAGTCTTCAGAGTTTTTTGTGTTGTGGCCTGCTGGAGAGCAGCCTGGTCAGCCCCATTTTATCAACTAGGTTGGTGTTTTAACCAATGATATTCAGCCACATAGGCAGCATATGCAAATTAGCTTAGTCAATGGAAACAGTATCAAAGTCAGTTATAGCCGTTAGTATAGTCCTTTAAAGTAACAGCAACAGAAAAACGATATTTACATCCAAGCCTAGCCAGGCCTGAGATTATGGGATGTGTACACCAACATTTCCCCCTTTTTTGTTTAAGATGACCAGTAATAAATAATACAAACATTTTCACAAATCTTTCCAGTAATATCTCAAGAAAATCTTAAGAAAATTTAACCTTATTCTACAGAAATTGTTTTTCATTTTACAATACACAGTTTACATATAGAGAGTTTACACACATTAAGCAATATTTCAGTTCCAGTCCTGGTTCAGAGACATTTGTCAACAAAGACCAATTAGTCTAAACAAAAACAACAATTTCATGCCTTTTTTGGACGAACTTCACAGTCCAGGTTTTTCCACAATCAGTAACTGCTGAAACACTCCCGTTATTCTTCTTTCATGGACAAAGAAGAATCACTGGCATGCATAAGTCAAATTAGAAACTTCCTCTTCCTCAAACTTCATAGATGTCCCGATAAAATATGCATGGAATATCATCCAGTCTTATATAATAAACCTGTTTTCTCTTAAAACTTATGTTTTGAACTAAACCAATAAATTTTGAACCTATTTTTATGTAAAATTATTTCAATTCTCTTTTTAACAACTCAATATAATGCAGATACAAACAAAAATTATAATATAAACATTTAGAGAAAAAAATGTACTAATAAAAACTTGTATCATTTTTACAAAGCATGAGGAAAACATCTTTTTAATTAATTTTAATAGCTCTTATGCTTTAGATATTTCAAATCATGAATCTTTTACATCAATCTTTAACAATTTTTACCTTGGTTTTGTGCTCTAATTTTACAACTCTTCATAAGCTCCAAAAAACACTCAAACTTTAAAAAATTTTTTGGAGTACTTATTACTAACATTTAATTCTGATTTCACTCTGACTTCAATATTTAAACACTTAACACAGACAGACATACAGAAAGGCAACAAAATCATATGCATGCGCATTCATACATACCTGATCAATCGATCTGACCCTCCAAGAACCAGGGAAGAAAAACTGATGGACAGAGAAAGGAAGGGCAGTCCCCAGGGTAAAAATTTCCCCCTAAGATTGGTTACCTTCTACTTTAAACCCCATTCAGTGTGGAGTGCTACTCTTGGAATATTAGCCTTGTAAGGTATGTCAAGTTTCTGGTTTCTAGTAGAGTAGTCTATAGGTGTCAAGTTTCAATTTGCCCACTTGAAATATATCATCAGTGTGAGATCTGTGCCATGATCTTGACTAATTTCTCCCTTCCCATTGACCTATTCAGGAATGTCCAGAATAGATCAGACAGCAAAACTGTATGGTAATAGCACTGACAGAATATACCTACCACAGAGCCTTTGAGACATAGCCTTGTATGGTGCCTTCCCTTTGTTACTAAAATCATGATTTAGTTCTCTTTTTAATTTTTTTAATTTTAATTCTTGTTTTTTTATATTTTGCTTTTTTGGGTCACACCTGGGTGTGGCCCCCAAACAAAACAAAGCACCAAAGGAACCCCCCCCAAATAACAAAGAAATGTTCATTAAAGTCAGGGGTGTGTGATAAGACGTCTTGGGGCCTTTGCTTTATTGTTCTTTCGTGTTGGGGGGTGCACAGCCACTGGTTCTGGGCTCAAGGTTTACTCCTGGGGGATCATATGGGGTTCTGGGTCTGACCCAATAAACCATGTGCAAGGCAAACGCCCTCCCCTCTGTACTATTGCTCTGGCCTCAATCGTTCTTGGGTATTTGTCATGTGCATTTTGTGCTCATTTTACTTCCCAGAACAAAAAAAAATTTAATGGTGTTCAGTTTCGAAGGGTTTCCTTTACAGACTTAATTTTATTCTTCATGGGGTATCCAGAGTAGTGTTTGGGAAGAGAGGAGGGAGTGGCAATCCTGTGGTTCTGGTGTCATCCAGAATTTAGATCTGACATATTTTGTGACCTAGAGAATATGCTTTGTATGGGTTACTTGGTGAGAAGAGTCAATAGCTGTGTTCATGTGCATGATGGGTATATGGGAGGACAAAGCAAAGAGCCTAAACAAAGATCACTATCCCTAAGTTAAATAAGAATTGGGATCTTTAGATAGCACCATTATTATGTGTAAGACTTAGTCCTATGTAGTAAATAGTCATAATTATTTTGCATTTTGGTCCAGAAATAATTTTTCCATTTCTCAGAATCCTCAGTGACAATTCTTTGACTGAATTACATAAGGATTCATTTGAAGGCCTGCAATCCCTCGAGTATTTGTAAGTTAATCATTTATCTATGAGTTTTTAGCTCTGTTGTTTATAAAACAAAGAGTGTACAAGTTAATCTTTATCATTTCTTCCAGCAAAACTATTCTATAGTTTTGTGATTACAGCATTAAAACCTCTCATGTCATTTCTGGCACTAAATTACATTTGCATGTATATATATATATACACACATATATATATATACATATATAAAAAACTTTAGGTTTACTCTTCAAGCCCATGTTCTCCCTGAATCATGTACTTGTTTACTTGTCCCCATGACTCTTTGTTTGCTTATTTTGCTCTGGAGAAGCCCGTGTTATCCCATGAACACATTCTTTATTTTTTCCCACCCTCCACATCTTTCTAAGAAAGTTTCTTTCAATATAAACTATCTTGCTTCACAAAAGTTTTTTTTTCAAACTTTACTAATAGATGAAAAGTATTTATATCTGCGCCACCCATATAAACCTAAAGTAAGTGCTAATTTACCATCTCCTCTATGTCCATGTAGAGTTCCTTTATGTCCCCTGAATCCAATCCAACGCATGGTCCTGTTTTACATAGCCCATTAACTTAAGATTTGTTTTTGTCAGCTGGGGAGATTGCACAAATGGTGAGTGTGAGGCTGAGCAAAAGAAGGCCCAGGATGGATTCCCAGCAGGACACGGTTCTGGGCTCCCCATTCCCTGACCCCCCAGTAATGGCCCTGAAGTAGCCCCTGAGCACTACTAAATAAAAACAAAGATCTATGCAAATATGTTCATGTTTTTATTTTTTAATTTTTACTTACTTATTTATTTATTGCTTTTTGGATCACACTCAGCGATGCTCAGGGGTTCCTCCTGGCTCTGCACTCAGGAAACTCAGTAATTACTCCTGGCAGTGCTGGGGGGACCATATGAGATGCCCGGGATCAAACCCGGGTCAGCTGCATGCAAGGCAAATGACCCACCCGCTGTACTATCGCTCCGGCCCCATGTTCTTTTTTTTTTTTTAATTTTGTGTATGAAGCAAGACAGCTTTCATTAAAACTTATATAGAAAGATGTGAGGGAGAGAAATTAAGAAGTATGTGTTCAAGAGAGAACACAGGCTCTCCAGAGTGGAAATAAACCAGCAAAGAAACAGAGAAAGAAGCAAGCCCTGAGGACTTTCAGGAGGTGCTTTTATTCAATCCTTCCAAAAGGTTGTTCTCTCTCCTTTTGGGTGTTGTGGTTTGCGATAGGGGTATTGAGTGGCCATCTTGTTCTTTCCTGGAGTTTTGCATACTAAAATTTAGTCTGGGTGTTGCCACAGGAATGTCTTGCACTGTTGATGTTCTCTTTATAATCTCATGGATTCTTGTGTAACTTCTTTTCTGGGGGGACCAGCCTTTTCTGAGTGGGGCCTTGGATTTTTGCATCCTGGTGGTACCTCAGTTTCTCTTCCAAGAATTCAGGATTTGTATTTCAAATGATGTGATCATCAAGCCCTTGAGCTATTTTGGGGCTAGGGAATTTCTTCTTTAGTTTTATTATTCCCCCAAAGTACATCTGCCAGCCTGCACCAGCAGGAACGGGAAAGCAGTCCCAACCTCATCACAGGCATCCTGGGTCCACCGCCTGTCCCTTGCAGGAAAGAATTTCAAGAGGTGCAACAGTGAAGCAGGTTAGTTTTTATTGAATGAAACGTGCTTAGGAAGATGTGGGAGGAGAGAAAGGAGGGCGATGTTGGAGAGAGAGCACCGGCTTTTCCAGAGTGGAGGCGAATAAGCCAAGGAACATAGACTCTAGCAAGCGAGACACACGGGAGAGCACAGCTTGAAGAGCAAGCTCAAACTATGTTTGTGTCTATAAAGTCGATGTTTGTGGTTTTCTGTAAAAGAAAAAAATCATAAAAATATGCTCTGCAAAATCTAAAATATTATTTTTAAATTTCTGGCCTTTATAAAAAGCTTTTTAAAGCTGGTTTAATAAAAAATTTATTTTAAAAATGAAAATAGGGGCTGGAGCGATAGCACAGTGGGTAGGGCATTTGCCTTGCACGCAGTCGACCCGGGTTCGATTCTCAGCATCCCATATGATCCCCTGAGCATCACCAGGACTGATTCCTGAGTCTATGAGCCAGGAGTAACCCCTGTGCATCGCCGGGTGTGACCCAAAAAGCAAAAAAAAAAAAAAAAAAAAAAAAAAGAAAAGAAAAGAATCCTGAATTATAGAACAAGAAAATAAAGAACTTTACTTGAATCCCGTTAGCCCAGAATTTTATAAAAAGTTTTAGTCTTCTCGTTATGATTTGCAATACAACATTCTAACACCCTATGTCAGCATATTTCCAAATTATCTATAACTTAAATGAACATTTAAATATGAAATACTTGACTAAAACAGATTGATTCTATAGCAGTAGTATAAAGAACATGTGAGATTATCTCGAGAAGAGATCTGGTGTTAAGAATTTTGGTGTAGGAATTGTTGGGCTATTATCAGACAGACATCTTGGACAGAATCTTGTAAAAAGAGAGTAGGAGAAAGGTAAAACACAGGAAAAACACCTCAGTGCTCTCAGAATACCAAGAGAGAGTAGACACCTAGACCCAGGAGTTGTAAGCCAGGGCTAGCATGCAGAGCTCCCTCGTGCCCACCTGCGCTGGGTCACTCAGGCCTGCAGTAGATCACTTGGAGGGCCTGTTAACCCCCCACCACAGTTCCTGCTCCAGCTGATTTGGAGTAGGTTGATTGGAGAACAGGCATCTTCAATCAGCTCCCAAGTGAGACTGGTGTTTGAGAACTATTTGGAAAGTTAATACATGACGGTGTGCATTGTGGGTCAGAAAAGGAAAGCCTGGGACTGGAGTGATAGGACAGAAGTAAGGGGCTTGCTTCTGCACATGGGTGACCCAGGTTTGATCCCCAGCACCATGCAGGGTCCCCTAAGCCCCCCCAGAGTGATATCAGTGCAGTCAGGAGTGAGCTCTGAGGACTGCTAAGGAAGGGAGCAAGGCAAGAAGAGAGGCAAGAGGAAGAAGAGGAATGAGATTGAAGATAGTTATACCCATCTTGGTCATATGTGAAAGAGAGAACTTAAGTAGAATTCATAGATATAAAACAGTCAACTGTAATCAAATAAAAATTCAGCACTCTGATTTTGTTTGTTCCACCACTGTATAATGAAAGCAGTGAAATTCATGGAGTATTCAGAAAATAAAAATTTAGAAAATAAAATGAAATAATTTTATTTTATATAAATTATATAATTTTATTTTATAGTTAATTTAAAATATATTGTGTGTTTATATGTGTTGTTTATTATATTTTATTTATTATTTGTCATACATTTTGATTAAAATTAAAACTGATATTCAGAAAATATTCAAAAATAATTCAGAAAGTAAAATAAAATTTGAATTTCTATTATGATATAAAAGTTTAATTCTAAATTAGTTCAAAGTTCTGTCTGGAAGAGTAACTTCATCTCATACTATATGAAAATGGATCAACTTTTTAGCCTAAAAAACAGTTAAATAGGAAGGTATATAAACATGATATTATTTATATGAATTTTTGAAATAATAATATTAAATTTAGTAATTTATATGAATTTTTCAAATAATTATATTAAATTTAGTAATTTTACATGAAGATAAAAAATTGAACTCCATCTATCATTGAGAACATAAAAATCACCTAATCAGTTCTCTGCTCTGAGAAAAGTTTAAGTCCAATATTAGAACCAAGTAGTCATACACTTTATTCCTGAAGATTTGTGGTTGAGAGAAATGAAAGCAAGGTTAGGAGTTCTGGAACATTCAAATCTACTCATTCAATATTATTTTGACTTTACTTCTTATTCCTAAAATTAGATATTTCGTAGTTAATTGGAGCAATATTTTCCTTCTCCTTTTTCTAGAGATTTATCCTGCAATAAAATGCAGTTTATTAAAGGCATATATTTGAAGCACTACCATATCTGCAGTATGTGTAAGTTAAAAATATGCTTCATTATTTTTGGAATTTTTAGAACACTTAAATGTCAGCCTCTGTTATTTATGTTAATATATTAGAACATTATAAATAGCTACGAAAACTGTACAGCAAGTCCGTTTTGCCTGTAAGTAAGGATTACTATGAGAATTACTAGTCAGAGCAATGTGAACAATCGAACCGTGGCCCTCTACCAGGATGATTTTGTACCCACATGATCCTTGTTAGTGCTTTGAGGGTTTTTTTTTATTATTCTAATTGTCAGATCTATAATGATGCTGTTGGTACCTAGTGAGCAGAGGCCTCCAGATACACTGCTGAATAGCTACAATGCACTGGACAGCCCCCCCCATAACTAGCCAGCCCCCATGTGGCAGTAGTGCTGAAGTCATGAATCCCTGTTTTAGAGAAATTAATTAAGTATTTGTTAAGCATTTGCTATTTTGTGTCTAATGCCCCCACAGCATCATAAACATCAAATAATAAACCTTAAGCTTAAGTCTTCCACAGTGATGTTTAGTGCATGAAATGCTGTGTTTATGTGAATTGAAAGTAACGCCTGGTGTGACCCCAAAAGAAAAAATATTTCTTCTTTTTCTTCTTTCTCTTCTTCCTCTTCAACTGCTTCTTCCTCCTCTTCCTCTTCCTCCTCTTCCTCCTTTTCCTCCTCTTTCTTTTCCTCTTCTTTCTCCTCTTCTTTCTCCTCTTCCTCTTCTTCCTCTTCCTCTTCTTCCTCTTCCTCCTCTTCCTTTTCCTCCTCTTTCTCCTCTTCCTCTTCCTCCTCTTTCTCCTCTTCCTCTTCTTCTTCTTCTTCCTCTTCCTCCTCCTCTTCCTCTTCTTCTTCCTCCCCTTCCTCTTCCTCTTCTTCTTCCTCTTCCTCTTCTTCCTCCTCTTCCTATTCCTCTTCTTCCTCTTCCTCCTCTGCCTCTTCCTCTTCCTCCTCTGCCTCTTCCTCTTCCTCATCTCCATCCTCTTCCTCTTCCTCATCTCCTTACTCTTTCTCATCTCCTTCCTCCTTTTCCTCTTCTTTCTCTTCTTCTTCTTCTTCCTCCTCTTCCTCCTCCTCTTCTTCCACCTCTTCCTCTTCCTCTTCTTCCTTCTTTATCTTCCTTCTTTCTCTTCCTCCTCCTCCTCCTTCTTTTTCATCTTCGTCTTCTTCCTCTTCCTCTTCCTCCTCCTCTCTTTCTTCTTCCTCTTCCCTCTTCCTTTTCCCTCTTCCTCTTCTTTTTTGTTTTTGTCTTCATCTTCTTCCTTTTCCTCCTCCTCCTCCTCTTCTTCTTCCTTCTTCCTACTTCCTCTTCCTTCTTCTTATTCCTCCTTTTTCTTCTTCCTTCTTCTGTCTTCTTTCTTCCTTCTTCTTCTTTCTTCTTTTTCTCCTTCCTTTTTCTTTTTTCTTCTTTCTTCTACTGCTGCTGCTTTGATTTTTTTTTTATTTTTTTCTTTGATAGGAATCTTGGTTGCAAGTTGATCACTGAACTGATCTTTGGAACATTTCAGTCCTGGCATGGAATGCCTTTTTGCAAAAGATGAAAGTGAAACAGCAGATAAATATATATATTGAAACTGTGCATAAAAACATCACACAGTTATTATTAAGTCACTGGTATAAGGCCAGTGTGAACTCTAACAAGTATGTCCTGAGATCCAATCCCTTTTTTTCAAATGAGGAAACTAAGGAACAAAGAGGCCAGGAGATCTGCATGGGGTGTGGCAGGCTTTGCTTTCCCTATTATTGATTATTGGCACGAGCACTAACAGAAAGGCACCTGTTAGCATTGTCACTGGTACGTGCTGAACTGTGAATGAGGCTTTAAATTCCCAGTTAAATCCCAACTTTGGTTCCTGTTCATGTGCAAAGTTCCAAACCACTTAAACGTATGCAACAAAGATAGGTCATTTTATTACGTATCTGACAAATGACTGGGTTGATTAGAGGCTGGGTTGATCATAATTTACTCCCTGCATTAAATATAGCTGAGGAAAGGTCAAGGTGAGAGCCAGACAGAGAGCTCAGTGGGCTGAGGCATGCCAGGTGTAACCCAAACCTAAGCACCAACAAAACAAAAAGACCCATCTGAGGTGAATTGATACGGAATTAAAGGAAGCTGAACTCCAAACCTTACTTGCCAGATCTCGGGGAAGATCCCAGCAATTTTTATATTCATAATTTTGCATTTCATTTATTTTGTTAAACAGGATTTTGATAAACTAGATGAAATTCAGGGCCCACAAAACCTTAATTCTTCCTGGGTTCCGGGTAATTATCACTCAGTGAGTTTCTTGAATGAAGCATCTATAATATTAATAGACATTGAGTGGTGAACATGTCAGTTAAATAAAAAACAGGTCACCTACAATATGCCATAATAATTTGCAACTGTAAATTAATAAATTTTCCATAAATTGTCAAAATATTAATAAGATGCCATTGTTTTTGAAAGGGTGATAATCACATCTCTTACAGATGAAATCAGGAATGAAGTATGTTATGGA
Source organism: Sorex araneus (assembly GCF_027595985.1). Lineage (NCBI taxonomy): Eukaryota > Metazoa > Chordata > Mammalia > Eulipotyphla > Soricidae > Sorex > Sorex araneus. Next base: position 223,063,518 of record NC_073304.1, read on the forward strand.
AATCCTACAGTGTTTGCTAATCCTAAATGTTCAGTATCTCTTTTTTTCTTTTGTTTTTGTTTTGGGGCCACATCGCCATGCTCAGGCAGGGGTTGTTCCTGACTCTCTTCTCAGGAATTACTCCTGGCGGTGTCTGGGGAACCATATGTCATGCCAGGAATTAAACCCAACTCAGCTGTGTGCAAGGCAAACGCCCTACCTGCTGTTCCTCCTGTACGATTGCTCCAGCCCCAAGAATTTTTTTTTCCTTCTGACTTTCAAGTGTTTCTTCATTCACCTACACAGGTCTACACTGATGACTTGTTTAAAAAATTCTTTTAGTCATTTCATCGGTACAAGTTCCATGATTGTAGCAACTGAAGACTTGACAAAGTAGAAAGGCGATGCCTTACTCAGACAGAGCAGTGGACACTCTGGCTTGTTTGTGGAACATCAGTATTTTGCCAAGACATAAGTACTAAAAGAGAACAAAGGAAACCCAAACCTTGTTCCTACTGATTGCTTGACCCCACTGTGGAGATTGTCAGTGAGGTGGGGAGCTGCACTGTGAAGGCAGACGGAGCTGGGGTCACCGCGAGGCCCTCATGCTCTCCCAGCCACATAGCATAATGGTCTGTCTTTAGATGAGTGTCCACACGAGAGCTTACTCTAAGGCATTGTTATCACTTTGGGGTATGTACTGAAATCCTGGCAGCAGCTTCTCATCGTTCAAAAGCTTCTGCCTTAAAGATGAAGACCACTCAGGACCTTGGAATGGTTTAGGGGTGACTGGATTTTTGTTATAGTTGGAAAGCTGAGGAGTTGATCACATTCAGCAACTGAAAGCGTCTGTTCTCCCAAGTGCGTTTTTCCCTTCCCATCTTTATAAGGAGATATCTTCTGTTTCAACTTACAGTGCTGCTGGAGCACTGTAGGGGTCACACCTGAGCACCACCCAGATGTGGTCCAGCTGCTCCCTTTAGGCTCCCCACTGCCCCCACACCCCCAAACAGGTTCTACCTTCACTCCTCATCTTTATTGTTGAGAGATGTCTGAGGGTCATACACACCCCTGGCTGTGATGCTCAAATTCAGTTGCGGTGCTCACTGGAAATCCTACATCAGGGCCAGGCACTTGCCCCTTGGGCTGATGTTTGCTAAAGGCCTCCATGCTTTGGGGTGGGGGGGGAGGGCGGGAGGCTCACACACACACAAACACACACATACACACACGACCAACAGGTGTCGCTCTTCTAATCCTCGTGTATTAGAGCACCTTCTATGAGCCATGCTCACACCTGTGCTTGTCAGAGGCACCACTTCTCGGCATGGTTCTTGTGCACCCTTTCTCTTTTATATCAAAGATCAGCAAAGACCTTTGTTGCCTGAATTTCAAGGTGGATTTATATGCTTCTTGGGGTCTTGCTATTCCTGAGACTGAACTCCACCCATGCCCACTGGCAGAGAGCCATCTGCTCAGCCACAGTGACCTAGGCAGGAAGCCACGACAGGGTCTGTGGTCTCTAGCAACAGAGGGCAGTGTCCCCAGATAAGATCTATTTTAAAAAGTCATTTAAAGTAATATTGGCTGGGGCCAGAGAGATGGTACAGTTGGGAGAGCACTTGCCTTGCATGTCACTGACCCATGTGTAATCCCCAAAACTGAATGTGCTCCCCAGAGCACCCCGGGGTTGATCCTTTAGTGCACGGCCAGGAGTCAGCCCTGAGCACAGCTGGGTGTGGCCCAGTAACCAAAAGAAAGGTTTTTGGTTACTGAAAGAGATCAGTCTTTTTTACTGTTTTTGGACTATACCCTGCAATGCGCATGGGGTGCTGGTCCCTGAGGGGGTGTTTGAGGGGGGCCAGGTAGTGCCATGAACCTGTCCACCCCACCCCCTTGGGCAAGGCATTTACACCAGCCCTTTTTGGTTTGTTTGTTTGAACCCTCTTTTTGTTTATTTTTAAATAGGATTCTCCAATAACATCCAAAGGACCTAGGAACCAATTATGGTGGTACTCACGGATCTGATTATACCAGGAGTCAAACTCAGCCCCTCGCAAATGCCAGGCATCTGCTCTGCCACTTGGAGCAAACTCCCCAACTCAGTCATGCTCTCTGAGATTGATAAAAACTGTTTGTCCTTTATTTGCCGGGCTGGGGATAGAACCTCAGATTTCATACCTGCAAAACAAGTGTTTTACCTCTGAGCCTTATTTCTTAGTCCTTTTACCACAGTTTACTCCATGAAGCAAAAAGATAAGGTCATGAATATAAAAGAGGCAATGAATGAGCTAGGCATGCACATACATTTATTTTAAAATGCAGAAGAAGTCAGCCAGAGAAAGTACTGACATGCAAAGCACATGCTCAGGTGCCCCTTCCATTTTTTGACTATGAATACTCACTTTTGTATAGACATGTTTGCATTTTTCTTGGGCACATACCCAGGTATTAAATTGCTGAGTCTTTGGTAACTATGGCTAACCTTTTTAAGGAACCATCAAGCTGCTTTTTCTGCAGTGCCTCTTTTTATATTTTCACCAGCAGTGCATAAGGATTTCAATTTCTCCATCACCCTGGTTGCACTTATTGTCTCCTTTTAGCCATCTTACTGAGTATTAAGTAGTATCTGATGTGACTTGGATTTCTGTTCTGCTAATGGCAAGACATTAACTATCTTCTCAGCCTTATTATAGTCATTTTAAAATCCACTTTGGGAGCTGAGCGATAGATAGTACAGCAGGTAGGGCACTTGCCTTGCTGTGGACAATCTGTTTTTATCCCCGGTACCACAGATGGTCCTTTAGCACCTCCAGAAGAGACCCTTGAACACAGAACCTGAAATAAGCCCTGAATCCTGCTAGATGTATCCCAGACCTCCAAAAATAAATAAATAAATAAATAAATGAATAAATAAATAATAAGGCTGGGATTTGTACAAAGATGATACTAAAAACATAGCTCAGTTTGATGAATACTATCAGCAGTAGGGTTCTGGTCAGGACCGTCTTTCTGTTTATTTCCATCTTTAATGTCTCCCAGGTATTTTTACATTTATGTTTGGGTTTTGGGTTTTGTTTGGGTTTGGGGACCACACCCAGCAACATGCTTTGCGGCCTCGGGATATCTTTGACCTACTTCTCCCTCTGGGAGAAACTGGCAATCCTCTGAGAGTTTCCTGCCCACATGGGACAGCTTGCAAGCTTCCCATGGTGTATTCATATGCAAAATCCAGTAACAAGCTGGATCTCATTCCCCTGACCCTGAAGAGCCCCCAGTGCAACATCATTAGGAGGGCCCAGTCGAGATAGGCTTCTAAGATATCAGGGAAAGGACGAAATGAGATGTTACTGAGCCGGCCCGAGAAATCGGTGATTAACGGGATATCGTGATCGTGATCGCTAATGTCTCCCAGGTATTTTTAAATTTACGTGTGGTTTTTGGGTTTTGTTCGTTTGGGGACCACACCCAGCAGCTCCCAGGGTCATTCCTGGCTCTCTGTACTTAAGAGTGTCCCTTGGTGGGAACCATCTGGGTGTGGGGGATTCAAACCTGGGTCAGTGGATGCAAGACAAGCACCTTAACCCCTGTATGCTCTCTCCAGTCCCTTTATCCTTTAAAAAATTTTGTTTTGAATCCCTGTGAATTACAAAGTTACAAAGATATTTATGATTGAGGTGCAGGCACACATTGTTCTAACACTAATCTCTTAACTAGTGTCCACTATTCTCCACCCGTCCCCCCTGCTCCCACCCCGCCCCGCCCCCTCTGCCCCTGTAGCAGGCACTTTATCCAGCCATCTCATTGTCCTACTCTTCCCCTCACAAACTTTTCTCCCACCTCTGCCCCAGTGGCAAGTTCCTACTGAAGACCAGTTCAGCTCATTGTTTCCATTGCCATTGGACATTTGAGGTTCCCCTACAAAGTTTGAGATAGATGGTTCTGAGTCCGTTCCTCTCCCTCTGACTGATTTCACTCAACACGATACTCTTCAGATCCATCCACATTGCAGCAAATTGCATGACTTTATCTCCTAGATGGCTGGGCAATATTCTATTGTGTATCTATACCATAGCTTCTTTATCCAGTCATCTGTTGGTGGGTATTTGGACTGTTGCCATGTTTTGGCTGTTGCATATAGTGCTGCAATGAACCTAGGAGTGCAGACGTCTTTTATGCATTGTGCTTTTGGGCCCTTAGGATATATTCACAAGAGTCATCACTGTATCACTGTCATCCCGTTTTTCGTCGATTTACTCGAGCGGGAACCAGTAATGTCTCTATTCCTCTCAGCCTAGGATTTTAGCAGTCTCTTCTTACTAGTCTTTCCCAACGATTGGAGGCTCTTTCAGGGTCAGGGGAATGAGACCTATCGTTACTGTTTTTGGCAGATCGAATATGCCATGGGTAGCTTATCAGGCTCTGCCTGAGCAGACGGGATACTCTCAGTAGCTTGCTGGGCTTTCTGCGAGGTATGTATATACTGTCATCCTGTTGATCAATGATTTGCTCCAGCGGGCCCAGTAATGTCTCCATTCATCCTAACCATGAGATTTTAGCAGCCTCTCTTTACTTGTCCTTCCCAACGGTGCCTCATTAGAGGCTAGTCAGGGTCAGGGGAATGAGACCCATCATTGTTACTCTATTTGGCATGTGAATATGCCTTGGGGAGCTTGCCAGGCTTTCCCGTGTGGGCAGTAAACTCTTGGTAACTTGCCAGGTTTTCCAAGAGGGATAACCAGGCTATCAGATGTTGTGTGATTGCATCCACACGCTTCTGGGAGCTTGGTTTTATATTCTCTGGATGTTGGCCGTTGAAGGGATTACATGGTATGTGTGTGTGTGTGTGTGTGGGAGCTGGGGTGGGAGGTTTCTGGGTGTGACTTTCTAGCTACAGGAAAAATGGGGAATCTGGGTAGAAGAGGCCCAGTCCCGATCTGAGCAGCCTTGGAGATCTAGGCCCCAGGTCCCGCACACCTGGGTTCCTCTGCCAGTCATATGGAAGTTTAATTCTTAGTGTTTTGAGGAATGTCCATATTGTCTTCCCAAAAAGGCTGGATCAGTTAGCATTCTCACAGCAGTGAATGAGGGGCCCTGTTCCCCCAAATCCTGGTAAACACTAGTTATTGTTGTTCTCTTTGATGAGTACCAGTCTCTGTGGCATGAGATGATCTCTCACTGTTGCTCTGATCTTCATTTCTCTGATGATTAGTGATATAGAACATTTTTTCCATATGCATTTGGTCATTTGTATTTCTTTTGGGCTGGGAGTTGGGTCATATTTGGCGATATTCAGGGCTTACTCCCAGCTCTGCACTTAGTAATCATTCTTAATGCTGTTTGGGGAACCATATGGGATGTTGGGGATTGAACCCAGGTTTGCTGCATCCAAGCAAGCACCTTACCCACTATGCTATCTCTCAGTCCCTGACCATTTGTATTCTTTTTCGAGGAAGCTCCTGTTCATCTCTTCTCCTGTTTATCATTTTTATGTCATTATATATGAAACCTTTAAAATGTATTTTTTTAAATTATTTTGCTTTTTGAGCCACACTGGGTGACTTTCTCCTGGCTCTGCACTCAAGGATCACTGCTGAAGTGTTGTGGGGGAGGATATGGGATGCCAGGGGCCACACCCAGATCAGCTGCATGCAAGGCAAACGCTGTACCCGCTGTACTATAGCTCTGGCCCCTATATGTGAAACTTGAAAAAATGTTCATCTTTAATTACTTCTAGCTAGTGTCTAGAAATATGACTAATTTTGGCATATTGCTCCTGTATCTTACAACCTCATGGAATTCATCTATTAATGATAGTAGTCTTTTTGGCTACAGTCACATAGACTTTGGGTCTCATGGTCTAGTTTCCCAGGAATTTGCCAGAGCATTTCAAAAAATTTTTTTAATTTTTAGTGGTGAATCACTGTGAGGTACAGTTACAAAATTATGAACTTTCATGTTTACATTTCATTTACATCCCTCTAAAATTGTTTATTAATGAATCACCATGAGGTACAGTTACAGACTAACAACTTTTCATGCTTATGTTTCAGTCATACAATGCTTGAGTACCCATCCGTCTACCAGTGCCCATTCTCCACCACCGATGATCCTAGTATCCCTCCCACCCGCTCCCCACCCTACCCCCCCCACCCACCCAGCCTCTGTGGTAGGGCATTCCCTTTTGTTCTCTCTCTCCTTTCAGGTGTTGTGGTTTGCAATAGAGGTATTGAGTAGCCTTCGTGTTTGATCCACATTCCACTTTCAGTGTGTATCTCCCATCCCCAGTGGGTCCTTGAACCACCCTTTACCTGGTATTCCCTTCTCTATCTGAGCTGCCTTTTCCTCCAGCTTGTTTGGCCAGCTTCCAAGCCGTGGGCAGACCTCCTGGTACTTATCGCTACTACTCTTGGGTGCTAGTCTCCCATTCTCTTACTTTATATTCCACAGATGAGTGCGATCTTCCTATGTCTGTCTCTCTCTTTTTGACTCATTTCCCTTAGCATGATACTTTCTATGTTGATCCACTTATATGCAAGGGTCATGACTTCATTATTTTTCTAACAGCTGCATAGTTATCCATTGTGTAGATGTACCAAAGTTTCTTTAACCAGTCATCTGTTCTCGGGCACTCGTGCTTTTTTCCAGATTCTGGCTATTGTGAGCAGTGCTGCAATGAACATTCGAGTGCAGATGTCATTTCGACAACACTTTTTTGCCTCTCTGGGATATATTCCCAGGAGTGGTATTGCTGGGTCAAATGGGAACTCAATGTCTAATTTTTGAGAAGCATCCATACTGTTTTCCAAAAGGGCTGAACTAGTCGGCATTCCCACCAGCAGTGTAGGAGAGTCCCTTTCTCCCCACATCCACGCCAACAGCAGTTGCTTTTGTTCTTTCAGATGGGTGCCAGTCTCTGTGGTGAGAGGTGGTATCTCATAGCTGTTTTGATCTGCATCTCTCTGATGATTAGTGATGAAGACCTTTTCTGTTTTTCCTTTTGCTCTTTGTGTCACACCCCGCAATGCACAGGGGTTACTCTTGGATCTGCACTCAGGAATTATCCCTGGCGGTGCTCAGGGAACCATATGGGATGCTGGGAATCAAAGTCAGGTTGGCCGCATGCAAAGCAAATGCCCTATCTGCTGTGCTATTGCTTCATTCCCTTGGAACAAAATTTTTTGTCAAAAATGAACTGCTTCTGGGACTGGAGTGAGAATATAGCAGGAAAGGAGCTTGCTTTGCAGGTGGCTGACCCAGGTTCATGCCTGGCATTCCCTATGGTCCCCTAAGCACCATCAGGAGTAATCCCTGAGCATTCCTGGGTGTGGCCCACAAACCAAAGAAAGTAGTGAGGAACTGAGGGAGGGAGGGAAGGAACTGGTTCATTTGACCAATATATCCATAATCTTATTTCTGAAGTATCTAGTAACTACCGGATATTGTCAGACCAGTGACAGTCAGGTGGCCCTGACATTCAAGAAATTGTAAATTCAGGAGACTGACAGGTGAGTCAGTGATCACATACAGTGTGACAAAGGTCAGGGCACAAAAATCTCTGTGGGAATGACTGATGAGAAGACAGCTCCCACCAGCTCCTCTAGTGACCTGTCTTCTTTTTTCAAAACCAAGGATTGATCCTACTTTTATCTTTAGGTGGGTGTGCTAAGCCATGAATTGGTTTGAATTTCTCAGGGTGTAAGAAACATTTTGAATTTTAGTGGCATCCGTTAGAAATATCTGTGGGGGTAATGATGTCACCAGCAGGTCAACCTGTACCTGGGGCAAGTGTATCAACAGATTGATGGTGCCTTCAGATTTCCATTTACCCCAAAATTGCTGCAGTGCCTTTGGCAGACCCCAACAACTGGGGCCAAGTATACCAAGAACTTAAATGGCCAAAAGTTAGGTATGTGGGAGTCACACCCACAGACCACATCCGGCTCAGCTTTATAAGCTCGTTTATTGGCCTTATTTCAGAGGCCCATAAATCTCAAAAGAGATCAAAAGACACAGTTAGGGCCCATAGTGCAGAGGTAGGCGGGAACCGATGCCACGCTCAAGGCTGCTCCCCACACACTCTGGCCGAGCCTCACATGAGTGAAATCCTACAGGACCCAGGTAATGCAGAACTTTGTGACCTTGGACTCTAGATTCAATGGGACCAGGAGTGGAGATCTTCTGCTCACTTTCTCCAGTCTCCGGTGACCCAGGGGTCATGCCATAAGCCACCTCCTGCCGGCGCCAGATAATCTCATCATCAGCCACTGTACAGATGACATGGCTGCTTCTCCCGAAAGGGAGCATAACATGAGTTCCCCATAACCATGCCACTGGACTCCGCACCAGGCTGTTTCACACAGTTCACCCCAGAGGGGTGCGGGTGAGAGCCCTTCCCACCCCAAGGGACCCAGCTCTGGCAGCCCAAAACCTCCACAACCCAACAGCTGCCATACTCAAGGCCGTGCCCCATGCACTCGGGCTATGCCTCACCTACGAGCAAACATATTCCTGGATTGTGCAGCAGCAAAAGTGGCCTCGCAACACATCGTACAACACTTCCTACCCATTCTCCATAATTACCACACCACATTTGATGGAGTTCAGATAGTAGGCAATAAATCATAGGGGGAAATGTATATATATGCATATATACATATTTTCAGAGATGTACACCAAAGTTCATGCCACACAAACTTCAACAACATGTTAGTGATATCCTCCAGAATGCCTTAATGGTTCCTGCCAAAATAGAACAATCTTCATGCTGTTTCCTATATGAATGCTTTTTTGTAAGCATGTTCAGCAGTTCTTCATAACAAAACGAAATACATTACTTCGGTTGTGTTTTGTGACAGGGCTTGGGGCTTGGGATGGAAACATCCGGAATTTGGTGGACAGAAGGTATAATGGTGGTGGGATTGGTGTTTGAATGTTGAGTGTAATCAAACATTGTGAACTAACTTATAAAATTAAAAATTTTTTAAACGTAATGTGGAGTTTATGCCCAATTTAATCAGCTTAACCAATGGCTGAATAAATAGCAGTGCTCCTACATTTTAAACATTTTTTTAAAAAGAAAATGAAATAATATTTGCTGCAGAGCAAGGACTTCCTGCAGACATCATCACTCCTCGGGTTTTCTTTCTTATTTGGGGGTGATGGGAAGACATAACCAGTGGTTCTCAGGGCTTGCTCCTGACTCTGTGCTCAGGGATCACTCCTGGGATGTTCTGGGGCCTATATAATATTCCAGGAATGAAACATACAAGTTAACTGCATGCAAGGCAAGTACCCCACTTGCTGTACTATGCTGTACTATTTGGCCCCTATCATAGGGTTTTCAACATGGAAAAATTTGTTAGCATATATTTTTTTGCTGTACAATTGTTTTGTTTCCCCCCTCCCACACGCCCCCCCCACCCCCGTTTGCCCTTCACTTTATCATCTTGAGACTTGGGTGTTTCCCAAAGGGAGAATGCTTAGCGCTGGAGAAATAGCACAGCAGGTATGGCGGTTACCTGGCACACAGCTGACCCGGATTCAATTCCCAGTATCCCGTATGGTCCCCCAAGCACCACCAGGAGTAATTCCTGAGTGTATGAGCCAGAAGTAACCCCTTGTGTATCACTGGTGTGACCCAAAAACAAACCCAAAAAAGGGGGAGAATGCTTTATGGATTCTAAGTGTGATTATAGATAATCACAGAAAATAATGTTTTTCACCTTCAAGTTCCATGCCAGTAATATAAATATAAACTTTAATGCTAGTTACTGATTATGTAGATAATTTTCATTTTATTGTACTTTTTTAGAATTCTCAGTCATAATCCTCGAACAACTATGGAAGATTCATATCTTTTTCAATTGCCAGCATTAAAATATCTGTAAGTATTGTAATAGTTTGTAGCTCATATGATTTTTGCTATGATTTGTGGTCTTTATTTTTCTCCATTTTTGTCAAAGATTCAGTGTCTTGCATTGAATTTAAAAGTTATCATTTGAATATTAACACTGGATTGTTGAAATGAGATTTATTGTCAAAGGAAAAGATTAAAAAAGAATGTACATGGGTAACAGCCAACAGAGGAAAAGAGCAATGTTGAGTACATATAGATAAGAAACATATAGATGCATGTAGAAGTATTATTTATTCCAGAAAGTAACAAGTAATAATGTAAACATTATTTTTAAAAAGAAAATAAAGAAAAGAGGACCGGATAGGTCAGTGGTTGAAACCCATGCACTGCGTGCGAGAGGCCTGGATTCAATCTCTGGCACCATATGTGTTCCCAGGAGTCCTACTCAGAGCAACCCACAAGTACAGCACCCAACATATCTCCCAAGTATTGCCAGATGTGGCCAAAATCCAAGGCCACCCCCAGCTCACATGAAAAAGAAACATTAAAAGAAGTAGATGCAATATAAAATGAGAAGTCTAAATTGACAAGAGAAGGAAGAGACAAGAGAAGGGAGGTAGGAAGGGAGGGAGGGAGGGAGTAAGGGAAGGAGGGAGGAAGGGAAGGAAGAAAGGAAGGAAGGGAGGAAGGAAGGAAGGAAGGAAGGAAGGAAGGAAGAAAGGAAGGAAGGAAGGGAGGGAGGGAGGGAGAGAGGGAGGGAGGGAGAGAGGGTGGGAGGGAGAGAGGGTGGGAGGAAGGAAGGAAGTAGGAAGGAATGGAGGGAGGGAGGAAGGAAGGGAGGGAGGAAGAGAGGGAGGGAGGAAGGGAGGGAGGGAGGGAGGGAGGGAGGGAGGGAGGAAGGAAGGAAGGAAGGAAGGAAGGAAGGAAGGAAGGAAGGAAATTTATTTAGTCTACCAAATTGTCATGAATTTGATGACAGAGATATTTCTTATCAGTAAGAGCTCTCTGGAATTATGGTCTAGAGTAAACAGTTGACCTGGCTTTAGAGCAAAACCAGAATCAAAGATATGCTTCATTAATCTCATCTACTTAACTCTATAGCTTTTGCATTTGGATTCACATCATGCTTGTGCTTTCTCCCTCAGAGACATGGGAGCAACACAAGTGTCGCTTGGACCAGTCCAAAACATCCTCATGATGACTCTTGAATTGGAAAAACTGTAAGTTGATTTTTCTGACATTTATTTTCACTTTGTTTTTTAAGGCTTTTTATTTTTGTTTCTCTTTTTTTTTAATGTAAGAGTACTGCTATTTATTCAGCCATTGATTAAGCTAATACAACTTGGCATGAACTCCACATTACTATTTTTTATTCAGAATGTTAACTTAATTTAATTTATTAATTTTTTGAACCACCGTGAAATACAGTCACAAAGCTTTCCTTGTTGAGTGTCAGTCATACAATGATAGGACACCGAACCATCCACCACTGCACATCTTCCACCACCAGTGTTCCCAGGATCCACCTTCTCATCCCACTAGACAATCTTCCCCATACTCTCTTTTGTAATGCTTGTTATAAATAGTATAAGATGTCATATGGCCACAAGAGCAGCTGCGTGCTCCTGGAATTCTAAAAGTTTAGACAATTAGGGTGTGGAGAAACCTCTGCAGAGAACTGCTCAGTTCAGAGATTATTTTGTGTGTCTCTGGATCGTGGCCCTTGTTTGTTTCATCTTTTCCAGAGAAATAACTATTGGCATATGCCCTGCAGAGTATGCCCGCTTGGCCGTAGGGCGCCTCACGACCAGCACTAAGTGCAGCTTTTGATCTCTTTTGAGATTTATGGGTCTCTGAAATATGGCCAGTAAATGAGCTTGTATAACAGAGCAAGACCTGGTTTGTGGGTGTGGCTCCAACATACCAAACTTTTGGCTGTTTAGTTTCTTGGTAAACTTGCCCTAAGTTGTTGGGGTTCGGCCACAGGTACATCGGCAATTTTGGGTTATCAGGAAGCCAGAAGGGTCCCTCTGGCTGCTGCTGCACTCGCCTCACAGGTATAGATTGACCTTCTGGTGGCACCATATCTCTTCTTGTTTATTTTTCTTAAGCTATGTTTAATTGAGATGTAATTTTATTTTTAAAAAATATTTTTAAACTGAGATACTCAAGAATCATTTTTGGTGTCTCATGGATGCTGCGATCAAACCCAGGTCGACCGTGTTCAAAGCAAATGCCAGACCTGAGATACTATACTATTACTCTAGTCTCTGTTTTTTCATAGTCTGGAAAAGTGCTTTCAGATTTCCCCAGAGGATAACTGGAATTTTTATCGTTATCTGGGAGCTGGAGAGATAGAATAGTGAGTTACGTATTTGCCTTGCATGTGGCTAACCCTTCTTCAGTCTTTGGCACTGTCTGTAGTTCTCTGAGGCCTGCAAGGAATCATTCCTGAGCCGAGAGCCCAGAGCAACCCCTGAGCACCACCAGATATGACTCAAAAACAAAACTAAATTTTCTGAGGGCTGAAGTGATAGTAGAGGAGTTCAGGTACACACTTTGCACGCATCACCTCCCAGTTGGGTTCCCACCACCACCGAGTTCGAGCAGCGCCTCATCCATGGTTCTCAGGAACATTTTGAATAGCTGCACAGCGGCTTTGGCTGCCTCTTCTACCTATTTAAAGTAACCCCTTTACTCTGCACTTAATTCTCTGTGTTTTCATTCATAGGATCCTACCTAGGCATCTCACCTGCTGCCTCTGCCAATTTAAGAATAAAATAGACTCTGTCTGCAAAGTAGTCAAACTACATTGTGAATGTACCAGCAGCACACACTGCGGTGAGTCTGAATTGCCTGCTGATAGCTTTTTAATTTATGTTTCATTTTAATTTTAATCACTGATGGTCCATTTTAAACTGATTATGCAGTTGCATTATTTTTATTCAGAGTTCAACTCCCTATATTTCTAAGAATGATTTCCCTTGGTAAAGTCAGAATCTCAGTCACATCATTACCTTAGCAATATATGCATGGCCTGAAGATTTAATAAGAATAGAAGAGAAGGATGGAAGTGAGGAAGGGAGCTAACACTAATGGTCACAAATGAGGGCCACACTCTGGGCAAGGTGCTGGTCCTCCAGATGAGAGCTCAGCCACAGAATGTAGTTTGTAAACATATTTTATACACAACAGATCTCAAGTGCCCTTTTCTTCATAGGACAGGTGTAGGTATTTTATTGCATGTGTTTTTGTAATTTTATAGGCAAGTACAAGTCATATTGTCTTATGAAAGTTTTGCTTAGAGCCTGAGAATCTCTGGTTTTCTAAGCAGAGGTTGCCACTCAATCCTTCTAATGAAGGATGAGCTCATGGATTCTTAGACCATCCTCACCTCTGGGCCTACTTTGAATTTTAACCCTTCCATCTACAAACCACTCAGGTGCTCTTAAGTATCTTTCCACATAGTAAGTTTACTGACCTTAGCTTGATAACTTCCAAAATGTGCTTTTAGGGGCCCAGGAAAATAGATCAATAGGTTGTACCACATGCTTTTCATGTGGGAGGTGTGGGTTCAACCCCCCCACAAAACAGTTTCCCAAGAACTGCTGGGAGTATCCCCTGGGCACCGCTGAGTGTGGCACATTCACGAGTGCCCACGCACTCACGCGAGCACACACACACATACACACACACCCCACCCATAAAAGTGTTTTCACGCTGGGATATTATGAATCAGATTCACTATCAGCAATTGGGCACATCAAATCACTTTGCTTCTTACACAAAGATAGTGTTATTTTCAAAATCAACTTTTCGCAATCTAAGACACTCTTCTCAGAGGTGGGTATAAGAATCATTTACGAATCACCTTTCATAAGATGAACATCAAACCTGGGGATTTGTTGGGGGTGGCGGGGAGAAGAGGGAGAAGAGTCAGACTGGAGGTGCTGTAAGGACCATGGTGTCTCGGCACTTCAGCGGTGGTCCAGGTGAAGTTTACTTTGTACATGGAAACCAAGAGCATTGGTACTATTAAAACCATGTTACTCCAACTGCAATAATTTTATTTAGAGAATAACTAAACCAAATAATCGAAATCAGAATAAGATACTAATAACATTTTTTAGGTGAGGAAAAGCAAAACTAAAAGTGTTAAATGTGCCTAATGCCTAGGTCTTGTGATCCCAGTCTTGGATTCTCTGCAAGTCCATGCTTCTTCCTCACTTCCCTTTACTCCCCCTCTAAACTTCACTCCACCAAAAGCACTTTGAATTCTTCAGTAAAGGCTGGTTGGAGAGATAGTCTAGTAGCTATGACGTTTGCCTTCCATACAGCAGATCTGGATTTGATCCCTAGCATTCCAGGCGATCCTAATTACTAGCAGCAGTGATCCCTGAGCACAGAGACAGAAATAACCCCTGAACACTGCTGGGTTTGGCCCCACTGTCCCCCCAAGAGAAACCCAACTGCACAATGTTATACTTGACCTTGAAGCAGTCAGAAACTTTGTATGGTTCCCTAAATAGAGATGAAAATAGTAGGAAGTAGGTGAAGGCAAAATACACATCTAATAAGAGTTGTTTTCCCCCAATTTGGGGAGCTCAATATTATTTCAGGAGCCAGAGAGATAGTACAGTGGGTAGGGGACTTGCCTTGCACACAGAAGACCTGGGTTCCATTGCCGGCATCCTATACAGTTTCCCAAGCACCACCAGAAGTGATTTCCTGCGGACAGAACCTGGAGTAACCCCTGAGCATCACCGAGTGTCGCCCCCAAACAAAACAAAACAAATCATTTTCTAGATTTTCTCAACATTGCACATTGACATATACTCTGGCAAATCCATTAACATATCCTTAGACATCTGCCCAGATTCAACAATATGAGACTAAGGGCTAGTAAGCAAAGGAATTAGTGGGTAGTGGAGGAAGGGTGCATTCAGATGAGGACCTGATTTCTGGAGGAATTTCTTTGTTCGCTGTGATGGTAATAAGAATATTAGCACATGAAAGAGGTAATGAGAAAGAGCCCTCTCTCCTCATGTGGGCAGGATAGGATAAAGGTATGGGAGTATAACAAGTCATAGTTGAGGGGCTAGAGAGATGGTATAATGGAGAAGGTGCTTGCATTTTTCTTTTTATGCTTTTTGGGGTCACACTTTGGCGATGCACATGGGTTACTCCTGGCTCTGGCTGTGTTCAGGGAACCATAAGGGTTGCTGGGAATCGAACCCAGATTGGCCACATGCAAGGCAAACAACCTACCTACTGTTCTATTGCTCCAGCCCCAGGGTGCTTCCTTTCATGCAGTCAACCCGAGTTTCATTCCCAGATTCCCATGCGGTCCCCCAGGCACCACCCAGAATAATTTCTGAGAGCAGCACTGTAGCACTGTAGCACTGTTGTCCTTTGTTCATCGATTTGCTCGAGCGGGCACCAGTAATGTCTCCATTGTGAGACTTGTTGTTACTGTTTTAGGCATATCAAATACGCCATAGGGAGCTTGCCAGGCTCTGCCATGTGGGTGGGATACTTTTGGTAGCTTGTCAGGCACTCCGAGAGGAATGGAGGAATCGAACCTGGGTCAGCCAGGTGCAAGGCAAACGCCCTACCTGCTGTTCTTATCGCTCCAGCCTGGTGGCCATAATTACAAAAAAAGATTTGTTGATTAATTTTTAATTTGCTTTTGGGAGCAACACGCATTAATGCTCAGGGATTACTCCTGGCTCTGCACTCAGGAATTACTTCTGCTGGTGTTCAGGGAACATGTGGGATTCCAGGGATCAAATCTGGGTTGGACACATGCAAGGTGAATGCTCTACCTTCTGTACTCTCTCTCTAGCCCTGCATTTATCTACTTACATAAGGCAGTTCTAGATTATTTAAAAAGTATGCTATCAACAATTATGCAAACAAGTATAAGTAATAGACACATGTAAAATTTAATTAAAGTAAAAATTTAGCCATTATAAAGATGTTTTCTCTTGGGCTGGAGATAGTAAAGTGGGTAAGGTGATTGCTTTGCATGTAACCAACCCGGATTCAATCCCCAGCATCTCAAATGGCCCCCCAAACACTATCATGAGTGATTTCTGAGTACAAAACCAGAAGTAACCCCTAGACATTGCTAGGTAGCCCCGCAAAAAAACCTCAATTATTTTATTTTTTTTTATAATTTATTTATTTTTAATTAGAGAATCACTGTGAGGGTACAGTTACAGATTTATACACTTTTGTGCTTATACTTCCCTCAGACAAAGTTCGGGAACCCATCCCTTCACCAGTGCCCATTCTCCACCACCCGTAAACCCAGCGTCCCTCCCACCCTCCCCAATCCCATCTCCCCCCCACCCCACCCTGCCACTGTGGCAGGGCATTCCCTTCTGTTCTCTCTCTCTAATTAGCTGTTGTGGTTTGCAATAAAGGTGTTGAGTGGCCACTGTGCTCAGTCTCTAGCCCTCATTCAGCCCGAAACTCCCTTCCCCCACATGGCCTTCGACTACAATGTAGTTGGTGATCGCTTCTCTGAGTTGCCCTTTCCCCGGAACGTGAGGCCAGCCTCGAAGCCATGGGGTCAACCTCCTGGTACTTATTTCTACAGTTCTTGGGTATTAGTCTCCCACTCTGATATTCTATATACCATAGATGAGTGCAGTCTTTCTATGTCTGTCTCTCTCTTTCTGACTCATTTCACTCAGCATGAAACTTTTCATGCCCATCCACTTAACTACAAAATTCTTGACTTCCTTTTTTCTAACAGCTGCATAGTATTCCATTGTATAGATGTACCAAAGCTTCCTCAACCAGTCATCCGTTTTGGGGCATTCGGGTTTTTTCCAGATTCTGGCTATTGTAAACAGTGCTGCGATGAACATACATGTGCAGATGTTGTTTCGATTGTACTTTTTTGCCTCTCTGGGATATATTCCCAGCAGTGGTATTGCTGGGTCAAATGGGAATTCAATATCTAATTTTTTGAGAATCGTCCAAATTGTTTTCCAGAAGGGCTGAACGAGTCGGCATTCCCACCAGCAGTGAAGAAGGGTCCCTTTCTCCCCACCTCCTCTCCAACAGCGGTTGCTTTTGTTCTTTTGGATGTGTGCTAGTCTCTGTGGTGTGAGGTGGTATCTCATGGTTGTTTTGATCTGCATCTCTCTGATGATTAGTGATGCAGAGCACTTTTTCATGTGCCTTTTGGCCATTCGTATTTCTTCCTTGGTAAAGTTTCTGTTCATTTCTTCGCCCCATTTTTTGATGGGGTTGGATGTTTTCTTTTTGTAGAGTTCAACCAGTGCTTTATATACCATTGATATCAACCCCTTATCTGATGGGTATTGTGTAAATATCCTTTCCCATTCTGTGGATAGTCTTTGTATTCTGGTCACTGTATCTCTTGCGGTGCAGAAGCTTTTTAGTTTAATGTAGTCCCATTTGTTGATCTCTGTTTTTACTAGATTGCTTAGTTCCGTGTCACCTTTGAAGATACCTTTATCTTCAATATCGTGGAGGGTTTTGCCGACCTTGTCTTCAATGTACCTTATGGTTTGTGGTCTAATGTTGAGGTCTTTAATCCATTTTGATCTGACTTTTGTGCATGGTGTCAGGTCAAGGTCTAAACCCATTTTTTTGCATGTGGTTGTCCAGTTGTGCCAGCACCATTTGTTAAAGAGGCTTTCCTTGCTCCACTTCACATCTCTTGCTCCCTTATCAAAGATTAGATGATCATACATTTGGGGTTGTGTGTAGGGATATTCCACCCTGTTCCATTGGTCTACGGCTCTGCCTTTGTTCCAGTACCATGCTGTTTTAATTGTTACTGCTTTGTAGTAAAGTTTGAGGTTGGGGAGGGTGATGCCTCCCATCATCTTTTTCCCAAGAATTGTTTTAGCTATCCTTGGACGTTTGTTATTCCATATGAATTTTAGGATTGCTTGATCCATTTCTTTGAAGAATGTCATGGGTATACTTATAGGGATCGCATTGAATCTGTATACTGCTTTCGGGAGTATTGCCATTTTGACAACATTGATTCTCCCTATCCACGAGCAGGGTATATGTTTCCATTTCCTCATGTCCTCTTTGATTTCATGGAGTAGCGTTTTGTAGTTTTCTTTGAAGAGGTCTTTTACTTCCTTGGTTAAGCTGATTCTGAGGTACTTGATTTTCTGGGGCACGATTGTGAATGGGATTGCTTTTTTCATGTCCCTTTCCTCTGCCTCATTGTTTGCATATATGAAGGCCATGGATTTTTGGGTATTGATTTTGTAGCCCGCAACTTTACTGTATAAGTCTATTGTTTCTAAGAGTTTCTTAGTAGAGGTTTTAGGCTTCTCTAGATATAGTATCATGTCGTCTGCAAATAATGAGAGTTTGATTTCTTCCTTTCCTATCTGGATGCCCTTAATCTCTTTTTCTTGTCTAATAGCTATCGCAAGTACTTCCAGTACTATATTGAAGAGGAGTGGTGAGAGTGGGCATCCTTGTCTTGTGCCCGATCTCAGAGGAAAGGCCCTTAGTTTTTCCCCGTTGAGGATAATGCTTGCCGTAGGCTTGTGATAGATGGCTTCGACTATCTTGAGGAAAGTTCCTCCAAACCCCATTTTGGCGAGGGTTTTCATCATGAAAGGATGTTGGATCTTGTCAAATGCTTTCTCTGCATCTATTGATATGATCATATGAAAACCTCAATTATTTTTCAAGTGTAGTTTATCTTTTCGATGAATTCTGAGCACCAAGTATAAACTTTATCATATATCTTTTTACATATTTGATTAGTACACCTTGTTATGATCAAGAGCAGGATAGTTTCATTAAACTTTTGTTAGACACGTGATAATTGTGAGCCATAAGAAAACTAACTAAAAAATGATTATTTTTGTAGTCTATTAAACCATTCAAAGTTCTTGAGCTTATTCTTATGCTACTCTTACTCAGTGTTGAATTATCTAATAACTCCATTATTATATCTGTAAACTTTGTTAAATAGTTTCTCTGATAAACCTGAAGAAAATCCAAATACGTGTGATTTGTTTGAAATACCAGGAACTAATCTCCTTGCTCTCCCTGTGATACATTATGTAAAGTTTTCAAATGTTAATAGTGATTGATGGTATTAATATTTCTTCAATTAGCTTATAAGGTATAAGATAGATTCTAACATGGACTTTAGTGCTAAATTGTGTTACTAAAAGAGTAAAACTATCAGCACAAAAAATAAATTATTAAATTAGTTCAATGTTTAACTATATAAACCAATAAACATTGAGAGCAGATAGACATTAAAAAAGGTATTTCTTAACAAAATTGTAGACTTTAAAACAGAATTTGGAACTTGCTCAGTTTCAATCTTCAATTTTATCTATCTAAAACTCCTCCTTAATCATAAAGGAAGGTCATTTATCTCTAAGATGCATGTTATTTAAGTCATCTGTTCTTCAATTCTGTGTGCTGTGGCTGAATCACAGACCCAAAGTTAGTTAGTTTTTAATGATCTGAAATACTTTCAGATTCACAGTATACAATTGGAAACAGATGATGTTGAATTCAAGAATTCTGAGAGCAGAACCAGGAACAACCCCTAAGCATGGCTGGGAATGGCCAAAAAGTAAAACAGAAGTCAGTTGATCTGTAAAGAGTCTAACTGAGCAGCAAATATTTGTCATGAATACTGGGTACTTGGTCCTTGGGGACCAGTGGAATAATCATATTATTATTGTTTGAGGGGCATACTCAGAGGTGGTTAAAGTTTACTTCTGACTTTGTGTTCAAGAATCAGTCTTGGTAAGGCTTGAGGGACAGTATGGGTGCTGGGGATCAGACTCAGGTTGGCTGCGTACAAGATAAATACTTTATCTGCTCTTCTGTCACTCTGCCCCCCAGTGGGATAATTCTAAATACATGCACTAAACTTCATGCCCTATTTATTCTGAATAAATAGCGATGATCACTTTGTTTCTCCTTCTGTTCTTGCCAATCACAGGTGTAAACTTAAGGCTTCCCTGTGCTCCCCTCCCCCAATATGGCTCTTGTTTCCTGATTACTAATTTACTTGTCTGGAATTTATGTCTGTGCTCCCAAAATTATCCCCAGTTATCTTTCTTGATCAAAAGCAAGCTCTTTTTTTGATAGAGGAGGAAGAGTCCATAAGTACCACGAAAAGGGAGTTCATGAAGGCTTTACAGACTCGAAAGAAGAATACCAGCACCGAGCTGACCATTGAACCGGAGGAGGCCTCAGCATAGAGAAACAGCCTGTCCGTTCTCATGAATGAGCAGCTAGACTTAGGGAACATTGCCTGAGAGAGAAGGCTCAGGAGTCGGCCCCAAGAGAACCAAAAGAGCTTCCCTTGGCGGAACACCCAGGAAATGGGTGGGAAACTCCTTCAATGAGGAGTCCTCCTCCATCCAGGAGCACGGGGCGGTGGTGTCCACCACCTGGAGCAGTTCTCCATGGGCAGCCCGTCTGCCGCCACTTCTCCGAAAATCCCAGCCGAGGCGAAAAACAAACCCAAAGACTCGAAAATCACCCTCCTCGTTTTGGAAGACGCAGACGCTCGAGTTCGGAACATGAAGTTTCCCAGCCCCGTGTCACACACTGGAAAAAATTACCGTTTTCATAAGTCTTACTCTCGGCTTTGCCCAGAATGCCCAGAGCCAGAGTGAGTACAGAGACGAAGGAATCAGCACCCGAGAGGCCGCTGCGAGTCGCCAAGCGGCCTCCTTTCGCTGCGGTGAGAACCTCATCAAGTCCCCGCCAAGAGAGGAGTCTCTGTCTTGGAGAGATCAGGACGAACCTTGGCTCCAGTCCTTTCAACCTTCACACTCATCTGCAGGAAAGAAGACCGCAGAAAGCACGCATGCTGCAAATGGGGCGAACACCAGGGGCATCGCGCTGCCAGAGAAAACCGTCGGTAGCAAAGGCACCGCCCATGAGAAGGACGCCGGGATGCCGGGCAACCTCGTGCCGGCTGTCAAGCAGTCCAGCGAGACGCAGTGGGAATATCACAACGTGGCCACCGACATCGTCTCTGCCACACAGAAACCACACCCCGGAGACCAACTGGACATGCAACTCATCCAGCAGCTGTGGTCCCTCATCCCCAACAGTGACGTGAGGAAGCTCATTGCTCACGGGATCCGGACTCTGAAATGGACCGCTCTGAGCCCCAGGTGAGGCTGGCGTGTGCCAAGCTCCTCTCCGGAACCGGCCTCCTGATGAAGCGTCTCAGTGAGCAGCAGGAAGTAAAGGTTCCCGAGGCAGAATGGGATACAGACCAGTGGAAGACTGAGAACTACATCAGTGAGAGAAGGAAGACCAGGGTGAGCAGAACAGCCAGAGGCAAGTGAAGTGAGAACAGATTTCTTTCTTTCTTTCTTTCTTTCTTTCTTTCTTTCTTTCTTTCTTTCTTTCTTTCTTTCTTTCTTTCTTTCTTTCTTTCTTTCTTTCTTTCTTTCTTTCTTTCTTTCTTTCTTTCTTTCTTTCTTTCTTTCTTTCTTCTTTCCTTCTCTCTCTCTCTCTCTCTCTTTCTTTCTTTCTTTCTTTCTTTCTTTCTTTCTTTCTTTCTTTCTTTCTTTCTTTCTTTCTTTCTTTCTTTCTTTCTTTCTGTCTTTCTTTCTCTTTTTTCTTTCCTTCTTTCTTTACTTCTTTCTTTCTTCCTTTCTCTTTCTTTCTTTCCCTTTTTCTTTCTTCCTTTCTTCCTTTCTTTCTTTCTTTCCTTCTTTCTTTGTTTCTTTGTTCCTTTCTTCCCTTCATTCTTTCTTCCTTTCTTTCTTTCCTTTTTTCTTCTTTCTTTCTTTCTTTCTTTCTCTCTTTCTTTCTTTCTTTCTTTCTTTCTTTCTTTCTTTCTTTCTTTCTTTCTTTCTTTCTTTCTTTCTTTCTTTCTTCTCTTTCTTTCTCTCTTTCTTTCTTCCTTTCTCTTTCTTTTTTTCCTTCTTTCTTTCTTCCTTTCTCTTTCTTTCTTTCTTTCTTTCTTTCTTTCTTTCTTTCTTTCTTTCTTTCTTTCTTTCTTTCTTTCTTTCTTTCTTTCTTTCTTTCTTTCTTCCTTTCTTTCTTCCTTTCATTCTTTCTCTCTCTCTTTCATGAAGAGGCTCATGCTGTGTGAACAGAACAGCCAGAGACAAGTGAAGTGAAAACAGATTTCTTTCTTTCGTTTTCTTTCTTTCTTTCTTTCTTTCTTTCTTTCTTTCTTTCTTTCTTTCTTTCTTTCTTTCTTTCTTTCTTTCTTTCTTTCTTTCTTTCTTTCTTTCTTTCTTCCTTCCTTCCTTCCTTCCTTCCTTTCTTTCTTTCTTTCTTTCTTTCTTTCTTTCTTGCATGTGGCCGACCCGGGTTCGATTCCCAGGATTCCCATATGGTCCCCTGAGCACCGCCAGGAGTAATTCCTGAGTGCAGAGCCAGGAGTAACCCCTGTGCATCGCCAGGTGTGACCCAAAAAAGAAAAAAAAAAAAGGAAAATAAAAAGGCAACCCCATTCACAATCATGCCTCAGAAAATCAAGTACCTTGGAATCAGCTTAACTAAGGAGGTAAAGAAACTGTACAAAGAAAACTACAAAACACTACTTCAAAAATAAAAGAGAACACAAGGAAATGGAAACACATCTCCTGTTCATGGATTGGGAGAATTAACAATGTCAAAATGGCAGTACTCCCCAAAGTATTATACAGATTCAGTGCGATCCCTATATGGGTACCCATGACATTCTTCAAAGACATGGATCAAACACTCCTGAAATTCATATGAAACAACAAGCACCACAAATAGCTAAAGCAATTCTCCAGAAAAAGAAGATGGGAGAGGGCATCACCTTCCCCAACTTCAAACTGTACTTCAAAGCAGTAATAAATAAAACAGCATGGTATTGGGACAAAAGTAGACCTGCAGACCAGTGGAATAGGATTGAACACCCTTACACATACCCTCAAATATATGAGCATATAATCTTTGATAAGATCAAGAAATGAGGGGCCGGGGCTATAGCACAGTGGGTAGGGCGTTTGCCTTGCATGCGGGCGACCCAGGTTCGATCCCCGGCATCCCATATGGTCCCCCAAGCACCGCCAGGAGTAATTCCTGAGTGCAAAGCCAGGAGTAACCCCTGAGCATCGCTGGGTGTGACCCAAAAAGCAAAAAAAAAAAAAAAAGAGCAAGAAATGAAAAGTGGAGAAAGGAAAGTCTCCTTAACAAATGGTGCTGTGGTGCTGGCAAAACTGGACAGCCATATGCCAAACAATGGGTTCAGACCTCTACTTAACACCATGCACAAAAATCACATCAAAATGGATTAAAGAGCTCAACATCAGACCCGAATCCATAAGGTACATTGAGGAAAAGGTCGGCAAAACCCTCTATGACATTGAAGCCAAAGGTATGTTCAAGAACGAAATGCCATTGACCAAACAAGTGGAAACAGAGATGAACAAATGGGACTATCTTAAGCTACTAAGTTTCTGTACCTCAAAGAAACCGTGATCAGAATATAAAGACAGTCTACAGAATGGGAATCCAGTTTAATTCCAGGTTTAACCTTTTTCATTTGTTTGTTTTAGTTGGAGGGCACACACAGAGGTGCTCAGGGCCTACTCCCAGCTCAGTGCTCAGGGGTGGCTCCTGGAGCTGCTTGGAGTTGGGGACTGGGGGGTACCCTCTGCTGCCAGAGATGGAATCTCATCTCCCAAGCATGTACCATGTGCCCCAGACTGTTAAACTCTCCCTCTGGTCCCTCTGTTTAGTCTCTTGAGTACTACCACATTGTGAAACACTAAGAGGTACAGTATGTTTTTCCACCTCTTCACCACCAATTTTGATTGTCTGCCTCTTTCGTTGCTGCCAGCCTCCTGTTGAAAAGGGAGAGCTCGACCTGGTTTGGTGTGTTTTTTCTTTTCGTTTTTAACTTAAGTTTTTTAATTTTATTTTCCCTTACCTTATATAGACACTGTGGCTTACAAAATTGTTCATGATGATTTGTTACAGACATTCAATTCCACCATCACTGCACCTTCCCACCACAAATGATCTCCAGTTTTTCCAATGATCCCTTCAGCCTATCCCCAAAGCAGGTACTCAGTAATTTATTTTATATTGCTTCTTATAATTTGCTAAAAGAATAATGAAAAAATATTTCCTCAGAAGAAAATTAGTGAAGATTGTGTATCTCACCCTGGAGCTATTTTTTTAGTTATTTTTAGTTTTGGGTGTTTTTTTGTTTTTTGGTTTTGCCTTTTGGGTCACACTCGGCGATGGACAGGAGTTACTTCTGGCTCTACACTCAGGAATTTCTCTTGGCGGTGCTCAGTGGACCATATGGGATGCTGGGACTTGAACCTGGGTTGGTCGCGTACAAAGAAAATTCCCTACCTGCTGTGCTATCATTTCAGCCCCTTACCCTGTAGCTATTAAGCAATTGTACAAGACATTGCTAAGATGTTGTTATAGGGTATGCTTTCTTTCTTTTTTTTTTTAAATTTTTTATTGAGTCACCATGTGGAAAGTTACAAAGTTTTCAGGTTTAAATCTCAGTTATACAATGCTCGAATACCCATCCCTTTATCAGTGCTCATATTCCACCACCAAGAATCCCAGTATAGCTCCACCCCGCCCCCTCACACCCCAAACCCACCCAGGCCACTAGCCCCCCCACCCTAAGTCCCCCCCCGCCTGTGTAACTAATAAATTTCACTTTACTTTCATTTTGATTGCATACAATATTTCAACAAAACTCACTATTATTGTTTGGAGAGTCTCTCCCCTAAAGTCAGACCTGCTGAAAAGGAAGCATTAGATAATTTGTTTTCCATTGCTGAGGATGAAGAGGTATGAGGTCGAGTGACCACACTTAGCGGCCTCTCAGTTTTGGGTTTCTGTAATTTAGTATTTTAGTAACTAAGTCCAGAGAGATATCTGCCAGAAGTTGCATCGTTGCCAACTTGTACTTCTCAGTTACATTATATTCCACATATGAGTGCAATCTTTCTATGTCTGTCTCTTTCTGACTCATTTCACTCAACATGATACTTTCCATGTTGATCCACTTATATGCAAATTTCATGACTTCATGTTTCCTGACAGCTACATAGTATTCCATTGTGTAAATATACCAGAGTTTCTTTAGCCAATCATCTGTTTTCGGGCACTCTGGTTTTTTCCATATAGTGGCTATTGTGAACAGAGCGGCAATGAACATGGAAATGCAGATGTCATCTCTACTATACCTTTTTGCCTCTCCGGGATATATTCCCAGGAGTGGTATTGCTGGGTCAAATGGGAGCTCAATTTCTAACTTTTTGAGAATCGTCCATATTGTTTTCCAAAAGGGCTGAACCAGTTGGTAGGGTATGCTTTCTTTGTTGGTACTTTCCTAATCAAGATTGGATACCTTCTACTTTACATCCCACCCAATCTGGTGTGCTACTCCTGGCTAATCAGTGTTGTATAGTTTGAGGTGTCACGCGGCTGCAATGCCCCTGTGAATTCCAGTAAGTCCAAAGTTTTCAAGGGTGTGATAGAGGTGGAGTGAAATTTTTAACTGCTCATCTAGCCAAGGCATGCGATTCAGTGCCAGGGCGTAAGAATGAGGTCCTTTTGTGCCAGAGACCACCAGTGTGACAGTGATCCTCAAGGGTCTCCAGAGCTATGCCTAGTGATGCTTAGAGTCACATGGTGCCCGGCGTCAAATCCAGGCCTGGTATGCACCACGGCCCCTAAACTTGGTCTTTATCATTTGCCACATAAATGTTTTCAGTTTATTTCAGCTTTGGGACCATACCCGGTGGCACTTAGGGCTTACTCCTGGCTCTGTGCTCAGGGGTCACTTCTGGCTGAACACCGGAGACCATATATGGTGCTGGGGATCGAACCCAGGCTGTTCATATGCAAGGCAAATGGCTTACCCCCGTCCCATAGCTCCATGAAAAGTTTTGAGTTTTGATGTAGTCCAGTGTCTATTTCCTTTTGTCACTTTGGGTTTGAGTGTTTGTAATTAAGATCCTAATTGCCAGGTGTAAGGTCATGAAAATTTATTTCTGTGCTTTTTCTCGGGAACGTGATTATTTGCTTTGGACTAGTTGTATAGGGAGACGACTCTTGGCTCTCTGTTTGGGGGTCACCCTGGTGATGCTGAGGGGAACTGCCATGCTGGGGATTAAACTGGGCCTCTCCTGTACAACTTATGCATTCAGTCTGCTGGGCAGCCCTCTGGCCCACCACTTCATAGTTACGGAGTTAGCTCTTATTTTTAGATCCATGAGCCGCTTGAGCTCCCTTCTATGTCTGTTGTAAAAGGCCCAGCGTCAGCTTACCCCTGCCCAGTCGCTGAAGTCTGTTTTTCCTGCCTCTTCCTTGCCCCCATTAACATTTCTCTGTATTTACAGTTCCCTTATATTTGTGTACACCTCAGGAATATTTACATATGGCATATACTCTGTGGCTACTTTTTGTATCCAATTCTGGAACATTTGTAGCCCACGACAACAGTGGTTTCCCAACCCGGGGTCTGTGGGTAGGTGCCAGCCTGTCCTGCCAGAAGGTTTCTGCCACTTTGTGACAAGTGCTGGCCACTTTCCATGTGGCAAACCAGAGGCACAATTTTCACTTTGCAATGTTAGACTTTAAAATGAATCCACAAAGTGACGTTATAAATGATGCCTTTTGTTCCTGCCTTGTTGGTCTGCAAAAGATCACTCCCCTTTTCGCTGGTTCCACAGAAAAGGGTTGAAAACCACTGGCCCCCTGCCTTGGTTGTAACTGCCGGGCTTTGGACTATGTGCAGGACAGCTGTCGGCCCACCAATGTGACAAGGTCGAAGAACACTGCTCTCGAAGGTTCCCTCCCCCACACAGAAAACACACTCTGACTGATCCCTTTTCCCCGGATGGCAGCACACAGAGTCTACTGTTTATGCCTGACATCTTCTCTGAGAGAAATGACCGGATCCACCTGTAAATACAGCAGGAGGCTGCGCTTGTCAGTTTTCCCTCAGTGCAGTAGTATCTATCCCCTAGGAATACTCTAGCCAAATATATTATCCATTCTTTCCTTAACAGGCAGTTGGATTATTTCCAGGGTTAGTTTATTATGAAGAAAGCTTCAGAGGTGGACATTGGTTGTTGTTCTGTTGCCACAGCCAGGTGTGTGGTCAGAGACTGGGTATTGATTGGGTCCCTGCATCCAACATGCCAAGCATGCGCTCCAGCCCTTTCGACTCTCTCTCCCCAGCCCAGCTTTTGTGTTTTGTCATGGGGGCCATCCACATGGGGCTGGAGCTGATGGTGCCTGAAGTTCCAGTGCATTGCTGTTCACCCTAGCTCTGCAGGCCTGATGCTCTGGCACCCAGAGGTGTGGTACTTGAGCCTGACGGGACTTAGGCCTGGAGGTGTTTGAGTCCACCAGAACTCCTCCTGACTGTGCATGGGAGAGCACACGAGTTGGCCATGGAACACCCGCCTCCCACATGCCAGCCCTATGCTCCACTGCTGAGCCCGACCCTGGCCAAGTCTAAAACCTGAGAGTCAAGGGTTTTGCTTCTTTACCGAAAAGAAGATGGTGGCTGGAGAGAGAGTGCAGCCGGTAGCCTGTCCAGAAGCTAGCTGGAGGCACTGGGATGGGGGGAGTCCAGCACAGGCCCTGTTGGGAAAGGTCCTAGAGCTATTCCCTCCCTGCCCCCATTCGTTTTCCTTGGGGAGTTGTGCCAGTGGCTCTGGCAGGTTTGTTCAAAGGCTGTGCTGTGAATGGGCCCCAGTGGCCGCCCAGATTGACATGCTGTCCCCGTCACCAGCGAGGAAGCACCTGTGGGTCTGAGGGTGGAAGCCCAGGAGGCTTAGTGCTGAGGCTCCCCAGTGCCTGACTGAGCAGGAGGGATGAGGAAGTGGTGAGGAGGGAAGATGAACTAAGACTCGGGGAGATGGGCAGCATACTGAAGATGTGGTGACAGAGGAAGGAGCAGTGGGCAGGAACTGCCAGTGCCTAGTGAGCTTCGACTCATAGGGCCTGGGATTTTCTGGTTCTTTCTTGGAAACAGTGTGGAGCAACCCTGGGTTGATTGCAGTAAGAGACCCACTTAAGCTAGAAGAGGGAGAGCACGAGGAGTCTTTTTTTACAAATTGTATTTAATTTATTCATTTATTTTGTTTTGAACGTCACACCCAGCAGTGCTCAAGGGTTACTACTGGCTCTGCACTCAGGAATTACTCCTGGCAGTGCTCTGGGGACTGTATGGGATGCTCGGGATCAAACCTGGGTCGTCCACATGCAAGGCAAATGCCTTACCTATTGTACTATCTCTCTGACCCCAAAAACGAGTAGTCTTGCAGAGCCCAGCCAAGGGGCTCAGGGGAACCTTGGGAAGCAAGTGGAAATAAATCTGCAAAGCTGCAAAGTGTTTGCAGGAGGAGCCAGAGCCACCGTGTGTAAGGAGCTTCCTTGGCATGCAGCTGACCCGGGTTTGATCCCCAGCATCCTTTAAGGTCCCCTGAGGCTGGCAGGAGTAATTCCTGAGTGCAGAGCCAGCCAGGTGGGACCAAAAACCCGAGTCAGGTTGCCTCTGCTTTGCTGGTAACCTGGCTCCACAGCGCCCCCTGCACTCCAGCTTTCTCCACTCCTGATGGCCCCTCAAGTTCCACCACTAAAGTCTTAAGTCTTAAAGTCTTAAGCAGCCATGAGGGTGGCTTTGGTCCAGCCTAAATACCTGGGATGCAAAGTCCGCTGGATCAGCTCTTGGTTCCATAATTGGAGCCACGGGAGCATTTGCACCAAACAATCGTGTCTGGTCGCATCTAGCCACGCAACATTTTCAGTGGAAAAAGAAATGTCCCATTCCCCAGAGAGGTAGACAGCTCAGCCATGGCGGGTGTTCCCATGGTTACTGAACTTCACTGCCCTTCACGGTGAACAGATAAAGTAATTGTAAAAGCGCCTGTCCTCTCCGGGTGACTGTGCGGTGTTGGGCAAACTCAGGTACCTCAGGGGTACTTATGACTGACTCTTTCGAGAGAGAGAGTCTGTGGGGCAAGGGTGGGGGCAACATTTTTCTTTAGCAACTCTCAGCCCAAGCAAACAGGGCCCATTCCTGTCATGGGAGAAAACTGTTTAAAATGTGGAAGCCCCCGAATGGGGGTAGAGCAGAAGCCACAGATGAGGGCAATTGACAGGAACCATCAGAAGGGCCACAGGAGGCCGGAGCGGAGATCCACCACAAAGGAGACCCAAGGAGAGGCCACAGGAGCTCACAGAGCACTGGGTTAGGATGGATGAAGCCAGAACCAGTGTTTTGTCTCTACAGGCTGATGTGGAAGCTGCCCTGTGAGGGCCGACCACTCTCTTCCTGGGTGACAGAGTGTCCCCTGGAATGAGGCGGGGGAAGCCGGCCTGCTGTGGAGTTTTCCAGAACTACTCGCGCTCCTCACTTGGGGATTCTCCACTTCTTCTGTTCTTTGCTTTCAATCTCTGTCACTTTCTTCCCTTCCCCTTCACAAGCCAAATGGAGCCAGTTCCCTAGGACTACAGGGTTTCCAAGGGCTACCTCCTCATTCCCATGCAAGTCCGGGCCCCTAGCTCCTGACTGTCATTCGTAAAAGCAAGGGGACCCCAATGAAATGTCTATATTTGGGGGATTATTAAAGTATTCCTTGTATGAAGAAAGGGTTCACATTTTCCTGATCGAATTTGAGTGTCAAGGGCAATCGGATTGCTCAAGGTACTAAAAGGAAGATAAAACTTGTCCACGAATGTTCATTGTGAAGTGGAGACCTGTGTGAACAGTTTCACAGGGTATTGGGAGAGTCAGTGAACTCTGTAATTACTGGTTTTAAACAGTATCAGACTCCAGGTAACATAACCAAAGCCAATTGTTTTTTATGGAGAGAGAAATCTCGGGTACAGCTTAATGATCTGGTATTGATTGAGGCATGGAAAATAGTGGTGGGTGGAGGAAGTAGTCAGAATGCCAAAGATTTCAGCCTGCTCTGGAAGAATGAACTAGAATTCAGATCATCTTTACAAAGTCCTGGATAGGGCTAGAGCACTAGCACAGCAAATAGGGTGTTTGCCTTGCACGCGGCCGACCCAGGTTTGATTCCCAGCATCCCATATGGTCCACTGAGCGCCGCCAGGACTAATTCTTGAGTGCATGAGCCAGGAGTAATTCCTGAGTGCATGAGCCAGGAGTAATTCCTGTGCATCTCCAGGTGTGACACAAAAAAAGAAAAAAAAAGGAAAAAAGTGCTGGATGGAATCTATATCTCTGTTTTGTTTGGGGCAGGGCTATTTGGGACCACACCCAAGTGTCTGGGGCTATTCCTGAACGTCTTGCTCAGGAGTGACCCCTTGGAGTGCTGGGGATACACTCCCAGTCATCAACCAAAAACAGGAACATTAACGATTAGGGATGATCCTTTCTAAAAAGACGAGGGTGGGGGGCTCCCAACATGTTCCTTTATATTTTACATACTATTCCACGATCAGAGTTGGGTTGGTCACATGCGAGGCAAGCACTTTACCCTCTGTCGTATGTATCTTACCCAGGATCTAATTTTTTTGCTTTTGCACCACACCCGGTGATGTTCAGGGGTTATTGTTGACTGTGCACTCAGGAATCACTCCTGGCAGTGCTCAGGAGACCATATGGGATGCTGGGGAACGAACCAGGCCAGTGACATGCAAGGCAAGCACCCTACCACTGTGGATTTCATTTTCTTAGGAGGTGCCAATATGGAATGAAACCTGCTTAAGGACTTTTAGGGGTTAGCAGATCTTTGCCCCGGGGAGGCGCGGTGGAACAAATGAACAAAAGAACAAAACCAAGACAACTCTTTCTGCAAAGGCACGGGGTTTATTCAAGCCAATATAGCTATATTGGGACCTTCAACTGTGCCTGAAAAGCAGCAAAGCCGAAGGCCTCGGAACTCAAAAAGAGAGCTGTTTTTATACCCTTTTTGGGGAGAAAAGGGAAAATCACACATATTGGACCAAAGGAAATTACACCTATTAGATCAAAGGAAATCACATCTATGGATCAAAGGGGATCACACATAGGTCACTTAATTTGCTTATCTCAACATTTGTTAACTTTTAACTGTTTCCCTGCAAATGCAAATATTTGCTTACAGTTCCTAGGGCAGTTTGTTGGCCCATTTGGTGACAGTTTCCTGCCCAGCAGTCTTGAAAACCTCTTTCAAAGCAGCCAAGAAGTTACAAAGGCAAATTTAACCCTTAACCTGCCCTCCTCTTCAGACAATACAGGGCAATTTGCAGAAAAGGGACAGATGGAGGCATGTCCTACATGTAGCAGCCATCAGTCCTGATAAAACTGGGGTGTGCCTTGAATCACTCATGTTCCTACTTTTGAGTTTTAACTACAGCAGATATAAAATGAGAAATGATGATGTGGTAGTTTCAGACGTGTAGGTTTCCAGAACAGAAAAAAACAAGAATAAAATTAAGACCATGATTAAAGATTTTCCATTTGTAAAGCAACTTTAAGACTGAAGGGAATAAATTATTTTAAAAATTCTTCTTTATAAAACAATTATTAGCATTGTAGAGAAGTCCCACTTGACTAATGCAATCAGTTTTTGTCTTAGAAAAGAAGAACATTGGTTATATTATCCTTTATGTTTTTTGGGAGGGGCCAAACCTGGCAATGCTCAGGGGTTTCTCCTAGCTCTGCACTCAGGAATTACTCCTGGTGATCCTCAGGGGACCATATGGGATGTTAGGGATTGAACCTGATCAGCTGCATGCAAGGCAAATAAATACTCTCCCTGCTGTACTACTGCTCTGACCCCTGATTATATTATCCTTTTTTCAAGTGTAAAAATCTAAGCAAGCCGAAGTGCGTGTGCACTCGTGGGCTCTCAGGGCGGCTCTGTCTCACTGCCTTCATTCGGTCCTCTGGAACCGCTGTGTTTGGGCTGGATCGGGAAGGCTGTTGGCCAAGAACAGGCGAAGGAAGAAGGAGGACCAAGCTGGTTGCTGATTCGTTACCGTTTATTCAATCTTCCATCTTTCTCATCTCCCACACTCCTAGCTCTGTCCTCTCTCTGGATCTACTGCAGCCTCTCATCTCCTCTTTTTCTCTCTCCCCCTTGCCCCTAGGCTACACACATCCAGGCAGCAAAGTCAACATAGGAAAGCCCTTCCTGAGGGCTCTCAGTTCAAAGCCAATACTACCTAAGGGCATTCCAAAGCCCTTCCCCACTGTCAGCAGGCAAAATACCTCTTAAGGTGTTTTTCTCCTTTCCTTCCTCCAAGAACTTATTCACGTCTTAATACTAGTTATTTTTGTATGGACATAGCAAGAGACACATTGAGGCTTGCAAGGCAGCTCTCCTGGCAACATCTTGCCACAGACTCAGACTACAGCACTCAGGCCAGATTAATCACTCCTAACCCTAGCAGGGTCCAAATCTAGTTATCACTGTTTGGATCATGACAGCATTTGTCCATGACCAAGCTCTTCACTTATAGTTAAGCATTAGGCACTTTGGCCAGGCCCATCTCGATGCCAGGGTAGCACACAACTCACCGCTTGCCCTGGGTCCGTCCCGTCCCTCGTAGGGACCCTGCTTTTGGGGGGGTGCTAGGAAGTAAGGGCAGCTGAGGCTTAGGTCAGAGAACAGATGCCCAGGAGGAAAATATCATGTAGAGTCAAATGACTCCCAGGTTACAAAAAACATAGCATTTGCTAAGTCTTCCTGTGTCCATACAAAAGGACATGGCTCTGAATAAATTATACAAAGGACTCAAGAAGAGAAAAACAATATTTACAAGTCAACAGAACACAAAGAAAGAAGTTATAAATAAACTCAGAGGGATGGGATCACTGTGATGAGAGTAACCCAAAAAACCTAAACTACCTGAGGCTATGTTATCCTACATACCCCCCTTTTTCTTTTACGAAACACAAAAATTTGAATAAGGAACAATTCCAAATCACAATACAGTCTTATTAGTTGTACTAAGATTTCAGTCCAACCCTGGGCTCATAGCAGTGCTTGTAGTAAAGCGTCCAATTGTCCTGCACTGTCCAGGGGTGATAAGAGTCACCAATGATAAGTCATGTAGTCCCATTTTGAAGAAATGAAGTGTCTGGATCAAAATTGAAGAGTTGTTCCTGTAATAGCATCAGTAGTGGTTGCAGCAATGAGTCTCAGGGGAGCAGCTATTAGGAGTCTGATAAATTTCAAGAATCAGTCGGGGAACACTGGAACAGGAGCATCACAACTCCTGGCAGGAGAACTTCAGCAGGGGAATGCAGCCATTCTTTGGTCAGGTTCCTCGGTAGTCCTAGAGGTGCAACCTAGCTTTTGTCTGAGAAAAAACACTTTTTTAAAGTTATCAGAGGCTTTGACAGTTGAGGTTTGGTCTCCATGCCTGTGAATAGAAAGAGTCAGAGGGAAGCTCCAATACAAATGGATATCCTAGAGAGAAATGAAAAGGTGTTCCTGTTAAAAGCCATTCCTTTCTCCTTCAGGAAACTGTGAATTCCAAGGAAAGAGTAAAAATAAAATACTGGTAATTCAGGATACTTGGTGTGGCATTGTCCAATCCACAACCTGTAAAAGAGGGGTATAAGAGATGCTCTTAATGTGATCTCATGTTATTTTAAAGGAGTAAGAGGCCTTTTCTTCAGGTTCTCTGACGCTGGCTCATCTTCTTTCCTTGTGATTTCCAGCTTGGAGCTGGAATTTGAAGGGTTGTGAGTCTCTGGAGGTCTGAGATCCAAATCACATGGTTGAATTCTACTTCTGATGAGACATAATGGGATCCAAAGTTTCTCAGTGGGGTTATCATCTGTTGAAACAAAAGCATAGCCTTTTCCTCGAATGAGGAGTTTTCCTGCTACATTCAATTGAGAAAATACCTCCTTTTTGTATTTGATTTAACATTCCATATGTCCACTGAAGATGCAGAGGTTGTGGGCTCATTGAAAAGGAGTTTTAGTAACTGTATCTGGGCAGGAAATATCCAAAGCCTTCCTGCCATCACTGGCTTCAGCGATTATACTGATTGGAGCTCTGAAGCTCCACACTGGGAAGAGGGGCTGAAACTGAGAACATCCCCAGATTTTGTGGGGCCTGACTCTGGCCCCCTTGCAGGTGTCCCGAGTTGGGGTCACCCACTGCATCAAAATTAAAGCGACAATCTCTGGCCCAATGATTTCCCCTCTTACACCGGGGACAGGGCCCAGGATGTGCTCTCACAGTAGAGCAATCTTTACAAAAGTGGCCTGGTTTTCCACAATTAAAACATCTTTTCTGAGCTTGTCTCTGTAAGGCATAGACCTGCACCGTATGTTTAACAGAACCAACATTCCAGCATGCTTTCAAGTACCCCATTATGTCTTCCTTCTCCTTAATAGGGCACAGAAAGGCCTGGTGGTTCTCATTAGCATTTTCAAAGGACTATAGTTTAGTCAACAGCTCCTGAGTTTCCTTGTCCCTAACCTACATTTCAATGGCTTTCATCAACCTTCCTATGAAATCTGCATAAGGTTCTGAGGCTCTCTGGAAAATCTTTGTAAAACCTCCCTTAAATTCTGCATCTGGGGCTGGAGTGATAGCACAGAGGGCAGGGCGTTTGCCTTGCATGCGGCCGACCCAGGTTCGATTCCCAGCATCCCATATGGTCCCCTGAGCATGGCCAGGGGTAATTCCTGAGTGCAGAGCCAGGAATGACCCCTGAGCATTGCTGGATGGGACCCAAAAAGCAAAAAAAAAAAAAAAAAAAAAATTTTCTGCATCTACATCAACCTTCTCCCACGCATGCAGGGCTGCATCATGGACATGAAGAAAAACAGCACACAGCAAGGTGACTTGCCTTTCTGGGTCACGCCATTTCCTTTCACCAATTAACATCTCATAAATCAACTTAATTCCTGAAAAGTTTTGTCCAGCATGGCCTAGGCCTTGAAGCTTTGCCTTGGCCTCATCACTGAGCCACATTCTCCACTCCAAGTACTGAGAAGAGCTTTAGCAAGTCTTAGCAACCACATGAAAATCTTGAGATACCCAGTAGGCCTTTTTGCTCCAGTCTGTAAGATACTCCCTACAGTATGAAGATGTAGGCCCATATGAGACACAGGCCTTTTTGAAACAACTGAGAGAATCCATCCTTAACCTGCGATAAGATGGATGCTGCTTCTGCTCTCCCTGGACTGGGCGATTGGGAGCATGTCCCAAGCGGTCTGGAGTCCCTCTCGGACTCAGAATCTGAGTAAGTGGTGGCAGACTCATAACTCGCATCACTTTCATCTGATGCACTGGAAGTAGAGCTATATTCACCAGCCTCAGAAATATTTTTACTATGAAAACCCTTTTGAGACTTAGGTGTGGAAGGAACTGAGGTCGTGTTATTTATAATATTCTCCTCCACATCAATTGTACTTTTCAAAAACAGGAGAATAGAATTAACAATCTCCCATGTAATCCAGAATTCCACGGGGATCTTAGTCCCTTCCTTAGATGCCTTATAGGCATTATTCTTAACTTTTTTCCAAGTCTTGGTTTCTAGAGTTCCTTCATCTGGGAACCACGGGTTAACCTTATAAACTACTTTAAAGCAGGACCGGAGTTGGTCTCTGGAAATGCAGAGTTCTGGGTCTCCTGTTCTGCAGGAGAAAAATGGAATCAAATCCATAAATGGCCTGCCCTGTTCAGTCTGGCTCGAGAAAATATGAAAGATGTTGGGAAGGCCCAGAATCTGCCCCATCTTAGTGGGGGAATGCTGTTAGGATTCCAATCCCCAGCACACTAAAAATC
This sequence comes from Sorex araneus, assembly GCF_027595985.1. Lineage (NCBI taxonomy): Eukaryota > Metazoa > Chordata > Mammalia > Eulipotyphla > Soricidae > Sorex > Sorex araneus. The sequence goes on from NC_073304.1 coordinate 223,099,107, forward strand.
CTGTTCTCCCACTCACTTTCTAGACTGGGGGTGCACCGAACGCTATTCTTACCTTTAGCCTGGGGCGCGCAGATGCAGCGAAGCCGAGGAGGGCTGAGGTGGTACCTTTCACTGTTCCCAGCGAGAGTGACAAAACCCTGTTGGTGTGGGAGCTGAGCCCTGACCCCAAGGTCAAAGCCTTGCATGTGAGCCAGGTCCGGAGGGCAGGACAGGGTGTTCCGGGAAAGGCGACCCGAGCCCTGACTTCCCACCGTGGCCCCGCACCCTGTCCTGTGCCAAGGGAACCGTGGCTGTCAGCTCGCCGCGACACTTTCTCCTGCTGCACCCGGGGCCCGTGCCCCTGCGACGCTGCTGCAGCCCGGGCTTGCAGAGTGCAGCGTGCTGGGGATGTGGCTCCCCGCGCGGGGCCGGGGCGTGTGCGGGGAGGGTGGGCCTCGGCCGCGGACTCTGCGGTGGGTGACCGCGGCGGCCCCGCATCGTTCTCTGTCCGCAGCCTTCTCCCGCTTTGGCCTCCTGTATGCGGTGCGCGTCTTCGCCAACGCTGCGGCCGCCCCGCAGGGTTCCTACGCCATGGTCAAGTTTTTTTTTTTTTTTTTCTTTTTGGGTCACACCTGGCGATGCACAGGGGTTACTCCTGGTTCTACACTCAGGAATTACTCCTGGCGGTGCTCAGGGGACCATATGGGATGCTGGGATTCGAACCCGGGTCGGCCGCGTGCAAGGCAAACGCCCTACCCGCTGTGCTATCGCTCCAGCCATGGTCAAGTTTTATTCTGCGCGCGCCGCTCACTCAGCCCAAGGGGCCTGCGGCCGGCAGCCGCTCTTCCAGTCCTCTCTGCTGAAGGTGGGTCCGCACTCGGCGGGGGCCGGGCCCCGTGGGAAGCAGTGCTGGGCGGGGGCACCTTACACTGGCAGCTAGCCGCCCCCACCCACCAGCCTCCCGCTGCCTTGCAGAGTGTCCCCCAGACTCCGGGCAGCACGGCCCCAGGGCTGCTGCTGCAGAAACGCCAGGGCTGGTTGCTGGAAGAGACTCGCTGACAGGGTCAGAGCCAGTTCCCAGCCTCCTCTGGGCTTTGATGGGGTCCGCGTGTGCGCTTGGCAGTCCTGTTGGCTGGAGGGACTCGCGGCCAGCGTCATCGCTCTGTCTTAAGCCAGCCGTTCCCGATGCCCACCCCCAGTTTCCCACTGTAAACTTTCTTCCCTTTGCGTGTACCCCGGCCCCATAGTCTCCAGCTCCCAAATTCCGTCTCGCTTGGGCCTCATATTGGTCCCATTATTTTGTCTGGCCCATTTCCATTCTTCTGTGGTTCGTTTCGATTTTAGTGGAGTAGAGTTGGGTGTGGAGGGGATGGGGATAAGAACCTAGGGGTCCCCCTCTCTGCTGTTTTCCCGTGCACGCCCCCCCACCACTTCCCATGCCTCTGAATGTATGAACGAGGATTATTCTTTTACAAAACTTTCACTTGATAATTCTAAGCCTTCTCTGATTGGCTCCCTGAACTGGCTTCTCACACCTCATCTTGCTGGTCATTCTCACTCCCCATCCTTTCCTCCTTGCCTGCGCCTTCACGGACATGAGAACACCCCTCCGTGGTGACCATAGACTCTGCTGCTCCTCTGCAGGCTCAACGCCTGCTTCAGTCCCTGCTCTATGCCCTATACATACCTATACCCAGGAGCACATATGATTGCCCCAACCACCACCTGGAATGATCCCAGAGCACAGAGCTCCAAGTAACTGAATATTGCTGAGTATGGGTCTGAAACAAGAGCAACCACCAAAGTTTGTACAATTTGCTCTTCACAGCCATCTTATGAAACTTGTATTGAGAAGTCTTGGGTCGGCTGAATTAGATCTCTGTGGCAATTCGTTCCAATCCTTGAGTATGTCTCTTATGTCTTTAGATTCGTCTCAGCAGACATAAAGCAGTTCAACATCGTGCCCTTGCCCTAAACAGCTCCCAATGCCAGGAACTGGGAAGCTACTATTTTGGTTTCAATGGATGGTCTGAAAGGATTGTCAGGGTAGGAAGTGGAGAGAGTTCAAGTGCAGAGCCTGTGCCCACCGTGTTCAAGGCCCTGGCTTTTGTCCTGAGTACTGCACGACTCCACAGCACTGTGGGTTGTGACCCCAGCAGGCCCTGTGGACCGACAGACCTGGCAGATGAGAGTTGTCTAAGTGAAAGTGTCTGAGCCTCGGTCACACCCCAGAATCAGTAAAGATCTCAGTGAATTGACGGTGTTGTCCATATTCTACAACACTTGTGTGCTCTGCATGTGCATGGTTGGTGTAGTTCATGGAAAGTTTTGCTTAATGTTGAAGTCACAGGTTACTTCAAGTGTTAGCCTGGATTGCTGGAGTTTCATTTTTATTTCTAATTAAACATTTTAAAGTCTACATTGAGATGTCCAGAAGGACCTTCAATCTAAAATCCAGCTTCAGGATCTTTCTGACCTCGAAGAAAGGGAAAATGAAGATATTGTGGCACCACTTCAGAAGCAAAGCATGAAGATCTTCTGTGCTTTAGAGGTGGTATTGTCACCCTTTGATTGCAAGAGCCCTGGAGTTGGCATAGCCAAGGAGATTTTGGATAAACTGGAAGGTCTCTGTGGGGACTGGAATGGGGGTGTGGGAAAGAATTCATTCTCTCTCTCTCTCTCTCTCTCTCTCTCTCTCATCATATTTTCAGACATCAGAAAAAGCCCTTTCCTTGCTAAGTTGCTAAAGCCTTGGGCAGATGTTTTTAACAATACTTGTTCAAATCTTAGGTAGTAACCACAGAACCATTGTTTTTTTTTTGGGAGGGGAGGTGCTAGGGACACCTGATGATACTCCTTGCTCAGCACTCGAAATCACTCCTGGAGGTGCTCAGAGGACTCTGTGGGATGCTGGAGATCAAACCTGGGTTGGCAAGTGCCCTACCTGCTGTTCTGTCACTCTGACAGAACCTTGAACTTCACAATTGAACTTGTCTTCCTACCAAGAAGCTTAGGGGTATGGAGATGGGAACAATGTTTCTCCTATTTGGAGTAATAATCTTCTTTGTTCCAAAGTATCTTTCAAGTATAGATCGTGTGTAATCTTCTGTTATCCCAGCAAATTCTTCATCTAGATAATGAAATAAACTAATATAAATGTTTTTTCCCCCAGAATCTGTGGCACGTAGGCTTAGGGTATTCAGTCAAAGGCAGGGCTGTTAGTGAAAGAACTGGAACAGCCTCTGGTAGCTGAATCTTAGGGAGAGACCAGCTCATCTATGCCACTACCAACCCTTTCTCAATCTCCTGTGGTTTTTTTTTGTTTGTTTAATTTTATAGAGTAATTCACAATATTTGATTACATTTAATATTCAAACACCAATCCCACCACCATTACACCTTCCTACCACCATATTTTGGGTGTTTCCATCCCGATCTCGAACTCCAGCCCCAAAGCAGAAAGAAAGAATTTATTTTGTATTGTTTGCTCTGAGTCAACTGTTGAATATGCTCCAAAAAAGTTTCCCTAGAGGAAAGTATGTGAAGATTGCTGTATTTCCCTCAGGGACCATTAAGCCCTACGATAAGAGATTATTGATATGTTGTTAAAGGTTGAGCCTTGTGTAAAATGTAAAATGTATTTCCCTCTGTAAAAATGTATTTCCCTCTGAGATTGGTTGCCTCCTACTTCAAACCCCATCAACTGTGGTTTACTGCTCTTGGAATATTAGTGATGCGAGGTATGTCAACTTCCTAGTTTATAGTAGTGTAATCTGTAGGTGTCTAGCTTCACTTTGCCTATTTGAAATACATAATCAGTGTGAGCTCTGTGCCATGATCTTGACTGATTTCTCCCATCTAGTTCACTTATTCAGGAATGTACAGAATACATCAGACAGCAAAAATGTATGGTAATAGCCCTGACAGAATATACCTACCACAGAGCCTTCGAGACATAGCCTTGTTGAGCGGTATGGGCCATGTAGCAGCAAAGGATAGGGTTAATGTTTTGCTAACTTGCTTGATTGCTTTCTGTAACTTGCTAAATTGCCTTCTGTAACTTGCTAACTTACTTGATCACTCTCTGTAAAACAATACCTTGCAGTATGACCTAAGCTACACAAAACAAGGACTTGTTTCAGGAAATGAAACTGCCCAGACGCCTGGTAATGTCCAGGAAAGGCACGGACATATGGCGAAATTTTCTCTAGCAAAGCAGAATGTCACTGATGACCCCCCTTGATCCCAAAAAATGAGGATGTTGATCTAAGCGACCTGGGAAAAATGAAGATGTTGATCAAAGTTACCTTGGAAAAATGGGAAAAATGAGAATAATGATCAAAGTAATCTTATTTACTAAGGTGTATAAAAAGAGTCTGAACTCTGTATACGGGGCTCTCTTTCTCTCTCTCTAACCCTCCTCTGCGTAGGAGTGAAAGCGGAGGGAGAGCCCCAGCGTGCTGGCCTGAATAAATCCCCTTGCTGTTGCAGAAAGAGCAGTTTCGGTTTTGTTCCTTCACGCCTCCCCCCTCCCCCTGGCAGAGATCTTCTCGACCCTAACATTGTGTGGTGCCTTCCCTTACTCACTAAGATCATGATGTAGTTCTCTCTTTCTTTCTTTCTTTCTTTCTTTCTTTCTTTCTTTCTTTCTTTCTTTCTTTCTTTCTTTCTTTCTTTCTTTCTTTCTTTCTTCCTTCCTTCCTTCCTTCCTTCCTTCCTTTCTTTCTTTCTTTCTTTCTTTCTTTCTTTCTTTCTTTCTTTCTTTCTTTCTTTCTTTCTTTCCTTCTTTATCTATTTACTTATTTATTCATTTATTTATTTATTTCCTGCACAGCAGAGCCTGGCAAGCTACCAGTGGTGTATTCAATATGCCAAAAACTGTAACAAATCTCAAAATGGAGACATTACTGGTGCCCACTGGAGCAAATCAAGAGCAAAGGGATGAGAGTGATACAGTGATACAGTGATTTATTTATTTTTAATTTTTAAAAACGTTTTGGGTCACACCCAGCAATGCTCAGGGGTTACTCCTGGCTCCAAACTCAGAAATTACTTTTGGCAGTCCTGGCTCTGCACTCAGAAATTACTTTTGGCAGTGCAGGGGAAACCAAATGTGATTCCGGGGATCGAACATGGATCCGCTGCATACAAGGCAGAGTCCATACCTGCTGTAGTATTGCTTCATCTCCAGTTCTCTTTTTAGACTTCATTTAAGTCAGTTAATACAGATTGGCATTGTAAATCTATTTGTTTGGGTTGGATTTAGGATCATAATTATGACTCAGAAGTTTGCTATTCAAAAGGCTGTGTCAGATGCATTTCAGAAACTGCTCATTGTGGTTTTAGGTAAGACTTTTCTCAGTTGTCCTTGAAGTACTGCAGTTTTCTTATTTGAAGAGCAAATAAATTGAATTTGAGAAGTCAATTTTATTGAAAATGCACTGTGGCACTGTCATCCCATTGTTCATCGATTTGCTCGAGCACGCACCAGTAACATCTCCATCTTGAGATTTGTTGTTACTGTTTTTGGCATATTGAATGTGCCATGGTTAGCTTGCCAGGCTCTGCCATGTGGTTCAGATACTCTCGGTAGCTTGCCAGGCTCTCTGAGAGGGAAGGAATAATCGAACCCGGGTTGGCCGTGTGCAAGGCAAATGCCCTACCTGCTTTGCTATTGCTCCAGCCCTATATTGAAAATAATGGAAATAGTACTACTTCCTATTCTTTTATTCACTAGATGCTTTTCAGAAGTCTCAAATTTGTTCTTTGTGGAACCTGTGAAAAATAATTACAGTAAATATTACCCCCAATGTATAAATATAGAATAGTTTAGATTGTAGAGTGTTTGATCCAATTCTTCTTTCTCAATTGCTAGTCAATAAAACAGAATAGTATAGTGGTTATAAACTTCAGACTCCTGTTTAAGTACTAGCTCTGTTCATTTTTCTGCCTTTGGACTGGAGCAATAGCACAGCGGGTAGGGTGTTTCCCTTGCATGAGGCCAACCCAGGTTCGATTCCACTGTCCCTCTCGGAGAGCCCAGTGAGCTACTGAGAGTATCCTGCCCGCACAGCAGAGCCTGGCAAGCTACCCGTGGCATATTCGATATGCCAAAAACAGTAACAACAAATCTCACAATGGAGATGTTACTGGTGCCTGCTCAAGCAAATCGATGAACAACAGGATGACAGTACTCCAGTGCTCCTTACTTTTCTGGGTTTTGGGCCACACCTGCTGATGCTTAGGGCTGACTCCTGGCTCTGTGTTCAGGGACCACTGCTAGCAGGACTTGGGGAACCACATGGGATTCCGGCACTCAACCTGGGTTGGCTTCATGCAGGGCGAATGTACTATCCACTGTAATATTACTCTGGCCCCTCTGTCTCAGTTTTTAAATGTAACTGTAGGTCTTCTAAACAGATATGCGAAGGTATTTCTAAGCTACAGTTTTCTGAAAAAATATACTTTTAATTTAGCTGACCTTATGGGCAATATTGTAAAAGTAAATACTTAACGCTTACATTTGTGGAATATAAAGTAACAGTGGGAGACTAGCACCCAAGGATAGTAGAGAATGAGACCAGGAGGATTGCTCCACAGCTTGGATGCTAGCCTCACATGCTGGTGCATGTGAGACAGCTCAGATAGAGAAGGGACCACCAAGTCAAGAATGCTTGGAGGGCCCATTTGGGATGGGAGATGTGTGCTGGAGGTAGACTACAGACCGAACATGATGGCCACTTAATGCCTATATTGCTAACCACAACACCCAAAGGAAGAGAGTAAAAGGGAATGTACCTACCACAGAGTGGGAGGAGGGGGGTCATGGAGGGATACTGGGAACATTGGCAGTGGAGGATGGGCACTGGTGGAGGAATGGGTACTCAGTCATTCTATGGCTGAAACATAAGCATGAAAGTTTGTTCGTCTGTAACTGTTGTACCTCACAGTGATTCATTAAAAACAAGAAAATAAAGACATCAAATAATAAAAATTAATAAATAATATTTAAAAAACTTACCTAGAATTTAGTAACAGACAAAATATTCTAATTATTGCTACTGTTTTCCTACTGAACAGGAAACTCAACTGGCATCAGTTCAGGGTTGGTTTTCAGCACTGACATATTGAGTGGTTGTGATTTTATATAACAACCAACTATGTATTGTGAATCTTCACTGTGATTCTGCTGGGGCCAGGAAACAGCTGAGAGACGTAGTGCACATGCTGTGCATGTGGAAGGCCAAGGTTGGATTCCTGGCAACACATGAGTGTCCAGGAGCACCCCCAAGTACCCAGCTCGGGAGAAGACTCTAAACACTGCTGGGTGTGATCCCAAACAAAAACAAATAGCGTGTTCCTTTACAGCCATACTATTTAAGATTTAAAATTTTTCTCCTCTTATGAAATTTAATAGTGCTATGAATATTGCCGGCTGTGCCAGAAGGAAACTGAAGAATCAGTAGAGAATCCACAAACAGAATTGCTCTCCTTGCTCTATAGCCCTGCAGTCTTAGAGACAGAAATTTTAAGTTGTCAGAGACCTTATTTACTTACACGAGTAGACCCGGAGTTGACTTCAGCCTTCCAGTCTGGGTAATTCTTCTAGGAAAAGTGACTTCTTTGGTCAGTTGGTAGAATTTCTGTCAACTATAGGAACATTTAAGAACCAATGGGGGCTTAAGAAGATGGTACTGGAGCCAAGGCACCTGCCTTGCACATCCCTGCCATGGCATATGGTCACCTCTAGCACCACCAGGGAGCACAGAGCCAGCAATAGCCCCTGAGTACCAGAAGATATGATCCCCACACCCAAAATATAAAGAAAAAAAAGAAGCAGTGGGTTGGACAGATAGCTCAGCAGACTGGGCACATTCTTGGCATGCAGGAAGCATAGTTTCAGTTCCAGCTCAGCATGGCATTGCTAGGAGTGACTCCCAAGTACGAAGTGGGTATAATCCCTGAGCACCATCGAGTCTGACTTCAAAACAGAGAAACAAAAAGAACCAAACTTAATTTCTGCATTGAAAAGGAAAATGCTCTTATTTCATGCCTTAAAAATAAAATTATTGGATGTATAACGGGAGTACACACCAGTATCATTGTATACTGCCTTTATAGAAATAACATTTTAGACAGTAATTTTTCTTTTTTTGGTTTTTGGGTCACACCTGGCGATGCACAGGGGTTACTCCTGGCTCTGCACTCAGGAATTACTCCTGGCGGTGTTCAGGGGACCATATGGGATGCTGGGGGTCGAACCCGGGTTGGCCTCGTGCAAGGCAAATGCCCTACCCAATTTAGACAGTAATTTTGAATTTATCCTTGTTAACTTTATTTCAGAAAATGGTAAAATACCTGTGGAATATAGTCCTTTTGAGGAGCTGACTGATGCCAGAACTACATGATTTAATTCAAGTATGTGAAGAGAAAAACACAAGGATGACATACAGAGGATGGCTATAATTCAAAATAATGAGCCGACCTTGGAAATTTTTAGCATATGCAGTCAATTCTACCATCCCCAGAAAAAAATGAACTCTAAAACTTTATTTGAGGGAATTTCTGAAGTTTTCCTGAAGTCCTGGCCCTTGGTTCTAAACTCTTATTTGAAATTTGGAGAGTTTTCCCACCGCTGCCGAGATGTGACCCCGGGGGCCGCACGCGTGTGCGGCTCCTCCACAGCTGCACGAGCATGAATCCAGACCCAGCTTCACCAACTTCAACATGGGCTGCTCCTTGCAGACTGTCTCCAGCCAGAGAACTAAGCCTTGACCCCATGCCCGCCTAGGAGGGGAAAGGTATTTCTCTCGCGCGCCTGTCCCTTCCCGGGGATGAAGGGCGTGGGGACCGCCATATTATGACGACCACTGATGGGGTTTACAAGCTTGCAATGATTCAATATCCGGAAGAAATCTTCCTGGACTTAGTTGTTAAAGTACAGAAATACAAAACCGCGCGGCCACTACTGTGGCTGCGCGACCTCATCTCTCTTCACAACAGGTCTGACTCTAGTGGGGTGCTCCTAATAATGATGGTGAGGTTTGTGTTGAAATATTGAATGTAACCAAAGTAAATAGAAAGTTAAGTGAAATTTATCAGTTACAAGGCGGGGTGGGGTGCGGGGGTGGGCGGGATGGGAGGTGTACTGTGTTTTTTTTTTTCTTTGGTGGTGGGATATGGGCACTGGTGAAGGGATGGTTGTTTCAGCATTTTATGACTAAGACTTAAGCCTGAAAGCATTGTAATTTTCCACATGGTGATTCAATAAAATAAAATTTTAAAAAAGAAGAAGAAAATAAATTAGCCTACATTTAAAAATAAAAGAAATTTGGAGAGTTTTAAGTGCCCTCTGAGTTCTGTCAGAGAAATACCTTTTTGAAATCCCCTTAAACAGGATCTAGGGATTTTGGCCTTAATTGTGATTATGTTGCAGCATTTGAAAAGTTACATTTTTTTCAAGTAAGATACAATACCTAGAGCTCATTATCTCATATATATCTTGTATGAAACATTTTATGAAAGAACATTTCTCTTAAACAAGTGCACCGTATTCCAAATTAGGAATTAATTTGCTAATTTCCAGGAGAAAATATAAATGCACTATTTAACTGTGTGTGTTCTAGTGATGGCGGAAGGAGGGGCTGGGTGCAGAGGGGTGGGAGTAGGCGGGAAAATGTGTTTCATACCATTGGGATTAAATTTGGAGTTGGACATATGTAATTAATGTGGCTCAAAATCAGAAAATGTATTTTCAAAGTTAGGAAAAGAAAGGGAGAGAAAAGGTGTTGTGTTCCTCTTTTTAAAAATATTATTTTGTTTGTAAAATAATTTTTATTTGTGGAGTAGGTAGCGTGGCTCACACTTGGCACTGATCAGAAATTACCCGGCCTGGCTCTTTGTTATAATCACTTGTCAAAGTGCTCAGAGGACCAGGTGATGGTAGGAATCAAATTCAAACCTTTCTCCTGCAAAGCATGTGCTCAGTCTTTTGAACTCTTGATCTAGTTGTGCAAAATAATTTTTCAAATAGTTTAAAACAAACACATCAAGAAAACTTCAAACACCTATACTTGGATCTTAACAAGACTAGCTCAGGAGGCTGAGACATAGTTATTCAGGCTGGAGCATGGACTGTGCGTGAGGGAGACCTGGGTTTGATACCTGCCACTGCATGGCCTCCGGAGCACTGCCAGGAGCAACCTCAAAGACCTCCAGGTGTGGCCCCCAAACAAACAAAAACGTCCACCTTACTATGAAACGTGAGAAGACATTTAGTACTAATGCCAAAGAATTCAGAAAACTAACATCCACCCCTAAATGAGGACTCTCTTGGAACCAACTCCATTCAAAGCTCTCTACTCAACTAGACACTGGGAGGAAGCCCCTTCGCATGGAATGTATATTCTAGAAGTGTGAGATAATGAAAACTGAAATCCATGAGAAGGACTGTGAAGAAAGTTAAATGGGTGCGAGTCACAGTATTGCAAGAGAGCCTTGTTACATTCTGACATTAAGCTCTTCAGTGGTCTCTCCAAGAGTGCTAGAAAGGCAGGCAGCCCTCTAGAAAGGGGCTTGCTACTTTTTCTCTATGAATTAATGTTGAGCTCCATGCAAGAAAGGGGGTTTTGCCCCAGGCCAGTGTAAAGGAGTATATGACTGTTCATTTGTTTAAGGTCGGTCTCCCAGAATAAACTGTTTATGGCCCCAGAGCCCTCCTTCAGAAAATTTTGGGTCAGTGGTTCCATGCTATCCCCTCTCTAGGAGAGTATTAATCAGAGATACTGAGAGTTTAAAGGAAATGAGAACATTTGGGAACCCCCATCCATCCTAAGTAGTGCTCCTTTTGCAGGTCAGCTAGCTTTCTTGGAAGCAGGATGGGCCAGGGGAGGAAGAATGTGTCTCGGATTTCAGTAGTGAGGAGGACGCACCAAGACCACCACAACTGGACTAGTACTGTTGAATTCGCCAGTGTACCCAATGGGGGACACACTGTTCCTTCCCCTCCCCACCCCCACCACAGGGCTAGGCCCAGAGTCGTTGGCAGTCCCAGTCCTGTTTGGCTGGCAGGGGAGGCTGGGGGTGGGCGGAGAAGGTGGGAAGAGGACCTGATTGGACGTCTTTGGTGCCTTTCAAGTGCCTTTCTGGGTCCTGCTGGTTCCCCAATAAAGGCAGCATAAAGGGGCTGTGGGGGAGGGGCGCGGGGTTGCTAAGGGTGTGCCGTTGCTAAGGTCCTCAGTGCCTAAGGGTGCCACGGATCTCCTGGCTGCCACAATGGCTGGCCTCGGGTCCGGACGCCCGCGCCCTAGTGGCTTGGACCATGGCTCTCGAGTTAATCCGAGTGTCATGTCCTGGCAACGGCGATATGTCCTGTGTCTAGTCTTGTGGCCACCAATGTGGCTGCTTGTGCAGGGAGCTCCGATCATGAAGCAGGTCCTGCACCCAGTCCCGCTGATCCCCGACCCCTCCACCCCCAAGCCCTGGATTTCACCTTCCCGTGCTCCTGCACCTGAATCGCTTCATGCCCTTCAACCACGGGTCAAGTCCGGGTTTTTTCAACGTTTCACCCCGACTGTTGGCCGGATGTTGTTACCGCCACAGAAGTTTAAAGGTTTCATCCCCATTCTGCATGAATACTCAGGTAAAGGGTTGACCTCTGCATCCCATCGATTTGCCCTTCCACACCAGGGTTTGAATGACAAGCCAGCAACACATCAGAGGCTCCCAGTTGATCCAATGATATGATGGACTCAGGATCAGAGTCCACTTCTAGCTTTGTCTCCTAGAGGGGCAAGTACAAGTCCAACTATAGGTCTAGGTCAACCTGAAGATCACACATCTGAAATGCCTGCTCCACCTCTAGGTGGACAGGTTCCAAAACTACTAAACTTCATTATTTCTCCTGAAAACAGGAGGGAGGGTCTAGTTGGCCATCACCATGCTGCTGAAATTGTTGTGTTGGGTCCAGAGCCGCAAGAAGCAGAGACGGGCCAGACTTGCAAGGAAAAAGTTTATTCAAACCAACATGCTGGGGCTGCACCTCAAGTGGATGCAGCGGTTTGTGCTAGTTAGGGCAGTCTTTTTATAGGGCTTAAGTCCTCTGGGCCAGTCACGTTAGTCACGTAGCCTCGTCCGGAACCACTATCTCGGAATTCGTGTGTCTGGAGACATTCTTTCATTCTTCTTGCCCTTCGTCAGGAGTTACTATCTGTAGAGCCCTGGGACCGGAGTCACTATCTGGGCTCTGTGTCAGGGGCCGGAGTCACTATCTACTGGGCCGGATTCACTATCTGCTGGGCCGTGGGACCGGAGTCACTATCTGGGCTCCTTGTTCTCAGCAACTCCTTCTGTGAGCGGGTCCCTATCTTTTAGGCACATACGTGAATTCCAGCCCAACCGACAGAAAGATGTCAGGATGTATGTGACAGGACCCAGGCATAGTACATTATTATATACAGTTCAGGGTCATAAGCATGGTTACAGAAGCAGAACAAAGCGAGGTTACAAAAGTCAAGAGTGGGCTTTAACACAATATAATTTCTTTTAACTTAACAGTTGGAACTCCCAGAAAATCTAAGAAACCTCATCATCAACCACAACAGATGCAGGATGAGGACTTAGATTCCAGTATGGATATCTTTTATCCCGAGGGGAATGAACCCTTGGATGTACTGGGAGATTCAGAGCAACATCCACAGATCCCTCACAAGACTGAATCCTTTTCACCCCAGTCCCAGCATCCAGAACCCTCTGAAGAGCTAGAACAGCTTCCCTTTAAGGCCCTGGAAGCTGAAGTTTCAGCAAGCACACAACAGACCCCAGCTGCACTTCCAGGATTTCCCGAGGAATCGAAACCTTTAGTTCCAGACTCAGATTTGCTGTCCAGTACCCCTGAAGAGGGTGATACTGCTTCAGTCCTGCCAGAAATCCTAGTTCAGCCTACATTGGCTCCTGAAGAAAGGGGGTCTTCAGTACTTCAGGAGATGGAAGCTCAGTCTTCAGAGTCAGGTCTGAAAGTGCAGTCTTTACTTCATCATCAGCCAAATGAACTGTCTCCAGTTCAGAAAGAAGCCCATCTTTCAAATATATCTACTGTTATCATCAAACCTGCCTATCTGCAGATTACCGGAACTCCAAGAGTCAACAAGCAGGATGAAATTTCAACCCAGCCAGAAACCCTAAGTCTAAGTCACACAGGAGAGAACCGTGAAGAGAATGAACACTCTCTAGCTCAAGAGGTGGCCCCGTCTCAGCCTCTAGAGAGCCCTGAGGGTGACTCTGCCATACAGCAGGAGGCAGTGGCTCAAGCTCCAGAGATCCTTGAGGTGACTGAATCTTCTATCCAGCAGGAATCCCTAGCTCAGCCTCCTGAATCTTCTATGGAGTTGGAAGCTCAACCATTTCTTCATCCTGCGGAAAATCTTCCAACTCCAAGTCAGAATGGAACTTCACACTTAAACTTGCCCCATGTCACTGCTCAGTCTTTGAGTGTGACATTTTCCATTTTTTCAGAGGTTGGTGATGAGGTTGAATCTTCTCCAGTGCCACAGGAGGCCCTGGATCAGCCGTCTGAGCCATCTGAGGAATCTGTCACTAATCCACCTCTGCATCCCGAAGAGTTTATTACATCTCCACGTCACAATGAATCCCCAAGCTTAAATTTGACATATGTCAGTGCTAAACCTATTGGTGTGACATTTTCCATATCTACAGAGATCAGTAATGAGGATGAACCTTCAGTCCAGCAGGAGATGCAGGCTCAATCTCCTGAGCCATCTGAGGAATCTGTCACTCACCCTTTCCCGCATTCTGAAGAAAATATTCCATCTCCAAGTCACAGTAAAGCTCCACACATCAACTTGCCCAGTGTCACTTCTAATCCTAAGGGTGTGACTATTTCTGAAACTACAGAGGTCATAAATGAGGTCAAACCTTCAGTTCAGCAGGAGGCCCAGGCTCAACCTCCATCCCAGGAGGTCCAGGCTTCATTTCCAGGCCTCTCTGAGAACATGGAATTATCTGGCTGGCAGATTGTATCATCAACCATTTCTGAAACACAGATGTTCCAGAGTGAGATGGTAGCTCTACATTTGGGTCAGACTCTAACTCAGCTTTCTCCAGACAAGGAACCTGCTGAGAAAATGGAAATTTCTTCACCTGTGCAGGAGACCCTCACTCAGCTTTCAGAGTTACCAACAGATATCGTTTTGGCTCAGGCTTCAGAGCATTTGGAAGGACCACTTTCAGCATCAACTCGGCATCCATCATCAGTCTGGGTCACGACTCTCACGGCAGAACCAAGTAGGGAGAGCAAAGCTTCTACGACCCTGAAGAAGACTAGCGCTCCCACAGAGCACACTGTGACAAAACCAACAGGGAATGTGCGGACTCATTCAATCGCCACTAAGATTTCAGCTCTACCCAGTCTGGGGGTTTTGAAGACAGAACCTTCTCCAACCACACAGAAGACCCCAGGTCAGACTTCTAATCAAAATCAACCTTCTACACACCAATATATAACTGTACCTTCAGAACACACTGTGAAGACTAAACCCTCGACAACCCTGACAAGTACCAGTGCTACAGAACACTCAGATGTGACACCTATTACACCATCTCTGAGTCCTCATTCAAACCTGAGTGAAGTCACATATCCACCTATAAACAAGGACGTTACTGTCACTGAAGGCAGTTCAGTTACAGCTCCAACCATGCAAGAGACTGGAGTTCCGTCTTCAAAGGCCCCAAAGAAAGCTGAGGTAACAGTTTCAACAAGTACCACTCTGACAACCCCCACAGAGGGATTGCTGTCAGAACAGCGTCAGCATCAACACACAGATCTGAGTGAACAGACATCTGTAACTTTGGACGAAACGCCACAACCAGAAACATCAAGGACAGCTTCCCTGACTCACTCTTCAGCCCTATCTTCTGGACGATCTACTTCCGAAAAGGCACATGTAGATTTCCCTGAGCAACTGCAACAGAATGAACACATGACCTTCAACATATGTGAGCTCTGTACCTGCACAGAGGATACCCTCTCCTGCACCAGTCTCAGTCCAGAGAAGAGACTCCGTAGAGTGCCTGTGCCAGGGCCCAACATCAACAGGACCTTCACTATACTGTAAGAATCACCTTTCCTCTCATCTCTGCATTCTGCCTATTGACGTAGCAAGCCTTTGCTTCAATGTCTTCCTGTATCTGCCTCATCCCCCATGTCCACGTTAAATGATTCTCTCTCTTTTTTCATATTTTGTTGGTCAAAAGATATCCTCATTCTTTGGGGCTGGAGCGATAGCACAGCGGGTAGGGCATTTGCCTTGCACTCGGCCGACCTGGGTTTGATCCCCGGCATCCCATATGGTCCCCCAAGCACTGCCAGGAGCAATTCCTGAGTGCAAAGCCAGGAGTAACCCCTGAGCATCACTGGGTGTGACCCAAAAAGCAAAAAAAAAAAAAAAGATATCCTCATTTTTCTTTAAATGTTGTTTCTTCTTCCCCAGTCTTTTTCTTATAATTGTCCATACTCTCTTTCCTTCCCTATTTTTGTCTCACCCTCAACCTATCCTTCATCCCCTCATTCCTTCATTTAATTCCCTAACCTTTGTTTTCTTTTTTGCCCTAGCTTTTTTTTTTTAGACAATAGTATGTCTTCCTTATCTTTTTTTGCTAGTGCCACACCTTGTGCTTATGGACATGATTTCTGGAGCCAGACTGCCTGAGTTTGTCATTTGTTAGCTTTGTTACCTTGGACAAGTCATTTAGCTCTGTGACTCAGTTCCCTTTTCTTTAGGTGGGGAGTATGGTAAATTATCACTTCCTAGTATTGCTGTGATACTTGTTCATTTTGATACTTATGAAGTTAAGTACCAGGGGTAAGTCCTCAGCACCATCCCCCCGCACCCCTACCAATTTCATGCATCTATACATGTGTAAGTTCATAAACTTTGGTACAATAGGTCAGTAAAGTAAACAGGATAATGTGTGAAAATCCCACTTTCCCACTCTCCCAGCTGTATGACTACCGCACAGTAACTCCTGTTACCATCTTGGGTTTTCTTCTACTTTCTTTCCTGTGTATTTTTTCCCCCCACTAAAGATAATTCTTTGTGATTTGTTCTTTTCCTGGTGAAGTACATTGAATATATCTCTCCTCACTAGTCCCATTCATTTTCTAATTTCCCTAGTCTGTCTAGAAATTTCTACTATCTCGAACTTTGAATAGAGAGTATAGATCTAAAACTTTGGTGTTCTCTGGCAATGTTTTTTAAATATTTATTTGCTGATAATTTTGTTCATTTCCCTGTATATTATACTTTTGAAATTAAAAGTTTCTCCATTGATTTGCAGTAGGAGTTACAATAGGTGTGAGTTTGGAAAAATGACTTACATGCTAATTAATTGGCATTATTTTAGCTACTCAAGGAATTAGGAAGTTTAGGTTGTCAGATATTTCATTGTTTGACTAGTCACCCCACATTATGTCTCTAGTGGGGCAAAATGGGAATCTGATAGCTGTGGAAATAAGCTGGTGTCTTCTGTGTTTTCTTTATTCTTTTACTTATTCTGTTTTGTTTTGTTTTGCTTTTTGGGTCACACCCTGCAATGCTCAGGGGTTATTCCTGGCTTTGTCCTCAGGAATTACTCCTGGCAGTGCTTGGAGGACCATATGTGAAGCTGGAAATCGAACCCAGATCAGCTGTGTGCAAGGCAAATGCCCTCTCCGCTGTGCTCTCGCTTCAGCCCCTCTTTTACTTATTCTGTTCATTCTTTTCCTACCTATTCAAGTCTGTGAACTGTGTTTCTTCACAGAAATTTCCAAGGAAACTCTATTTCTTCCATTGATGGAAATACATGGAAGGCATACCCTTGGGTTGAGAAACTGTGAGTATATTCTCTCCAAATATGAATATTAAAAAATAATTGCACCATAAAATCCTCCTTAGTATACAATTTTAAGATCAATACCTCTGATAAAAAGGAATTTCCCCCTCACGTCCAAAACAACATCTATTAGTTATAATAGTTTACTTCTTTAAAAATTTTTAGTTTACTGGGCTGGAGTGATAGCACAGCGGGTAGGGCGTTTGCCTTGCATGCGGCCAACCCGGGTTCGAATCCCAGCATCCCATATGGTCCCCTGAGCACTGCCAAGGGTAATTCTTGATTGCAGAGCCAGGAGTAACCCCTGTGCATTGCCAGGTGTGACCCAAAAAGCAAAAATAAATAAATAAATAAAAATTTTTAGTTTACCAAGCTCTTATTTAAAATGTCTCTTTGTTTTCCATTCTATAACTAATAGAGTTAATTTTATACACACTTATACATATATGTATATATTTTGGTGATGCAGTTTTTTTTATTGAAACTTACTTTAGAAAGATGTGAGAGGAGAAAAAGAGAAGTACATGTTTTAGAGACAGCCCACACAGATGAACAAACATGATATGTGTTCACATTCTTTTTTATTTTTTGCTTTTTGGGTCACACTTGGCAATGCACAGGGGTTAGTCCTGGCTATGCACTCAGGAATTACCCTGGGGGGTGCTCGGGGGAGCATATGGGATGCTAGGATTCGAACCTGGGTTGGCTGCGTGCAAGGCAAACACTCTACCTGCTGTTCTATCACTCCAGCCCCATGACTACATTCTTAATTAAAATTTAAAAAATGATTCATAGTGCAAAATTTAATCTTCTGATTTGTTTTTTTCCCTGTAAATATAACATCTGCCACTTGATACTTTCACTTTATTTTGCTTTAGACTTCTTTCCTTTATGGTACATAAAGGTTTACCCCATCCATTTAAACTCCTGTTTAATAGTAATTGTATTGAAAGATGTTTTGATTTTTTAAAATTTGTTTTTGTTTTTGTTTTTTGGGTCACACCCGGCAATGCGCAGGGGTTACTCCTAGCTCTACACACAGGAATTACTCCTGGTGGTGCTCGGGACCATATGGGATGCTGGGAATTCAACCTGGGTCGGCCACGTGCAAGGCAAATGCCCTACCCACTGTGCTATCGCTCCAGCCCCCTTGATTTTTTTTTTCACATGAATTACTGCAGCTCATGGTCTTGTGAATATGGGCAAATAGGTCTGTTAAATAGATAAATAGATATAGATTTGCTGGGCTGAAGGATATGTAGTTATAAAAATTTAATTGACCTCAAAATAGTTGTGCTAATTTAACAGTTCATGAAAGCATTGATTCTCCATGCCCATCGACCTCTGAGCATTCTTCATTCGGGGGCTGGTCTGATGAATGAATAAAAGGGATCCCATCTGTATTTTAATTTTTCTGGTTATTTTTGAATTTAAATACTTTTACATGTTCACTGAACCTTTGCATTTTTTGAATGGATGGTCCTTTGCCCATTTTTCTGATGTTTATTGCTTTTTTAATTATGTCAATTGAGACACAAGTGATGTATAGAAAAATATTGACATCCGAAGTAGTAGACTAATCTTTTATGAGTTTTGTATGTCATTAAACTTGAATATGAGTAATAAATGATGTTTAAATTAATGAAAGCATGATAGTCATAGGAATTTGATACTTACTGGCAAGAGTGGAAAAGGCTATAATTAATTCATTTTTAAAAATATCTTTTTATTTTAGCTATTTTGATTTACAGTTTTACAGTATTGTCCATGGTAGTGTTTCATGGTTGTTCATGGTTAGGTTTCAATCGTACACTGTTTCAACACCCATCCTCCACCAGTGTACGTTTCCCAGCACCAGTATCCCTAGGTTCCTCCCATCACCCCCCACCCCCACACCGTGTCTGCTTTTGGCAGGCACTCTTCTTCTCTCTGTCTCTGTCTCTGTCTTTCTCCTTTTGGGTATTGGGGTTGCAATATTGATACTGAAAGGTTATCAGGAATATCCCCTTATCTACCTTAAACACTCAATTCTTGTCCAGCGTGATCACTGGCCTCAATCATTCTTGAGTATTTGTCATGTGCACTTTGTGCACGTTTTATTTCCCAGAACAAAAAATGTTAATGGTGTTAAGTTTCAAAGGGCTTCCTTTACAGATTTAATTTCATTCTTCATGGGGTATCCAGAGTAATGTTTGGAAGAGAGGAGGGAGTGGCAATCCTGAGGTTCTGGTGTCACCCAGAATTTGGATCTGACAGATTTTGTGACCTAGAGAATATGCTTTGAATAAGTTACTTGGTGTGAAGAGTCAATAGCTGTGCTTGTGTGATGGATATCAGTATATGATGGATATAAGTGAGGACAAAACAAAGAGTTTAAACAGAGATCACTATCCCTAAGTTAAATAAGAATTGGGGTCTTTAGAAAGCACCATGATTATGTGTAAGAATTAGTCCTATGTAGTAAATAGTCATAGTTATTTTGCATTTTGGTCCAGAAATAATTTTTCCATTTCTCAGAATCCTCAGTGACAATTCTTTGACTGAATTACATAAGGATTCATTTGAAGGCCTGCTATCCCTCAAGTACTTGTAAGTTAGTTAATCATTCATTTATGAGATTTTAGCTCTGTTGTTTATAAAACAAAGGGTGTGCAAGTTAATCTTTATCATTTCTTCCAGTAATACAATTCTATAGTTTTGTGATTATAGCATTAAAAACCTCTCATGTTATTTCTGGCACTAAATTATATTTGCATTTTTGTATATAAATATCTACATGTGCATATATAAAAAAACTTTAGGCTTACTCTTCAAGCCCATGTTCTCCCTGGATCGTGTACTTTGCTTACTTGTCCCCATGTCTCTTTGTTTGCTTTTTTTGGTCTGGAGAAACCCGGGTTATCTTGTGAACAAATTCTTTCTCTTTGCAACCCCCCCACATCTTTCTAAGAAAGTTTCATTCAATATAAACTGTCTTGCTTCACAAAAGTTTTTCTTTAAACTTTAATAATAAATGAAAAGTACTTATATTTGCATCACCCATGTAAACTTAACTTAGAGTGCTAATATACCATCTCCTCTGTGTTCGTATAGAGTTCCTTTATGTCCCCATGAATCAAAACCAATGCATGGTCCAGTTTTACATAGCCCATTAACTTAAGAATTGTTTTTGTCAGCTGGGGAGATTGCACAAATGTTGAGTGTGATGCTTAGCAACAGGAGGCCCAGATTGGTTTCCCAGCAGAACGAGGTTCTGGGCTCCCCATTCCCTGACCCCCCAGTAATGTTCCTGAAGCATCCTCTGAGCACTACTAAATAAAAACAAAGAGCTATACAAATATGTTCCTGTTTTTATTTTTTATTTTTAAATTTTCATGTATGTATGTATGTGTGTATGTATTACTTTTGGATCACACTCAGGGATGCCCAGGGGTTACTCCTGGCTCTAAACTCAGGAATTACTCCTGGCAGTGCTGGGGGGACCATATGAGATACTGGGGATCAAACCCGGGTCAGCTGCATGCCAGGCAAACACCCCACCCGCTGTACTATCACTCTGGCTTCATTATTTATTTATTTATTTTTAAAAATTTTGTGCATGAAGCAAGATAGATTTTATTAAAACTTATTTAGAAAGTTGTGAGGGAGAGGAAGTAAGAAGTATGTGTCCAAGAGAGAACACAGGTGAGACAGAGTGGAAATAAACAAGCAAAGAAGCAGAAAGAAGCAAGTGAGATAGTCAGGCCCTGAAGAGCAAGCCCTGAGGACTTTCAGAAGGTGTTTTTATTCAATCCTTCCAAAAAGGTTGTCCTTTCCTGGAGTTTTGCATACTAAAAATTAGTCTGGGTGTTGTCACAGGAATGTCTTGCACTGTTGATGTTCTCTTTATAATCTCATGGATTCTTGTGTAATTTCTTTTCTGAGGGGACCAGCCTTTTCTGGGTGGGGCCTTGGATTTTTGCATCCTGGTGGTACCTCAGTTTCTCCTCCAAGAGCTCAGGATTTGCATTTCAAATGATGTGACTCAAGCTCTTGAGCTACTTTGGGGCTAGGGAATGTCTTCTTTAGTTTTAGTATTCCCCCAAAGTACATCTGCCAGCCTGCACCAGTAGGAAAGGGAAAGCAGTCCCAACCTCATCACAGGCATCCTGGGTCCACCGCCTGTCCCTTGCAGGAAAGAATTTCAAGAGGTGCAACAGTGAAGCAGATTGAATGAAACGTGCTTAGGAAGATGTGGGAGGAGAGAAAGGAGGGCGATGTTGGAGAGAGAGCACCGGCTTTTCCAGAGTGCAAGTGAATAAGCCAAGGAACATAGACCCTAGCAAGCGAGACACACAGGAGAGCACAGCTTGAAGAGCAAGCTCAAACTATGCTTGTGTTTATAAAGTCGATGTTTGTGTTTTTCTGTAAAAGAAAAAATATTATAAAAATATGCTCTGCAAAATCTAGAATATTATTATTATTTTTAAATTTCTGGCCTTTATAGAAAACTTTTAAAAGTTGGCTTAATAAAAATTATTTAAAAAATAAAAATAAACTTGAATTATAGAACAAGAAAATAAAGAACTTTACTTGAATTCCATTAGCCCAGAATTTTAAAAAAATATGTGTAGTTTCATCATTGTGATTTGCAATACATTCTTACACCCTATGTCAGCATATTTCTGAATTATCTATAACTTAAATGAACATTTAAATATGAAATACTTGGCTAAAACAGAGTGATTCTATAGCAGTACTATTAAGAACATGTGAGATTATCACGAGGAGAGTTCTGTTGTAGGAATTGTTGGGCTATTGTCACACAGACATCTTGGACAGAATCTTGTAAAAAGAGAGTAGGAGAAAGGTAGAACACAGGAAAAACACCTCAATGCTCTCAGAATACCAAAAAAGAGAGTAGACACCTAGACCCAGGAGTTGTAAGCCAGGGCTAGCATGCAGAGCTCCCTCATGCCCACCTGCGCTGGGTCACTCAGGCCTGCAGTAGATCACTTGGAGGGCCTGTTAACCCCCCACCACAGTTCCTGCTTCAGCTGATTTGGAGTAGGTTGATTGGAGAACAGGCATCTTCAATCAGCTCCCAAGTGAGACTGGTGTTTGAGAACTATTTGGAAAGTTAATACATGATGGTGTGCATTGTGGGTCAGAAAAGGAAAGCCTGGGACTGGAATGATAGGACAGGGGTAAGGGGCTTGCTTCTGCACATGGGTGACCCAGGTTTGATCCCCAGCACCATGCAGGGTCCCCTAAGCCCCCCAGAGTGATGTGTGTGCAGTCAGGAGTGATCCCTGAGCAGTGCCAAGGAAGGGAACGAAAGAAAGAACAGAGGCAAGAAGAAGAGGGATGAGCTAGGAGATAGTTATACCCATCTTGGTCATATGTGAAAGAACTTAAGGAGAATTAATAGATATAAAACAGTCAACTGTAATAAAAAAAAATTCAGCACTCTGAGGATTTTGTTTGTTCCACCCCTGTACAATGAAAGCAGTGAATTAATGGAATATTCAGAAAATATAGAACCAAAAATTGATTTTCTATTATGATAAAAAAGTTTAATTCTAAATTAGTTCAAAGTTCTGTCTGAAAGGAGTAATTTCATTTCACATTATATGAAAAAGGCTCATTTTATTAGCCTAGCTAAACAGGAAGGTATATAAACATGAGACTATTCATTTGAATATTTGAAATGATTATATTAAATATAGTAATTTCACATGGAGGTAAAAAAAATTGGACTCCAAGTAGAATTGAGAACATAAAAATCACCTAATCAATTCTCTGCTCCAAGAAAAGTTTAACTCCAATATTAGAACCAAGTAGTCATACAATTAATTCATGAAGATTTGTGGTTGAGAGAAATGAAAGAAGGTTAGGGGTTCTGGAACATTCAAATCTACTCATTCAATATTATTTTGACTTCTACTAGTTATTTCTAATATTATATATTTGGTAGTTAATTGAAACAATATTTTCCTCTTCCTTTTCCTAGAGATTTATCTTGCAATAAGATACAGTTCATTGAAAGGTGTACATTTGAAGCACTACCATTTTTGCAGCATGTGTAAGTTAAAAATCACTGTCACTGTCACTGTCATCCTGTTCATCATTGATTTGTTCCAGCAGGCCCAGTAACGTCTCCATTATCCTAGCCCTGAGATTTTAGCAGCCTCTCTTTACTTGTCCTTCCCAGTGGCGTTGCATTAGAGGCTCTTCAGGGTCAGGGGTTTGAGACCCATCATTATTACTGTATTTGGCATATGAATACACCACAGGGAGCTTGCCAGGCTCTCCCCCCATGTGGGCAGTAAACTCTCAGTAGCTTGCCAGGTTCTCCAAGTTACGTGAGTTATGATAACCATGTATAAACTAGCTAAGAGAAAACTACAGCAATTTGTTCTCAACACAATAGTTAGAAAAGTAAACTAGTTTTCAGGAAGTACTGGAAATGTCTAAAGTCTTCTATTCTGTAGATTCTCAAATGTAGGATGAGGCAATATCCCCAATTTCTCCTGAAAAGAGGAATATCCAGGTATGTTTAAAGACTTCATATTATAGAGCATTCCCTAATTACTTTATTTAAAGAATTAAGTGAAGCTTGGGTGAAGACTCCTTAGCCTATGGTGACCTCAGTCGATCCTTATTTGGGATGCTTTGAAAGGTCACTTGACAGAATCAGCTAGAGAAGAGCACAGAGATTTAATATAGACTGAGTTATTGTTCCTTGAATGAGGCCTAACAATGCAAATCTTTAATATCACTGTAAACAAGTATTTGAAAAATTAATCAGCTAAGCAAGTCTAGTGCACATTTCTTTTACATTTACTTTATTTCTGGGTTCAAATTCAATGCTATTGTAATACAAATTTCTTTTTTATTATTTTCAGAAGACACACTCTCCTTCTACCACAGTAATTATGACTGAGACGGCATTTTACAGCTTACATACACTCCCCCAAATGTCACCACATTTGATTACACTCGTACAGTGAAAGAATGAACAGGGACAGAACTGAAGAAAATTGGACAGTATCTATTTTAATATGTGTGCACAAGAAAGCAACCCTTTGTTTGCTAGCAACTTCTTAAGATCTGTTTTATTAGGGGAAATATTTTTATAATTATTTCTAACAAAACTGTTAATAGCAGGGTCAGGAAATCAATTAGCAATAGAGTCCCACTTCCAAAAATAACATGTTTTTTATAAGCATCATAAAGATGATTCCATTCCTTGTACAACTTTTTTTACTCTTTTCCGAGGCTAAGAAACACTGTTTAATATCACATACAGAAAGGGTTTCATTAGCATCATTGCACAGGCCTCATTGCATCCCTCCCTGCTCCCAACTTCACACACAATGCTAGACTCTAGCTTGGGAGACACATTTTAGCCCAGAAAGAGGCCAGTCGTGCAATGAAATCCAAAATAAAACCTTATGTTTGAGTTACTAAACAGTTCCCCTAACATTGTCAACACAGCGAATTTTAAAAGCTGCAAAGATCTTCACTTAACTAAGTTTGAAAGATTTTTTTCCTTCTTACCCCTAGTAGCTTCAGCTACTAAAACTGTACAGCAAATCCTTTTTTGCCTGTAAGGATTAGTATGAGAATTACTAGTCAGAGCAATGTGAACAATAGAACCATGGCCCTCAACCTGAATGATTTTGTGCCCACATGACCCTTGATAGTGCCATGAGGTAGTTTTTATTGTTTTAATTGTCAGATCTATAATGATGCTGTTGGTACCTAGTGAGCAGAGGCCTCCAGATACACTGCTGAATAGCTACAATGCACTGGACAGCCCCCCCATAAGTATCCAGCCCCCATGTGGCAGTAGTGCTGAAGTCATGAATCCCTGTTCTAGAGAACTTCATTAGTGAAGTATTTGTTAAGCATTTGCTATTTTGTGTCATAAACATCAAAGAATAAACCTTAAAGGTCTTTCACAGTGATGTTTAGTGCATGAAATGTGGCTATGTGAATTAGAAGTAATGCCTCCTCCTTCTCCTCCTCCTTCTCCTTCTCCTTCTCCTTCTCCTTCTCCTTCTCCTTCTCCTTCTCCTTCTCCTTCTCCTTCTCCTTCTCCTTCTCCTTCTCCTTCTCCTTCTCCTTCTCCTTCTCCATCTCCTCCTCCTCCTCCTCCTCCTTCTCCTTCTGCATCTCCTTCTTCTCTCTCTCCTCCTCCTTCTGCTCCTCCTCCTTTTTCCTCTACCTCTCCCTCCTCCTCCTCTTCCTCTTTCTTCTTCCTTCTTTCTCTTGTTCTCCTCCTCCTTCTTCTTCCTCTTCTCCTCCTCATCTTCCTCCTCCTTCTCCTTTTGCATCTTCTCCTTCTGCATCTCCTTCTTCTCCTTCTCCTCCTCTTTCTTCTGCTCCTCCTCCTTTTTCCTCTTTCTCTTCTTCCTCCTCCTCCTCTTCCTCTTCTTTCTTCTTTCTTCTTGTTCCTCCTCCTCCTCCTTCTTCTCCTTCTCCCTCTTTTCCTCTTCCTCCTTCTCTTTCTGCATCTCCTCCTCCTCCTCCTTCGGCTCCTCCTTTATTTCCTCTTCCCCTTCCTCCTCCTCTTCCTCTTTCTTTTTCCTTATTTCTTCTTCTTCTTCTTCCTCTTTCTCTTCCTTCTTCCTTCTTCGTCTTCTTCCTTCTTCCACCTTCCTTCTTTCTTCTTTCTTCCTTCTTCTTCCTTCTTCTTCTTTCTTCTTCTGCTGCTGCTTTTGTCTTCTTTTTTTCCTGTGTTTTTTCTTTGGTAGGAATCTTGGTTGCAATTTAATCACTGAACTGAGCTTTGGAACGTTTCAGTCCTGGCATGGAATGCAGTTTTTACACAAGATGTAAGTAAAAAAGCAGATAAATATACATAATAACACTGCATCAAAACATCATACAGTTATTATTAACTAACTGGTGCAAGGCCAGTGTGAACTCTATGTATTGAGATCCAATTCTTTTTGTTCAAACGAAGAAACTAAGGAACAAAGAGGCCAAGAGATTTGCATGATGCCTGGCATGCTTTGCTTTCTCTATTATTGATTATTGGCTCGAGCACTAACAGAAAGGTATCCATTAGCATTGTCTTGTGATTCCCACTGGTATGGCCCTGAACTGTGGATGAGGCTTTGAATTCCCAGTTTAATTCCAACTTTGGTTCCTGTTCATGCACAAAGTTTCTAACCACTTAAATGTATGCAACAAAGAGCCGGGAAGAACTAGGTATAACAGTTTTTACTGGGAGTTGGCTGGGAAGGAGAGTTATGGATTCATTCCTAGCTGGTAGCTTCTTTCACATGAGGAAGCAAAAGAGTTCCTGAACATCTGTCTTAGCATATTTCCCTCCCTCATAATCTAGACCATTATTTTGAAGAAAAAAGTACATATGTGTATATATATATATATATACACACATATAGATACACACCTCTAAAGTGAATTCACTGTGGTCAGTATAAAGCTTTGAGCTGTGGTAAAAGGTGGTAAAAAGCTATGATAAAAACATTCCATAGGCTTCACACCTGGCAGTGCTGGAGAGGGATCCAGGATCACTCCTGGCAAAACTGGCATCACACTGGCCAGCTGAGCTAGAAGGCGGCCATGGGAGGCACCTGGAGTTCTGTGGTGTGGTGGGATCAAACTCTGGGCTTATACATGGAAGACATGTGCTCCATCTCTGAAACTATCTCTGTGACCCCAAAAGTGTTTGTGTTACATCAGAGTGAGTGAAAAACATTCATCAAACATACATTGTTCTTGCCTAATTTCATTGTACTTACTTTTCTGATTACTCATGTGTAAGAAGCGTGTGGTTTTATACCACTTGGGTGAAAAGTTCCCTCTGATTTCTCTCTGATTTGATGTGACACAAGCAGATCAAAATTCAGAGGCTTAAAGGAAATTCTGTACTCAAGCGGAAGGTCCTCCTTTCAGTCTGACTTTGAAAAAGAGTCTTCCCCTGCTTGTGTTTCAGAAATCCAGTTTTATACCTTTCCTGCAGATTAGATGAAGGAAGGGCAGGAAGGCAGCTCGGTGATTCTGCATGGGTATAAACCTGAGTCGATCCTCCGGCAGACAGATTAGATGGGGCGGGTGAGGGGTTGGAGTGTGTCTGGGCCGGGGTCACAGTTCCTGCAGGTGCCTACCTGTAGCAGCTCCCCTTCACCTCCTTAATTTACTGACAATGGCAAAAAAGAACCCTGAAGACCAGTTTAGTAAGGAGCAGGCTTAGAGATTATTGTCACCTCAGTGCCTCTAATGCCACATTTTTACTAAGCATTTTATTATATCAAGCACCGTAAGAACCTCAGTTTTGGTATAGTTTTGTAGGAGACAGCGGGGGCGGGGTGGAATGGCATCATACTTTATAAAAATTAAGACATTCAAGAACATTCACAGAGTGCCATTCCTTCTGAGTGTCAGGCCTATCTTTACAGAAGAATCGAGCAGGGTCTTTGTCACCAAGAACCTTGAATACTGGAAGAAAGAAGACAGATGCTGGTGGGAAAACATGAGAGCCCTACTGCTAGTCCAGACAGCAGGGTAACAAGATAGTGGGGCGACACTGGAGATAATGGTGGGTGGTGTACTGAGAAGGACTCATGAATGAGGTTGAGGAGACAGCTCAGAGAGCTGGAGCCTGAGCTTTGCATTGCCAGCAGTCACTCCCATTCACACCTCCAAATGTGGTCCCCAAACAATGAGAAGAAAACCCAACAAATTTATAATGGAGAAGGTGACGATTTATTTGAATTGCATATGTTGAAATTTTACTCTCAAATGAGAGAAAAAGGTAATGAAAGAATCATAGATACCTGGAAAGAAATGATCATCCCTGTCATGTGATGTAAATAGAACTAGCTCCTAAGAGTAATTCAGTCACCTCAACAGATTGTCATGGAGTCTGGGGAGATAGCGCACTCTTTAGGTGCTGGAGCCCCAGGGTTAAGCCCCTGCACGACATGGTTCCCCAGCACTCATGGAGTGCCCAAGTATGGCACTACCCACCCCAGCAACAAAAGTGTGGGAGCCCAAATGTGCTGGGGGATGGGCTCCTTTCTTTGGGGCCCAATCTTTCTAAGTGACCTAGCTCATTCCTTTCAGGTACAAGTTGCCTGCGTGATCAAAACTCTGTGTCTGGAGCACAAGTACAGTGGGTGCATGACTTGTCTTGCACATGGCTGATCTGGGTTCAAGTCTCAGCACCCACATGCTCTCCCTGAGCACAACCAGGAGTAATCCCTGAGCACCCTGCTATGTGTGGCCGAAAAACAAGGGAAAATAATGTTACATCTCTTTCCAAAGGCAAGGGATGCTGGTCATTCAGTTAGCTCATTTTATTACCTATCTGACAAATGACTGGGTTGATTAGAGGCTGCGTTGATCATAATTTACTCCCTGCATTAAATATATCTGGGGAAAGGTCGAGGTGAGAGCCAGAAGAACTCAGTCAGCTGAGGGCATGCCAGGTGTAACCCAAACCTAAGCACAAACAAAACAAAAAGGCCCAGCTGAGGTGAATTGATAAGGAATTAAAGGAAGCTGAACTCCAAACCTTACTTGCAGGATCTCGGGGAAGATCCCAGCGATTTTTTATTCATGATTTTGCATTTCATTTATTTTGTTAAACAGGATTTTAATAAACTAGATGAAATTTAGGGTCCACAAAACCTTGATTCTTCCTGGGTTCCAGGTAATTATCACTCAGTGAGTTTTTTGAATGAAACATCTATAATATTAATAAACACTGAATGGCGAACACATTATCAGTTGAATGAGTAACAGGTCACCTACAATATGCCATAATTATTTGCAAATGTAAATTAATAAATTTTCCATAAATTGCCAAAATATTAGTAAGGTGCCATTGTTTTTGTTTGTTTTTTTTAGATGCCATTGTTTTTGAAAGGGAGCTAATCACATCTCTTACAGATGAAATCAGGAATGACATATGTTATGGAAATCCAACAGCGTTTGCTAATCCTAAACGTTCAGTATCTTTTTGTTTCCTTTTTGTTTTGGGGCCACACCGCCATGCTCAGGGGTTGTTCCTGGCTCTCCTCTCAGGAATTACATATGGGATGGGGGATCAAACACGGGTCAGCCGTGTGTAAGGCAAACACCCTACCTGCTGTACGATTGCTCCAGCCCCAAGCATCTTTTTTTTCCCTTCTGACTTTCAAGTGTTTCTTCGTTCACCTACACAGGTCTACACTGATGGCTTGTTTAAAAAATTCTTTTAGTCTTTTCATCAGTTCTAAGGTTACAAGTTCCATGATTGTAGCAACTGCAGACTTGACAAAGTAGAAAGGCGATGCCTTACACAGAGCAGTGGACACTCTGGCTTGTTTGTGGAACATCAGTATTTTGCCAAGACATAAGTACTAAGAGAGAACAAAGGAAACCCAAACCTTGTTCCTACTGACCGCTTGACCCCACTGTGGAGATTGTCAGTGAGGTGGGGAGCTGCACTGTGAAGGCAGACGGAGCTGTGGTCACAGCGAAGCCCTCACACTCTCCCAGCCACATAGCATAATGGCCTGTCTTTAGATGAGTGTCCACACGAGAGCTTACTCTAAGGCATTGTTATCACTTTGGGGTATGTACTGAAATCCTGGCAGCAGCTTCTTATTGTTCAAAAGCTTCTACCTTAAAGAGGAAGACTGCTGAGGACCTTGGAATGGTTTAGGGGTGACTGGTTTCTTTGTAATAATTTGGGAAGTTGAGGAGTTGGTCACATTCAGCAACTACTCTGGTCTCCCAAGTGCATCTTTTCCTTCCCATCTTTATAAGGGGATATTCTCTGTTTCAACTTAGTAGTGCTGCCAGAGCACTGCCGGGGTCACACCTGAGCACCACCCAGATTTGGTCCAGCTCCCCGCTGCCCCCATACCTCCAATCGGGTTTTACCTTTCTTCCTCATCTTTTTTGTTGCGAGATGTCTGAGGGTGATACACACCCCTGGCTGTGATGCTCCCATATTCAGTTGTGGTGCTCACCAGAAATCCTACATCAGGGCCAGGAGCTTGCCCCCTGGGCTGATGATTGCTGCAGGCCTCCATCCTTTTGGGAAGGGGGTGTGTGTGTATGGGGGGCTCTCACACACGACCAGGGGTTGCTCTTCTACTCGTGTTACTCATGTATAAGAACCTTCTAAGAGCTGTGCTCACACCTGTGCTTATCAGAGGCGCCACTTCTCAGCGTGATTCTTGCTCATCGTTTCTCTTTTATATCAGAGAGCAGCAAAGACCTTCCTTGCCTGAATTTCGAGGTGGATTCATGTGTCTCTTGGGGTCTTGCTTTTCCTGAGACTGAACTCCACCCGTGTCCACTGGCAGAGAGCCATCTGCTCAGCCACAGTGGCCTGGGCTGGAAGCCACTACAGGGTCTGTGGTCCCTAGCAAGAGGACAGTGTGGCTCTGTCACAAACTAAGTATCCATGTTCGTTCAGATAACCTGGGGGATTGGGAGACAGACATGATGTCCACTGTGTGCACATCTCTTTTTAAAAAAATACTTAAAGAACATGATTTACAAAGTTATTGAGAGTTGCTTTTTTTTTTTAATTGAATCACTGTGAGCTACAGTTACAGAGCTTTCATATTTGAGTTTCAGTCACACAATGATCGAACACCCATCCCGCCACCAGTGCACATTTTTCACCATCAATATCCCCATTATCTCCCCCATACAAATCCCAACCCTCCTCATACCTCTATGGCAGACAATTTTCTCTATACTCTCTCTCTACTTTAGGACATTATGATTTGCAATATAGATACTGAGAGACCATCACATTTGATTTTTTATCTACTTTCAGTACACATCTCCCATCCCGAATGATCTCTCCAACCATCATTGACGTAGTGATCCCTTCTCTATTCCAGCTGCCTCCTCCCCAGCTCATGTGGCAGGCTTCCAACTGTGGAGCAATATTCCTGGCCCTTGTCTCTGCTGTCCTTGGGTGTCAGTCTCATATTATGTTATTTTATATTCCACAAATGAGTGCAGCATTCTATGTCTGTCCCCTTCTTTCTGTTTCTGACTCATTTCATTTAGCATGATACTCTCCATGACCATCCACTTACAAGCAAAAAAAATTTTTTTTTTTTTGCTTTTTGGGTCGCAACCGGCGATGCTTAGGGGTCACTCCTGGTTCTGCACTTAGGAATTTCCCCTGGTGGTGCTCAGGGGACCATATGGGATGCTGGAAATTGAACCCAGGTTGCGGCATGCAAGGCCAAAGGCATGCAAGGCAAACGCCCTACCCGCTGTGTATAGCTCCAGCCCTTAAAAGCAAATTTGATGACGTCTTCTTTCCTAACAGCTACATAGTATTCCATTGTGTAGGTGTACCAAGGTTTTCTTAACCAGTCGTCTGTTCTTGGGCACTTCGGTAGTTTCCAGATTCTTGCTATTGTGGATAATGCTGCAATGAACATACAGGTGCAGATGTAATTTCTACTGTGCTTTTTTGTACTCTTGGAATATATTCCCAGAAGTGGTATTGTGGGGTCATATGGAAGCTCTATTTCTAGTTTTTTAAGGAATGCCCATATTGTTTTCCAAAAAGGGTGGATCAGTTGGCATTTCCACCATGTTGTTGGGTTTTAGGTATACAATATTTTGACCCCAATCCCACCATCAGTGTTCCTACACCCAATCTGCAATCTTGACAGGCACATTTCAAGGCCAGTGGTTGTAGGGTTTTTTGCGGGGGTGGGGGATCGGGGAAGCACACCCAATGGTGCTCAGGGATTACTCCTGGCTCTGCGCTCCGGAATCGCTCCTCACAGGCTCAGGAGACCATATGGGTTGCTGGAGACTGAACCCAGGTCAGCTGTGTGCAGGGCAAGCGCCTTACCTGTTGGGCTGTTGCTCTGTCCCAGTGGTGGTTGTTTAAGTCTCATATTTTAAGTGTTGAGCCTGTGCTTTGAGTAGAGAGCTATACCACTTTCCCATATCATTGGTAAAATAAAGCCCTGGCCCTTGTCCCGCCCTTTATTTTCTACCACCTGTTGATTTCTTTGCTTCTCTGTCATTCTCCTTCCTGTACTCTGGGGTCAAGACTGATGTAGGCATCCCCTTCTACTGCATTGCATTTCCTCATCCAATTATTCTATCTACCACAGAGAAGTGAGATCAACCTGTATGTATCCTCATCTGACTTCACTCAATATGATATCCTCCAGTTCCAACCAGGTTGCAGCAAATTACATGATTTCATCATTTCTTGCAGCTGCATAGTATTTCATTGCATATCTATTCCACATCTTCACAAAACAGTCACCTGTCGTTGGACACCTACGTTGATTCCGTATCTTAGCTATTACACTGAGTGCTGCGATGAATGTGTGTTCATGTGTCCTTTTGAATGTTTTTCTAACCTGGGGTAACATACTCAACAGTGTTTCCACAACCTTTTACTGGTGTTGCTTGCCAGGGATTTGGCCTCTTTTCTTGTGATGTTAATGTCCTCCTGACTGACTGCAGTGCAACTGAAAATCAGTTGCCTGGGACGAGGAATGGCAGAGCTGCAAGACAGACCCCAGAGCTGCCAGGAATCTCATTCAGCCAATGTGGTGACACAGGGGATCGAATTCGAGGCTGCATGCTTGCAGTGAGGGGGTCAAGCCGGAGTCCCCAGATAAGATCTATTTCAAAAGGTCATTGAAAGTAATATTGCCTGGGGCCAGAGAGATGGTACAGTTGGCAGGGCACTTGCCTTGCATATCACTGACCCATGTGTAATCCCCAGCACTGAATGTGCTCCCCAGAGCACCACCAGGGCTGACCCCTTTGTGCACAGCCAGGAGTCAGCCCTGAGCACAGCTGGGTGTGGCCCAGTAACCGAAAGAAAGGGAAGGGAAAGAGATCAGTCTTTTTTATTGTTTTTGGATTATACCCTGCAGTGCTCATGGGGTGCTGGTCCTTGAGGGGGTGCTTGAGGGGGGCCATGTAGTGCCTTGAACCTGCCCCACCCCTCCCCTTCAGGCAAGGCATTTACCCCAGCCCTTCTTTCTTTGCTTGTTTGAACCCTATTTTTGTTTTTATTTAGTTATCTATCTATTTATTTATTTACTTTCTGGGTCATACCCAGGAGTGCTCAGAGGTTCCTCCAGGCTCTGCACTCAGGAATCACTCCTGGCGGTGCTGAGGAACCATATGGGATGCTGAGAATCGAACCTGGATTGGCTGCATGCAAGGCAAACCTGCTGTGCTGTTGTTCCAGCCCCTTCGTTTATTTTAAAATAGGATTCTCCAATAATGTCCAAAAGACCTAGGCACCAATTATGGTGGTGCTCACGGATCTGATGATACCAGGAGTCAAACTCAGCACCTCACAAATGCCAGACATCTGCTCTGCCACTTTGAGCGAACTCCTCAACTCAGTCATGGTCTCTAAGACTGATAGAAACTGTTGCTCCTTTATTTATGGGGCTGGGGATAGACCCTCAGACTTTATATCTGCAAGACAAGTGTTTTACTTCTGAGCCTTACTTCTTAGTCCTTTTGCCACAGTTTATTCCATAAAGCATAAAAATAAGTTCATGAATGTATAAGAGGCAATGGATGAACTAGGCATGCACATACATTTATCTATAAAATGCAGAATGAAGTCAGCCAGAGAAAGAACTGACATGCAGAGCAGGTGTTCAGGTGCCCTTTCCATTTTTTGACTGAATACTCACTTCTTTTGTATAGACATGTTTTCATTTTTTGTGGGCACATACCCAGTATTAAATTGCTGAGTCTTTGGTAACTATGGCTAACTTTTTTGAGGAACCATCAAGCTTTCCTGCAGTGCCTCTTTTTATATTTTCACCAGCAGTGCATAAGGATTTCAATTTCTCCATCACCCTGGTTGCACTTACTATCTGTTTTTAGCCATCTTACTGACTATAAAGTAGTATCTAATTGTGACTTGGATATGTGTTTTGATAATGGCAAGATATTAACTATCTTCTATTTTAAAAAAAATTTTAGTGACTCACCGTGGGATATAGTTACAGACTTACAAACTTTTGTGCTTACATTTCAGTCATACAATGATCGAGTAACCATCCCTTCACCAATGCCTATTCTCCACCACCGATGATCTCAGTATCTCTCCCACCACTCCCACCCCATCCCCACTACGCCGCCCCATCTCTGTGACAGGGCATTCCCTTTTGCTCTCTCTCTCCTTATGAGTGTTGTGACTCTCAATAGAGGTATTGAATTGCTATCATTTGGTTTGAGGTCTACTTTTAGCACGCATCTCCTATCCCGAGCGGGCCCTCCAAGCACCCCATAGTTGGTGTTCCCTTTTCTATCTGAGCTGCCTTTCCCCCCTACATGTGAGGCCAGCTTCCAAGCCATGGAACAGTCCTCATGGTATTTATCTCTACTATTCTTGGGTGTAAGTCTCCCATTCTGTTTCTATATATTTCACAAATGAGTGCAATCTTTCTGTGTCTGTTCCTTTCTTTCTGACTCATTTCACTTAGCATGATGCTCTCCATGTAGATCCACATACATGCAAATTGTATGACTTTATCCTTTCTAACAGCTGCATACTATTTCATCGTGTAGATGTACAAAATTTTGTTAACCAGTCATCTGTTCTTGGGCACTTGGGTTTTTTCTAAATTCTGGCTATTGTAAACAATGCTGCAATGAACATACAAGTGTAGATGTCATTTCTTCTATGTTTTTTGTATCTCCGTGATATATTCCCAGAAGTGGTATTGTTGGATCAAATGGGAGCTCAATTTCTACTTTTTGAGGATCATCCTTAGTGTTTTCCAAAAGGGTTGGGCCAGTCGGCATTCTCACCAGCAGTGAAGGAGAGTCCCTTTCTTGCTACACCCGCGCCAACACCGGTTGCTTTTGTTCTTTTGGACGTGGGCAAGTCTCTGTGCTGTGAGATGATATCTCATTGTTGTTTTAATCTGCATCTCCCTGATGATTAATAATAAAGAGCATTTTTCATGTGCCCTTTGGCCCTTCGGATTTCTTCTTTGAGAAAGTTTCTGTTCATTTCTTCACCCCATTTTCTTATGGTGTTGGGTGTTTTCTTCTTGTAGAGTCCAACAAGTATCCTTGATATCAATTGATATCAATTCCTTATCAGATGGGCATTGGGTGAATATCCTTTCTCACTCTGTAGATTGTCTTTGTATTCTGGTCACTGTATGTTTTGAGGTGTAGAAGCTTCTTAGTTTAAGATAGTTCCATTTGTTTATGTCCGTTTCCACTTGCTTGGTCAGTGGGGTGTCATCTTTGAAGATACCTTTAGCTACAATGTCATGGAGGGTTTTGCCAACCTTGTCTTCAATGTACCTAATGAATTCTGGTCTGATGTTGAGGTCTTTAATCCATTTTGATCTGACTTTTGTGGCTGGTGTTAGGTAGAGGTCTGAGCCCAATGTTTTGCACATTGCTGTCCAGTTTTGCCAGCATTATTTGTTAAAGAGGCTTTCCTTGCTCCACTTCACATTTCTTGTTCCCTTATTAAAGGTTAAATGATCGTATATTTGAGGGTGTGCATCAGGATATTTGACCCTATTCCATTGATCTGCAGCTCTGCCTTTGTTCCAGTACCATGCTGTTTTAGTTATAACTGCATTGTAGTAGAGTTTGAGGTTGGGGGAGGTGATGCCTCCCATCTTCTTTTTCCTAAGAATTCCTGTAGCTATTTTAGGGGATTTATTGTTTCATATGAATTTCAGGAGTGTGTGTGATCCATTTCTTTGAAGAATTTCATAGGTATTCTTATGAGGATCTCATTGAATGTGTACAGGGCTTTGGGCGAGTATTCCCATTTTGACAATGTTACTTCTCCCAATCCATGAGCAGGGGATATGTGTCCATTTCCTCGTGTCTTCTTTCATTTCATGAAGTAGCGTTTTGTAATTTTCTTTGTACAGGTCCCTTACCTCCTAAGTTAAGCTGATTCTGAGGTACTTGATTTTCTAAGGTATGACTGTAAACGGGATTGCTTTTTTTATGCCACTTTCCTCTCTCTCATTGTTCGCATAGCCTGCAACTTTACTATACAAGTCAATAGTTTCTAGGAGTTTCTTGGTAGAGGCTTTAGGTTTCTCTAAATATAGTATCATATCATATCATCTGCAAATAGTGAGAGCTTGATTTCTTCCTTTCCTATCTGGATGCCCTTAATATCTTTTTCTTGCCTAATCGCTATTGCAAGTACTTTCAGTACTATATTGAACAGAAATGTTGAGAGTGGGCATCCTTGTCTTGTCCCTGACCTTAGGGGGAAGGCTCTTAGCTTTTCCCCATTGAGGATAATGCTTGCCATTGGCTTGTGGTAGATAGCTTTGACTATATTGAGGAAGGTTTTTTTAAAACCCATTTTGGTGAGAGTTTTCATCATACACGGGTGCTGGATCTTGTCATATGCTTTCTCTGCATCTATTGATATGCTCATATGGTTTTATCTTTTCTTTTGTTAATATGATGAATTATGTTGATTGATTTTTGTGTGAAACAACCCTTGCATCACCAGGATGAATCCCACTTGGTCGTGGCCTATGATCTTTTTGATAATTTGTTGGATTCTATTTGCTAATATTTTGTTGAGGAAGACATAGAAGAGAGAGGGCTAACAGATCTATACAGGGCATTCCATCCCCAAAAGAAAGGATACCCATTCTTTTCCAGTGCACATGGAACATTCTCCAAAATAGACCACGTGCTGGGCCACAAAACTTACCTCAATAGAATCAGGAAGGTAAAAATTGTATCAAATATCTTTTCAGACCATGATGCAATGAAGATAGAAGTAAATCACACACAGATGCGGAGAACTAAATCAAACACCTGGAAATTAAATAATTCAGTGTTGAACAACAAGTGGGTCAGGAAGGAAATCAAAGAAGAAATCAAAAGATACCTGGAAACAAATGATAATGAAGACACGAGTTACCAGAACCTATGGGATGCAGCGAAAGCCATATTAAGGGGAAAATTTATAGCGCTGTATGCATTTCTCAGGAAAGAAGAAAAGGCCTACATAAATAATTGACTTCACACCTCAAGATCTTAGAAAAGGACCAGTAAAAAGATCCCAAAACAGGCAGAAGGAAAAAAATAGCAAAACTTAGAGCAGAGGGGCTGGAGTGATAGCACAGCGGGTAGGGTGTTTGCCTTGCACGCGGCTGACCCAGGTCCTATTCCCAGCATCCCATATGGTCCCCTGAGCACCGCCAGGGGTGATTCCTGAGTGCAGAGCCAGGAGTAACCCCTGTGCATTGCCAGGTGTGACCCAAAAAGCGAAAAAAAAAGTTAGAGCAGAAATTAACCACATGGAAACCCAAAAAACAATTCAAAAGATAATGAAACCAAGAGCTGGTTCTTTGAGAAAATAAAGAAGATTGACAAACCACTAGCAAGACTCACAAAGAGAGAGAGAGAGAGAGAGAGAGAGAGAGAGAGAGAGAGAGAGAGCGAAATAAACTGAATCAGAAATGAAAACGAGGATATCAAAACAGAAACCAAAGAAATTCAAGAGATCATCAGAGACTACTTTGAAAGGCTATATGCCATGAAACATGAGGACTTTGAAGAAATGAACAAATTCCTGAATTCCTGTATTCTCCCAAGACTGAACCAAGAAGATGTGGAATACCTGAATAGACCTATCACTATCAAGAAAATTGAAACTGTAATCAAAAGTCTTCCCCCAAACAAAAGTTCAGGTCCAGATGGATTCACTAGCAAATTATTTCAAACCTTTAAAGAGGACCTACTGTCAGTTCTTTTCAAGATTTCCCAGGAAATTGGAGAAACAGACATTCTCCCAAACAGTTTCTATGAGACCCATATTTCCCTAATACCAAAAACAAAGACACCCCAAAAAAAGAAAACTACAGGCCAATATCCCTGGTGAATATGGAGATACATTAACTATCTCCTCACGCTTATTATAGATATTTTAAAATCCTCTTTGGGAGCTGAGTGATAGTACAGCGGGTAGGGCGCTTGCCTTGCATGTGGACAATCTTTTTGTCCTCAGTACCACAGATGGTCCTTTAGCGCCTCCAGGAGAGACCCTTGAACAGAGCCTGGAATAAGCCCTGAACACTGCTGGATGTATCCATGAGCTCCAAAATAATAATAATAATAATGATGATGATAATGATGATGATGATAATATTAAAGCTGAGATTTGTACAAAGATGATACTAAAAACACAGCTCAGTTTGATGAATGCTATCAGTAATAGGGTTCTGGTCAGGACGCGTCTTTCCATTTATTTCCATCTTTAATGTCTCCCAGGTATTTTTAAATTTTCGTGTGGTTTTGGGGGTTTGGGGACCACACCCAGCAGCACGCAGGGCCATTCCTGGCTCTCTGTACTCAGGAGTGTCCCTTGGTGGGAACCATCTGGGTGTGGGGGATTCAACCCTGGGTCAGTGGATGCAAGACAAGCACCTTAACCCCTGTATGCTCTCTCCAGTCCTTTATCCTTTAAAAAAATTATTTTTAATCCCTGTGAATTACAAAGTTACAAAGATATTTGTGATTGAGGTGCAGGCATACATTGTTCTAGCACTAACCCCTTCACCAGAGTCCACTACTTTCCACCCGTCTCCCCGCCTCCCCCCTTCCCCCCCCCCCCCGCCCCCTTTGCCCCTGTAGCAGGCGCTTTGTCCAGCCATCTCATTGTCCTACTGTTCTCCCTAACTTATCTCCCACCCCCATCTCTGCCCCAGTGGCAAGTTTCCTACTGAAGACCAGTTCAGCTGTTTGTTTCTGTTGCCATTGGGCATTTGAGGTTCCCCTACAAAGTTTGAGAGAGATGGTTCTGAGTCTGTTCCTCTCCCTCTGACTGATTTCACTCAACACAATACTCTCCAGATCTATACACATTGCAGCAAATTGCATGACTCTATCTCCTCTTATAACTGGGTAATATTCCATTATGTGTATATATACCATAGTTTCTTTATCTAGTCATCTGTTTGTGGGAATTTGTGCTGTTGCCATATTTTGGCTGTTGTATATATTGCTGCAATGAACCTAGGAGTGCAGATGCCTTTTATGCACTGTGCTTTTGGGCCCTTAGGATATATTCACAAGAGTGGAATTTCTGGATCATATGGAAGTTTAATTCCTAGTTTTTTTGAAGAATGTCCATATTGTCTTCCAAAAAGGTTGGATCAGTTAGCATTCTCACCAGCAGTGAATGAGAGGCCCTGTTCCCCCAAATCCTCGTCAACACTAGTTCTTGTTGTTCTTTTTGATGAGTACTAGTCTAGTCTCTGTTGCATGTGGCCGACCTGGCTTTGATTTCTCCACCTCTCTCATAGAGCCTGGCAAGCTACCGAGAATATCTCACCCGCACGGCAGAGCCTGGCAAGCTATCCGTAACATATTCGATATGCCAAAAACAGTAACAAGTCTCACAATGGAGACATTACTGGTGCCTGCTTGAGCAAATCGATGAGCAAGGGGATGACAGTGATACAGTGATACCAGTCTCTGTGGTATTAGATGATAACTCACTGTTGTTTTGATCTTCATTTCTCTGATGATTAGTGATATAAAACATTTTTTGCCATATGCATTTTGGTCATTTGTATCTCCTTTGGGCTGGGAGTTGGGCCATATTAGGCGATGTTTGGGCTTATTCCCAGTTCTGCACTTAGTCATCACTCTTGATGCTGCTCGGGGACCATATGGGATGCTGGGGATTGAACCCAGGTTTACTGCATCCAAGCAAGCACCTTACCCACTATGCTGTCTCTCGGTCCTTGGCCATTTGTATTCTTCTTTGAAAAAGTTCCTGTTCATCTCTTCTCCTGTTTCTCATATTTTGTGTCATTATATATGAAACCTTTTAAATTTATTTTTTAATTATTTTGTTTATTGGGCCACACTTGGTGATACTCAGGACTTCCTCCTGGCTTTGCACTCAAGTGTTGAAGTGTTGGGGAGACCATATGGGATACCAGGGATCACACCCAGATCAGCTGTGTGCAAGGCAAACACCATACCCGCTGTACTATATCTCTGGGCCGTATATCTGAAACTTTAAAAAATTTAATCTTTAATTACTTCTAGCTAGTGTCTAGAAATATGACCAATTTAGGCATATTGCTCCTGTATCTTACAACCTGGTGGAATTTGTTTATTAATGATAGTAGTCTTTTTTTCTATAGTCACATAGACTTTGTGTCTCATGGTCCAGTTCCCCAGCAATTTGCCAGAGCATTTTGAAGTCTCTCTGGATCTCTCATTCCTCAGCTTCACCTTTGAAGTCTTTTGGTTCGGATGACTTTTGTGCCTTAGCTTTTATCCATTGCCTCTTAAAGAGCAGCCATGTTGAAATACTTACCTATGACTGTTTTCCAAAAATTCCCTGTAGGGAGAGGCTTTTAGCTATGTATAGCTTCTCCATCAGGAGGTGCTCAAGGCTTGCTCCTGGATCCTAAAACAAGACTCACTCTGGCAGTGCTCACGGGACCAGCTATGGGATGAAATATTTTTAAAAATAGGCAAATGGAAAAATAGGGATGGAATCTGGCTTGGTTGTGTACAAGGCAAGTGCCTCAACACCCTGTAAAATAGTGCCTCAGTCCAAAGACAAGCCTTTCTCATGGAAATTCACCAGAGAAGTAAAATTCTGACAGTTCTTTGAGAATGCAGCTTTGAAGGGACCCCAGCTGCATTCTGCTCCCACTGATCCTGGGGGAAGTGGATGCTTTTTAAGCTCCTCTCAGAATGGAGAGTAAATGTCTGAAAAGTTAAAGCAATATCCATCTTACTATTCTTACAGGAATTTGTCTTTTTTCTCAACTGAATGTTCCTGGGTTTTTGGTATAAACCCACTTACTAAAATTCAAGAATTCTGAAAATACGATTCTATCAAATATTCCAGTTGTTAATTTTGTGAAAGAGGAAATGAAGTTTTAGATTCTATCCTTTTCACTGATTCACCAATAGCCCGGTTTCAATTCTCTAAAGTCTTGATGACTATAGCTAATTAAATATTTACTCATGGCAGATCATTAGAAGAAGGAAATAGAGAGTTTTTGTTTGGGAGTGCTACACCAGGTCATGCTTTGGGGGATACACCTCCCGTGCTCAGGGGTCGCCAATAGGTGGGGATCTGCGGCTCATGTAGTTCTGGGGATGGTACCTGGGCAAAACCTGCATGCAGCCATATAAGCTGTCTCTTCAGTTTCCAAATGTAATTGTTATATTCTCTCCAAGATGGGAAGATAAAGCACGTAAGGGTTTTTGCTCTGTGCTCTGGGATCACTCCTGGCAGGGCTCAAGGGACCATATGGGGTGCTGGGAATAAAAATCTCCAGGCGTGACTCCAGTCGCCAGCTAAAGTTTTCGGCATGGGCAGCTCCTCGCAGAATGTCTGCAGCCTAAGAACTAAGCCACGGCCCCATGCCCGCCCAGGAGGGGAAAGGTATTTCTCTCGCCTCTTCCTTGCCGGGGGTGAAGGGCACGGTGATCAACATATTATGACGACCACAGATGGGGTTTACAAGCTTGCAATGATCCAATATCTGGAAGAAATCTCCCTGGACTTAGTTGCTAAAGTACAGCAATCCAAAACCACGCTGCCGCAGACCTCATATCTCTTCAAAACAGGTCTGTCTCTAGTGGGGTACTCCTAACAATAATAGTGAGGTTTGTGTTGAAATATTGAATGTAACCAAAGTAAATAGAAAGTAAAGTGAAATTTATATCAGTTTCAAGGTGGGGGGGTGAGGGGGGGCAGGATGGGAGGTGTACTGTGTTGTTGTTTTTTTGTGGTGAGATATGGGCACTGGTGAAGGGATGGTTGTTTCAGCATTGTATAACTGAGACTTAAGCCTGAAAGCATTGTAATTTTCCACATGGTGATTCAATAAAATAAAATTCTTAAAGAAAAAAAAATTCCAGAGCAAACACTGCCCATTGTACAGTCACTTGGACTCCCAGGAAGGTGGTTTGAAAGGGTATTTCTGCATTGAGTGCCCTGAGAAAATTAAGCTTACACAATCTTTTAAACCCTTTCTCATCATTCAACAGGTTAAACAGGCTTTTGAGTCTGAACTGAATTTAAATCCCAGCTCTGCTTTTTACCAGCTTGATGGCTAGAACAAGTTATATATAACTGCTCTGTGGCTCAGTTTCCTCATTTGTAAAGCAGACTAACAATATCTATCAGTAAAGTTATTGTGACAATTAAATGTGAAGTGCTGATCACAGATACCAGGCATCTGGCAATAGATATTAGCTTTGTCTTTATATATATGTGTATATATATACACATATATATTCTAATATACATGTGCATATATATTAGGGTATGCTAATGTGTATATATATTAGGGTATGCTAATGCTAATGTTTCTTGAATTGAGTTTACTGAAAATTTCTTTGTTTTTTTCCCCTCCTGTGTATTTGTCTGCTTGTTTTAAAAAGTTTGCCTATTTTTAAAAAGAAAATTCATTCTAGCATCTTGGAACAAAACTTTTTGTCAAAAATGAACTGCTTCTGGGACTGAAGTGATAATATAGCAGGAAAGGTGCTTGCTTTGCAGGCGGCTGACCCAGGTTCATGCTTGGCATTCCATATGGTCCCCTAAGAACCATCAGGAGTAATCCCTGAGCATTCCTGGGTGTGGCCCACAAACCAAAGAAAGAAAAGAGAGAGGAACTGAGGGAGGGAGGGAAGGAACTGGTTCATTTTACCAATATATCCATAATGTTCGCACAGCAGAGCCTGGCAAGCTCCCCGTGACTTATTTGATATGCCAAAAACAGTAAAAACAAGTCTCACAATGGAGACGTTACTGGTGCCTGCTCGAGCACATCAGTGAACAATGGGACGACAGTGCTACAGTGCTATCCATAATGTTATTTCTGAAGTATCTAGTAACTACCCAATATTGTCAGACCAGTGACAGTCAAGGTGACCCTGGCATTCAAGAAGCTGAAAGTCCAGGAGACTGACAGGTGAACCAGTGATCACATACAGTGTGACAAAGGTCAGGGCACAAAGATCTCTGTGAGAATGACTGGCAAGAAGACTGCTTCCACCAGATCCTCTTAGAAAACCTCCCTAACCCAAGCGCCGCAATGCTCAAGGCTGCTCCCTACGTGCTCAGGCCGAACCTCACATACGAGCAAAAATATTCCTGGACTGTGCAGCGGCAAAACTGGCAGTACAACACGTCATAAAACACTCCCTACCCATTCTCCATAATTACCACACCACATTTGATGGGGTTCAGTTTGTAGGCAATAAATCATAGAGGGAAATATATGTATATATGCATACATATATATATTTTCAGGGGTGTAATGATAGCACAGTGGGTAGGGCATTTGCCTTGCATGCAGTCAACCCAGGTTCAATTCCTCCACCTCTCTAGAAGAGCCTGGCAAGCTACCGAGAGTATCTCACCCGCATGGCAAAGGCTGGCAAGCTACCCGTGGCGTATTTGATATGTCAAAAACCAGTAACAATAAGTCTCACAATGGAGGCGTTACTGGTGCCCACTCGAGCAAATTGATGAGCAACAAGATGACAGTGATACAGTTATACATATTTTCAGATATGTATACCAAAGCTCACACCACCCAAACTTCAACAACTTGTTAGTGATATCCTATAGAATGTCTTTTTTTTTAAATTTTTTATTGTGGAAAGTTACAAAGTTACAAATTTTTCAGGTTTAAATCTCAGTTATACAATGCTCGAATACCCATCCCTTCACCAGTGCTCATATTCCACCACCAAGAATCCCAGTATAGCTCCACCCCGCCCCCTCACACCCCAACCCCCCCCACGCCCCTAGCCTCCCCACCCTAAGCCCCCCCCCCGCCTGTGTAACTAATAAATTTCACTTTACTTTCAATATAGAATGTCTTAATGGTTCCTGCCAAAATAGAACAATCTTCACAGTCTTTCTTATGTGAACACTTTTTTTGTAAGCCTGTTCAGCAGTTCTTTATAACAGACAATATGAAATATATTACTTCGTTTGTGTTTTGTGACAGGGATTGGGGTTGGGATGGAAACATCCCGAATTTGGTGGAGGGAAGGTGTAACGGTGGTGGGATTGGTGTTTGAATATTCAGTGTAATCAAACATTGTGGACTAACTTGTAAAGTTAAAAAAAATTTGAAAAAGTAATATGGAGTTTATGCCCTATATAAAATTTTAAAAAAGAAGAAAAATAATATTTGCTGCAGAGCAAGGACTTCCTGCAGACATCATCACTCTCTGGGTTTTCTTTCATCTTTGGGGGTGGTAGGGAGACACACCCAGTGGTGCCCAGGGCTTACTCCTGACTCTGTGCTCAGGGATCACTCCTGGTGTATTGTGGGGCCTATATAAGGTGCCAGGAATGGAACACAAGTGGGCTGCATGCAAGGCAAGTACCCCACATGCTGTATTATTTGGCCTCTCTTCCTAGGGTTTTCAACTTGGAAAAATTTGTTAGCATATTTTTAATTTGTTCTACATTTGTGTTTCTCTCCACCCTCCCACCCTCTTCCCTCTTCACTTTATCAT
Organism: Sorex araneus; assembly: GCF_027595985.1. NCBI lineage: Eukaryota > Metazoa > Chordata > Mammalia > Eulipotyphla > Soricidae > Sorex > Sorex araneus. The sequence goes on from NC_073304.1 coordinate 223,143,486, forward strand.
CTAGAGACTTGAGTGTTCCCCAAAGGGAGAATGTTTGGGGCTGGAGCAATAGCACAGCGGGTAGGGCATTTGCCTTGCACGCGGCCAACCTGGATTCAATTTTCAGTATCCCATATGGTCCCCAAGCACCACCAGGAGTAATTCCTGAGTGCATGAGCCAGGGATAACCCCATGCATTGCCGGGTGTGACCCAAAAAGAAAAAAAAATGCTTTATGGATTCTAAGCATGATTATAGATAATGACAGAAAATAATGTTTTTTCACCTTCTAGTTCCATGCTAATAAAATAAATATAAACTTTAATGCTAGTTGCTGATTATGTCTATAATTTTAATTTTATTGTATATTTTTTAGAATTCTCAGTCATAATCCTCTAACAACTATTGAAGATTCATATCTTTTTAAATTGCCAGCATTAAAATATCTGTAAGTATTATAATAGTTTTGTAGCTCATATGGTTTCTGCTATAATTTGCGGTCTTTATTTTTCTCCATTTTTGCCAAAGATTGTGTTTTGCATTGAATTTAAAAGTTATAATTTGAATTTTAACACTGGATTGTTGAATTGAGATTCATTGTCAAAGGAAAAGATTAAGAAAGAATGTACATGGGTAACAGCCAACAGAGGAAAAGAGCAATGTTGAGTACATATAGATAAGAAATATACATGTAGAAGTATTATTTATTCCAGAAAGTAATGAGTAATAATGTAAACATTACTTAAAAAAAGAAAGTAAAGAGGACCAGATAGGTGAGTGGTTGGAGCCCATGCACTGCATGCCAGAGGCCTGGATTCGACCTCTGGCGCCATACGTGTTTCTCAGAGCTCTATTCAGAGCAACCCACAAGTACAGCACCTAGCATAACTCCCAAGTACTGCCAGATGTGGGCAAAATCCAAGGCCACTCCCAGATCACATGAAAAAAAAATTAAAAGAAGTAGATGAAATTTAGAATGATAAGTGAGACAAGAGGGAAGGAAGGAAGGAAGGAAGGAAGGAAGGAAGGAAGGAAGGAAGGAAGGAAGGAAGGAAGGAAGGAAGGAAGGAAGGAAGGAAGGAAGGAAGGGAGGGAGGGAGGGAGGGAGGGAGGGAGGGAGGGAGGAAGGAAGGAAGGAAGGAAGGAAGGAAGGAAGGAAGGAAGGAAGGAAGGAAGGAAGGAAGGAAGGAAGGAAGGAAGGAAATTTATTTAGTCTACCAAATTGTCATTAATTTGATGATAGAGAAATCTCTTATTTCTGTAAGAGCTCTCTGGAATTATGGTCTAGAGTAAACAGTTGACCTGGCTTTACAGTGAAGCCAGAATCAAAGATATGCTTCATTAATCTCATCTACTTAACTCTAAAGCTTCTGCATTTGGATTCACATCATGCTTGTGTTTTCTCCCTCAGAGACATGGGAGCAACATCAGTGTCGCTTGGACCAGTCCAAAACATCCTCATGATGACTCTTGAATTAGAAAAACTGTAAGTTGATTTTTCTGACATTTATTTTCACTTAGGTTTTTAAGGCTTTTTATTTTTGTTTCTCAATCTTGGAGAGCCTGGCAAGCAACTGAGTGTATCCTGCCCACAAGGCAGAGCCTGGCGTATTCGATATGCCAAAAACAGTAACATGTCTCACAATGGACACGTAACTAGTTCCCGCTCGAGCAAATCAATGAACAACGGGATGACAGTGCTACAGTGCCACAGATTTCTTTAAATGTTGGAGTACTGCTATTTATTCATCCATTGATTAGGCTAATTGAATTTGACATGCACTCCACAATACATTTTTTTATTCAGAATGTTAATTTAATTTAATTAAAAAATTTTAAATTGAATCATTGTGAGATACAGTTACAAAGCTTTCATGTTTGAGTTTCAGTCATACAATGATAGGACACCCAACCCTCCACAGGTGCCCACCATCCACTACCAATGTCCCCAGGATCCACCCCCTCGTCCCACCCCTACCCCTGCCTCTATGGCAGACAATCTCCCCCATACTGTCTTTTGTTGGACTGGAGTGCTAGCACAGCGGGTAGGGCATTTGCCTTGCACGCAGCCAACTGGGGTTCTATTCCTCCGTCCCTCTCAGAGAGCCTGGCAAGCTACTGAGAGTATCCCGCCCGCACAGCAGTCTGGCAAGCTACCCGTGGCATATTCGATATGCCAAAAACAGTAACTAGTCTCACCATGCAGACATTACTGGTACCCGCTTGAGCAAATCGATGAGCAACATGATGACAGTGCTACAGTGCTACTCTCTCTTGTGTTGCTTGTTATGAATAGTATAAGATGTCATGAGACCAGAGGAGTGGCTGTGTGCTCCTCAAATTTTAAAAGTTTAGATAATTAAGGTGTGGAGAAATCTCTGCAGAGAGCTGCTCAGTTCAGAGTTTCTTTGTGTATCTGGATTTTGACCATTAAGGAGCTTAAGTGGCAGCCGAGGGCAGTTTGTGGGCATGACCTCCAGGTTCCCTCGGGGAGAGGGGGGCCAATGAGAGGGACCGGCCCATCCCCTATCCCTTGAGGCCTGGAGTTTGCTGTCACTGAACCTGTGTGCCTGCACTTTTCATTGTGTTCTGGAAGTTGGTGGCTGTCAGGGTTTTTAAGGGGCAGGTGGAGGGATGATGCCTGCCCCTGTCTGAGGCTCCCCAGTGAAGTTGGCCTGGCTTAAAGTCCGGAGGCATCTCGCAGAGAGCTTTTCGGTTCAGAGATTCTTTTGTGTGTCTCTGGATGGTGGCCCTTGTTTCCATCTTCTCAGAGAAATAAACTATTGGCATATGCCCTGCAGGATATGCCCGCTTGGCCGTAGGGCACCTCACCACCAGCCCTAACTGTGGCTTTTATCTCTTTCGAGATTTATGGGGCTCTGAAATATGGTTGGTAAATGAGCTTGTATAACTGAGCCAGATGTAGCCTGTGGGTTGGCTCCCACATACCAAACTTTTGGCTGTTTAGTTTCTTGGTAAACTTGCCCTAAGTTGTTGGGGTTCAGTCACAGGTACATCAGCAATTTTGGGTTATCAGGAAGCCAGAAGGCTCCATCTGGCTGCTGATGCTCTTGCCCCGCAGGTACAGGTTGACCTGCTGGTGGCACCATACCCCAGCTTGTTTATTTTTCTTAAGCTATGTTTAATTGAGTTTAAATTTATATATATATATATATATTTTTTTTTAAGTTGAGATACTCAAGAATCCCTTTTGGTGTCTCATGGACACTGGGGATCAAACCCAGGTCAACTGTGTTCAAAGCAAATGCCAGAGCTGCTATACTATAATATTACTCTAGTCCCTATTTTCTCATAGTCTGAAAAAGTGCTTTCAGATTTCCCCAGGTTATAACTGGTATTTTTATCATTCTCTGGGAGCTGGAGAGATAGGATAGTGAGTTAGATATTTGCCTTGCATGTGGCTAACTCTTGTTCAGTCTGGCACTGTCTACCCCAAGGCCTGCAAGGAATGATTCCTGAGTCGAGAGCCCAGAGTAATCCCTGAGCACCACCAGATATGACTCAAAAACAAAACTCAATTTTCTGAGGGCTGAAGTGATAGTTAGAGGGGTTAAGGTACACGCTTTGCACGCATCACCTCCCAGTTGGGTTCCCACCACCACTGAGTTCGAGCAGCGCCTCATCCATGGTTCTCAGGAACATTTTGAATAGCTGCACAGTGGCTTTGGCTGCCTCTTCTACCTACTTAAAGTAACCCCTTTACTCTGCACTTAATTCTCTGTGTTTCCATTCATAGGATATTACCTAGGCATCTCACCTGCTGCCTCTGTCAATTTAAAGTTATTATTGAAATCATGTGCAAGACAGTCAAACTACATTGTACCACTCAATGTTCTACCAGTACCACACACTGTGGTGAGTCTGAATTGCCTGCTAATAGATTTTTAATTTATGTTTTATTTTAATTTTAATCACTGATGGCCCATTTTAAACTGATTATGTAGTTGCATTATTTCTATTAAGAGTTCAACTCCCTATATTTCTAAGAACTATTTCCCTTGGTAAAAGTCAGAATCTCAGTTACGTCTTTACCTTAGCAGTCTATGCATGACCTGAGACATCAGAGGAATGGAAGAAAGGGATGGAAGTGGGGAAGGGAGCTAACACTAATGGTCACAAATGAGGGCCACACTGTGGGCAAGGTACTGGTCCTCCAGATGAGAGCTCAGCCACAGAATGCAGTTTGTAAACAGATTTTATATACAGCAGATCTCAAGCGCCCTTTTCTTCATAGGACAGGTGTCGCTACTTTATTGCATGTGTTTTTGTAATTCAGTAGGCAAGTACAAGTCATACTGTCTTATGAAAATTTTGCTTAGAGCCTGAGAATTTCTGGTTTTCTAAGCAGAGGTTGCCATTCAATCCTTCTAAGGATGGATGGCCTTGTGGATTCTTAGACCATCCCCACCTCTGAGCCTATTTAGAACTTTAACCCTTCCATCTACAAAGCACTCAGGCGCCCTTAAGTATTTTTCCACATAGTAAGTTTACTGACCTTAGCTTGATAACTTCCAAAATGTGTTTTTAAGGGCCCAGGAAAATAGAACAATAGGTTAAAACACATAGTTTTCATGTGGGAGGTGTGAGTGCACCCCCCACAAAACAGTTTCTGAAGCACTGCTGGGAGTATTCCTTGGGTATTACTGAATATGGGGCATGCATGCATGCGCGCACGCACGCGCGCGCACACACACACACACACACACACACACACATGAAACACCCAAAAAAGTGTTTTCATGCCGGGATAGTATGACTCTGATTTGCTAACAGTAATTGGGCACATCGATCACTTTGCTTCTTACACAAAGATAGTGTTATTGTTAATATCAACTTTTAGCAAGTCTATCACTCCCTTCACAAAGGTGGGCATAACAATCATTTTCAAATCACCTTTCATAAGATGAACATCAATCCTGGGGAATTTGGGGGGTGTGGCGGGGAGAAGAATCAGACTAAAAGGGATGTACAAACTGTGGTGTCTCGACACTTCGGTGGTGGTCCAGGTGAGGTTCACTTTGTACATGGAAACCAATAGCGTTGGTACTATTGTAACCATGTTACTCCAACTGCAATAATGTTATTTAGAGAATAACTAAACCAAATAATCGAAATCACAATAAGATACTAATAACATTTTTTATTTTATGTGAGGAGAAGCAAAACTAAAAGTGTTAAATGTGTCTAATGCCTAGATCGCGTGTTCCCAGCCTGGGACTCTTTGCAAGTCCATGCTTCTTCCTCACTTCCCTTAACTCCCTCTCTAAACTTCACCACCACCAAAAGCACTTTGAATTCTTCAGTAGAGTTTGGTTGGAGAGATCATCTAGCAGCTACAACACTTGCCTTCCATACGGCAGACTTGAGTTGGATACCTAGCATCCCAGATGGTCCCAATTACTAGCTGCAGTGATCCCTGAGCACAGAGAGAGAAGTAACCCCTGAACATTGCTGGGTTTGGCCCCACCTCCCCCCAAAAGAAACCCAACTACACAATGTTATACTTGACCTTCTAGCAGTCAGAAATTTTGTATGGTTCCCTAACTAGAGCTGGAAATAGTAGGAAGTAAGTGAAGACAAAATACACATCTTATAAGAGCTGTATTCCCCAATTTTGGTAGCTCTGATATTATTTCAGGAGCCAGAGAGATAGTACAGTGAGTAGGGGACTTGCCTTGCACACAGATGACCTGGGTTCCATTGCTGGCATCCTATATAGTTTCCCAAGCACCACCAGCAGTGATTTCCTGAGCACGGAATCAGGAGTAACCCCTGAGCATCACCAATTGTGGCCCACAAACAAAACAAAAAAGATTATTTTCTAGATTTTATCAACATTGCACATTGACATATACTCTGGCAAATCCATTAACCTATCCTTAGACATCTGCCCAGATTCAACAACATCACACTAAAGGCTAATAAGCGAAAGAATTAGTGGGTAGGTGGAGGAAGGGTGCATTCAGATGAGGATCTGATTTCTGGAAGAATTTCTTCTTCGTCTATGATGGTAATAAGAATATTATCACCCAAAAGAGGTAGAGAGAAAAGTCCTCTCTATATGGGCAGGACAGGATAAAGGTATGGGAGTATAACAAGTCATAGTTGAGGGACTGGAGAGATGGTCTAATGGAAAGAGTGCTTGCCTTTTTTTTTTTTCTTTATTGGGTCACAACCGGTGATACACAAGGGTTACTCCTGGCTCTGGCAGTGCTCAGGGGACCATATGGGATGCTGGGATTCGAATCCGGACTGACCACATGCAAAGCAAATGACCTACCTGCTGTGCTATCGCTCCAGTCCCTGGGTGCTTCCCTTTCATGCAGTCAACCTGGGTTCAATTCCCAGGATCCCATGTGGTCCCCCAGGCACCACCCAGAATAGTTTCTGAGAGCAGCACTGTAGCACTGTAGCACTGTTGTCTCGTTGTTCATCGAGTTGCTGAGAGGGCATCACTAACGTCTCCATTGTGAGACTTGTTGTTACTGTTTTTGGCATATTGAATAAGCCACGGGAGCTTACCAGGCTCTGCCGTGCAGGTGGGATACTCTCAGTAGCTTGCCAGCTCTCCTGAGGGACGGAGGAATCGAACCCAGGTTGGCTGCATTCAAGGCAAATGCCCTACCCACTGTTCTATCGATAACTCCAGCCTGATGGACATAATTACCTTAAAAAAAGATTTTTAAATTAATTTTTAATTTGCTTTTGGGGGCCACACCCATTAATGCTCAGGGCTTACTCCTGGCTCTGCACTCTGGAATTACTTCTGCTAGTGTTCAGGGAACACGTGAGATTCCAGGGATCAAATCTGGGTTGGACACATGCAAGGTGAATGCTCTACCTTCTGTACTCTCTCTCTAGCCCTGCATTTATCTACTTTTATAAGGCGGTTCTATATTATTTTAAAAGTATACTATCAACAATTATGCAAACAAGTATAAGTAATAGGCACATGTAAAATTTAATTAAAGTAAATATTTAGCCATTATAAAGATTTTTTTTTTGGGCTGGAGATAGTAAAGCAGGTAAAGTGATTGCCTTGCGTGTAACCAACCCGGATTCAATCACTGGCATCTCATATGGTCCCCCAAACGCTATCATGAGTGATTTCTGAGTGCAGAACCAGAAGTACCCCCTAAGCATTGCCATGTAGTCCCCTCCCCCCAAAAAAATCCAACTATTTTTCAAATGTAGTTTATCTTTTTGATGCATTCAGAGCACCAAGTCTAAACTTTATCATATATCATTTTACATATTTGCTTAGTACACCTTATTATGATCAACAGCAGGCTTGTTTTGTTAAACTTTTGTCAAACGTGATAATTGTGAGCCATAAAAATAACTAACTAAAAAAATAAAAAATATTATTTTTGTAGTACATTAAACCATTCAAATTTCTTGGGCTTATTCTTTTTTTTTTTAATGTGTATTCTTGTTTATTCTTCCTTAAAGATTCTTCAAGACACATTTAAGAATACCCATCAGAATTCGACTAAAAAGGCCATATTTTTCCACATTTTTGGATTTCTCTTAGGAATCGTGGTTTCCCAGAGCCATCCGTAACCTCTTGGTCCTGATTGCACAGCCACCTTTCTTATCTAGGATTATAGATTTTGAGCATTTCTGGGTCATCCCTGCTTATCAAATAATATCCTTGCCTCCGGCATGCACCTGCCTTTCTTGTTGAACAATCTTTTCAGTACCTTCTCTTAGGTTAGCTTTACATGCCCCCAATTTTGAACACATTCATACCTTGTATGTTAATGCCTCACTAACTTAACTCATACTTTCAATGAGGATTCTGTGAAAGTCTCTTTATCCTGAACAAAAAGGCTTAGAAATTACGGAGAAAATTTTATATTATATCTGTATCAATTGCTGCAATGACGCATTTTTTCACCTGATCTATCTGATATCATTCTCTCAACCACCCTGGAAGAGATAAGCTGTTCTATTAGCAAACAGGGCAACTTGTGTCTTCTTGGATATCGCCAAACTGAACTAGATTTCCACTAATTAAATTGTCCTCCATCTACTGGAGAACCACGGGTTGAATTGGAGGCTTCCTTCTAAACTTCTTCTTTTTTAATATGTTTATTTTTTTAATTTGTGAGTCACTGTGAGGGTATAGTTACAAATTTACCCATTTTCGTGCTTGTGTTTCCCTCATACAATGTTTGAGAACCCATCCCTTCACCAGTGTCCATTCTCCACCACCATTGAACCCAGTATCCCTCCCACTCTCCAATCCCGTCCTCCCCACCCCATCCCGCCTCTGTGGCAGGGTATTCCATTTTGTCCTCTCTCTCCTTTTGGGTGTTGTGGTTTGTGATAGGGGTATTGAGTGGCCATCGTGTTCAGTCTCTAGTCTACTTTCTGCACGCATCTCCCTTCCTGCGCAGGATGTCCAAACACAGTTTACTTGGTGTTCCCTTCTCTATCCGGGCTGCCTTTCCCCCAGCATGTGAGGCCAGCTTCCAAGCCATGGAGCCAACCTTGGTATTATATACTACTATTCTTGGGTGTTAGTCTCCTACTCTGTTATTTTATATTCCACAGATGAGTGCAGTCTTACTATGTCTGTCCCTCTCTTTCTGACTCATTTCACTTAGCATGATACTTTCCATGTTGATCCACTTATATGCAAAGTTCATGACTTCACCTTTTCTAACAGCTGCATAATATTTCATTGTATAGATGTACCAAAGTTTCTTTAACCAGTCATCTGTTCTAGGGCACTCAGGTTTTTTCCAGATTCTTGCTATTGTAAGCAGTGCTGCGATGAACATATAAGTGCAGATGTCATTTCGACTATATTTTTTTTGTTTGTCCAGGATATATTCCCAGAAGTGGTATTGCTAGATTAAATGGAAGCTCAATTTCTAGTTGAGAAGCGTCCATTTTGTTTTCCAAAGGGGCTGAACCAGTCGGCATTCCCACTAGAAGTGTAGAAGGGTCCCTTTCTCCCCAATCCTCTCCAGCAGTGGTTGCTTTTGTTCTTTTGGATGTGTGCCATTCTCTATGGTGTGAGGTGGTATCTCATGGTTGTTTTGATCTGCATCTCCGTGATGATTAGTGATGTAGAGCACTTTTTTCATGTGCCTTTTGGCCATTCGTATCTCTTCCTTGGGAAAGTTTCTGTTTATTTCTTCGTCCCATTTTCTGATGGGGTTGGATGTTTTCTTCTTGTAGAGTTCAACCAGTGCTTTATATACCCTTGATATCAACCCCTTATCGGATGGGTATTGGGTGAATATCCTTTCCCATTCTGTAGATTGCCTTTGTATTTTGGTCATGGTATCTTTTGCGGTGCAGAAGCTTCTTAGTTTAATGTAGTCCCATTTGTTTATCTCTGTTTCCACTTGGTTGGTTAGTTGCATGTCATCTTTGAAGATACCTTTAGCTTCAATATCGTGGAGGGTTTTGCCGACCTTGTCTTCAATGTACCTTATGGACTGTGCTCTGATGTTTAGATCTTTAATCCATTTTGATCTGATTTTTGTGCCTGGTGTCAGGTCGAGGTCTAAGCCCATTTTTTTGCATGTAGTTGCCCAGGTATGCCAGCACCATTTGTTAAAGAGGCTTTCCTTGCTCCACTTCACATTTCTTGCTCCCTTATCAAAGATTAGATGATCATATATTTGAGGTTGTTCTTGGGCTTATTCTTATGCTCCTCTAACTCAGGGTTGAATTATCTAATAGCTGCATTATTATGTCTGCAAACTTTATTAACTAGTTTCTCTGATAAACCTAAAGAAGATCCAAATACATGTGATTTGTTTGACATACCAGGAACTAATCTCATAGCCATCCCAATGATACATTATGAAAAGTTTTCAAATGTTAATAGTGATTGATGGCATTAATATTTTTCAATTAGCTTATAACAGTTATAAGATAGATTCTAACATGGACCTTAGTGTTAAATTGTGTTATTAAAAGAGTAAAACTATCAGCACAAAGAATAAATTATTAAATTAGTTCAGTGTTTATATAAACCAATAAGCATGAAGAGCAGGTAGACATTAAGAAAGGTATATTTTACTCAAAAAGTGTAGACTTTAGGGGCTGGAGCGATAGCACAGCGGGTAGGGCGTTTGCCTTGCATGCGGCCGACCTGGGTTCGATTCCCAGCATCCCATGTGGTCCCCTGAGCACCGCCAGAGGTAATTCCTGAGTGCAGAGCCAGGAATGACCCCTGTGCATTGCCAGTTGTGACCCCCAAAAATATATTAAATAAATAAAAATAAATAGAATAAGGGCATTTTTCTGATAGGCATGCAAAATTAAAGATTCTTTAAAAAAAAAGTGTAGACTTTAAATCAGAATTTGGAACTTGCTCAATTTTAATCTTAATTTTTCTCTATCTAAAACACTCCTCCTTAATCATAGAGGAAGGTCACTTATCTCTAAGATGCATGTTATTTAAGTCAGCTGTGCATCAATCCTGTCCTGTGGCTGAATCACAGACCCAAGGTTAGTTAGTTTTTAATGATCTGAAATACTTTCAGATTCACAGAATACAGTTGGAACCAGATTATGTTGAATTCATAACTCAACAGACTTCAATTCTGAATTCCTAGAAATCAGAATTGCTAGAATTCTGAAGCAGAACCAGGAGTAACCCCTGAGCATGGCTGGGAATGGCCAAAAACTAAAACAGAAGTCATTGTTGATCTGTAAAGAGTCTAACTGGGCAGCAAATATTTCTCTTGAATACTAGGCACTTGGTCCTTGGGGACCAGTGGAATAATCATATTATTGTTGTTTGTGTGTTTGCTTGTTTGGGGGCATACTCAGAGGTGCTCAAAGTTTACTCCTGACTTTGTGTTCAGGGGTCAGGCCTGGTAAGGCTTGAGGGACCCTATGGGGTGCTGGGGATCAGACCCAGGTTGGCTGCGTAGAAGACAAGTACTTTATCTACTCTACTGTCACTCTGCCCTCCAGTGGAATAATCCTAAATACATGTACTGAGTGAATTTATCTATATCTATTAAATTAGTATATATATATATATATATATATATATATATATACACATAACATACATGTAGAGCGGTCGGAGCGATAGCACAGTGGTTGGTCATTCACCTTTCACGCAGCCGACCCAAATTCGATTCCTCCGCCCCTCTCAGAGAGCCTGGCAAGCTACTGAGAGTATCGAGCCCTCACGGCAGAGCCTGGCAAGCTACCCATGCGTATTGGATATGCCAAAAACAGTAACAATAAGTCTCTCAATGAGAGACGTTACTGGTGCCCGCTTGAGCAAATCGATGAGCAACGGGATGACAGTGACAGTGACATATAGAGTAATATATATACATATATGTATATATGTATATATGTATATATATATACACACACATATACATATACCTCTCTGAGAGCCCGGCAAACTACTGAGACAATCCCACTCACATGGGCAGAGCCTGGCAAGCTACCTGTGGTGTATTCAATATGCCAAAAGCAGTAATGATAGGTTTCATTCTCCTGACCCTGAAAGAGTCTCTAGTCATTGGGAAAGATGAGTAAGGAGAGGCTGCAAAATCTCTGGGCTTCGAGGAATGGAGACCTTATTGGTGCCTGTTCGAGTAAATAGATGAACAATGGGATGACAGTGATAGTGACATGTACTGAGCTTCATGCCTTATTTATTCTGAATAAATAGCGATGACCACTTCATTTCTCCTTTTGTCAATCACTGTCACTGTCATCCCATTGCTCATCGATTTGTTCGAGCGGGCACCAGTAACGTCTCTCATTGAGAGACTTATTGTTACTGTTTTTGGCATATCCAATACGCACAGGTAGCTTGCCAGGCTCTGCCGCGAGGGCTCGATACTCTCGGTAGCTTGCCGGGCTCTCCGAGAGAGGCGAAGGAATCGAACTTGGGTCATCCGCGTGAAAGGCGAATGCCCAACTGCAGTGCTATCGCTCCAGCCAGCCTTTTGTCAATCATAGGTGTAAATTTAGGGTTTCCCTGTTCCCCATCCCACCATATGGCATTCATTTACTGATTACTTATTTGCTTGCCTGGGATTTCTGTCTGTCGATGCTCCCAAAATTCTCCCCAGTCATCTTTCATGATAACAAGCAAGCTCTTTCTTTTTGACAGATGAGGAAGAGTCCATAAGCAACACCAAAGGGGACTTCATGAAGGTTTTACAGGCCCGAAAGACGACAACAAGCACCGAGCTAACCATTGAATCGGAAAACACCTCGCCAGAGAGAAACAGCATGTCCCTTTTAGTGAACGAGCAGCTAGACGTGAATGATGAGAGTGATACCATTACTGGGCTAAATTACGTAGTGCCTTTTCTCCTGGATGGGAACATAGGAGATTTTGAATCAACATTGTTATCCTTCGTTAAGCTCCTTTTTTCAGATATGCAAGATGGAGCAAATCCTCTGGAACATTTGAAGAATAGCACAATTCCGATGTCTCTACAGCTCAAATCCAACAATACAACATACAATAAGTCGAAAAGTCTCCATTTTCTGGAAAGCTTGATAAATGCAGGAACTCAAGCAAAAGTTCACAAAGCTAGAAAGAGAGAGAAAACTGCCACGCTGGTCAGTTCCATACTTTTTGGGCCCAAACTGAAACATCAAATCTTTCCGAAGAAATTGAAAACTGTCTGGCCAAAGAGAAAGCACTTAGGAAAGGTGGAGGAGGGGGAGAGGCAAGCACTGCAGATGAGCAGCACGTTCAAGAACCACGGGGGCCTCCAGAAGAGGCGCTTCAAAGAAGGGGGCAATCAGCACAGCCTAAGGAAAGGGGAGGCTCTGCCCACGACGGGGAACATTGCCCAAAAAAGAAGGCTCAGGCAGCCGGCCCCAAGAGAACCGAAAGAGCTTCCCTTGGCGGGGAGGCCCAGGAAATGGGTGGAAAACTCCTTCAATGAAGAGGCCTCCTCCATCCAGGAGCCCAAGGCGGTGTTCTCCATGCCCCTGAAAGAATTCTCCATGGGCAGCCCATCTGCCGCCACTCCTAAAGTCCCATCCAAGAACCCCAAAGACCTAAGGGACATTCTCCGCGTTTTAGAAGACGCAGATGCCAGGGTTCGGAACATGAAGTTTCCCAGGCCCATCCCACACAATGGAACAAATTATAATTTTCAGAAATCTTACTCTCACCTGGGACGCAGAAGGGCCAAAGCCAGATCGAATACAGAGACGAAGGAATCAGCACCGGAGAGGCCGGTGCGAGACGCCAAGCGGCCTCCTTTCACTGCGGTGAAGAGCCTCATCAAGTCCCCACCAAGAGAGGAGTCTCTGTCTTGGAGAGATCAGGACAAACCTTTGCTCCAGTCCTTTCAACTTTCACACTCATCTGCAGGAAAAAGGACTGCAGAAAGCACGCATGCTGCTAATGGGACAAACACCAGAGGCATCACGGTGCCAGAGAAAACTGTCGGTAGCAAAGGCACCTCCCATGAGATGGAAGCCCCGATGGTGGACAACCTCACGCCGACTGTCAAGCAGTCCAGCGAGATGCAGTGGGAATATCACAACGTGGCCACAGACATCGTCTCTGCCACACAAAGACCAGACCCAAGAGAACAACTGGAGATGGAATACATCCAGCAGCTGCGGTCCCTTATCCCCAACAATAACGTGAGGAAGCTCATTGCTCACATGATGCGGACTCTAAAAACGGACTGCTCTGAGCCTCAGTTGAAGCTGGCATGTGCCACGCTCCTCTCTGAAACCGGCCTCCTGATGAAGCGTCTCAGTGAGCAGGAGGAAGGAAAGGTTCCCAAGCCAGAATGGGATACGGACCAGTGGAAGACTGAGAACTTCATCAGTGACAATACCGAAGGCCAGGATGAACAGAAACAGCCAGAGGAAAGTGAGGTGAGGACAGATTTTTTTTCATAGAGTCTCATAAGTGAAATAAGTCAGAAGAAGGACAAACAGAATGATTGCACTCATTTATGGGATGTTAAAAAATAAATTAAATCTTAGTATGAGATTAACACCCAAGGACATTTAGAAACAACGACCAGGATGAATGGTCCACAGTTGAAAGCCTGCCTCAAGGGCTGGGAGAGAGGGAAGCTGGGATAGAGAAGGGATCACGATAACAATGATAGTTGGAAGGGATCCCTCTGGATGGGAGACGTGTGCTGAAAGTGAGTAAAGGATCAAACATGATGACCTCTCAGTATCTGCATTGCAAACTATAATGTCCAACAGGGGGGTGTAGAGTGAGAGGAGGGAGGACACAGCAAGAGAGAAGGGAGAGGGAAGAAATGGGAAAAGAGAGAGGCGGAAAGAAAAGGTGAAAGAGAGGGACAGAGAGGAGAGAGAGAGAGAGAGAGAGAGAGAGAGAGAGAGAGAGAGAGAGAGGTGGGTTGAGGGTGGGGGGAGGTGGCAGGAGGGATACAGGGATGTTGATGGGGGGTAATGTACACTGGTGGAGGGACGGGTGTTGGAGCACTGTATGGCTGAAACTGGATAACAATCAGAAAAGCTCTGTAACTGTATCTCACAGTGACCAGGCTCAGGGGCTTCTGGGGCTCTCAGGCCATGTCATGAAAGAACACGAGCAGGAAGACCAGGGTCTCTTGGCTCTCCCTCTTTTACTTGCTCGCTCTCTTTTTTGTGGCCACACAATTTTGACTACAATAATGATGGTCCCTGTGCTCATTTATAGAAAGGTAGCACTGTTCCTAGGAGAGGTGTGAGAGGACCTAACACATCAGATAAATAAATTGTAGAAGGAAAGGCTACAGACAAGATGGTGTAACATATCTGGTGTGCTCTGTAAGAACATATTGGGGCCAAGGAGAAAGTTCAACACGAGTGCCCCTGAGCACTGAGCCAGCAGTAGCTCTGAGGACCCTGGGTATGGGCTGAAAACAAAAACAAAACAACCCCAAAACATATCAAACAAAAGCCTATAGTCCACTCATTTGAGAGAATGGGATTTTAGACTGTATAAGAATAGTTAGCCATTCTTTCTAATGTGCTTAAGAATCCTTCCCATTTTTTTGTCTAATTGTTCTTGGGTGCTGGGGCGATAGTACAGTGGGTTAGGCACTTGCCTTGCATGCCAACACCCCAAATTCTATCCCCAGCATCCCTTTTGGTCCTCCAGGAGTGATTTCGAATTGCAGAGCCAGGAGTAACCCCTGATCATCACTGGGTGTGGCCCCCCCAAAATAATGCATAAAAATAACTGTTCTTTTTCTTTCAGCTCACAAAAGAAGTTCCAGGATATGGCTATAATAACAAATTATTCTTGGCAATATCTGTGACTGTACTCGTGATGATATTGATTATAATTTTCTGTCTCATTGAGGTAAGAACAGTTCATTCAGACTTCCAGGATTTAATCTGTCTTATAATAGATTCAGGGGCTACAAATGGAAAATAGAAGCCCCTTTTCCTCCTATGACACTTGATTTTCCTCTTCAGTCTTGAGTAATGAGGTGTGCTTGCTTCTCATATTGCAAAGATGATCCCAGGGCTTGTGAAGAAACCTGACTCCTGGGAGGTCACTGTGGAAGTGAAACCAAAATAACAAGCTCTTAGATAACTTTGAAGATAAGAAGGATAGAGATGAAACAAAAAGATGAACCCCCTGTGTGCTGTTTGGGGACTACACCCTGCAATGTTCAGGTCCTGCCCCCCAGCTCACTGTGGGGGGCGGGGCGGGGGGGAGTGTCACTTCTGGTGGTGCTCAGGGCACCTTGCAGAGCTATGGATCCAGCATGGACCTTCTGCATGCAAAGCATGCACTCTGACCATTCAGCTCTCTCACTCTCTCTCTGGTCCCAATATAAATATTTTTCCTCTTTTAAATTCAAAAGAATGTCAGTGGTTTGATGTACTCACCACTCACTGACATTCTTCTACTGATTACTTTCCTTGTTGACTGGAAGGATCAAAATGGAGAATCTCCACCCTCCTGGGACTGAAAGATAAAGGTGTTGTTGTCCTGCTGATCAGTGCAGGAGCCCTCTTTAGGTTTAAGGTCTGTCCTGGTAGATGAAGTTAAAACTGCAGCTAAGACAGGGGTGATAGCTCCGAGGGCTAGTTTCCATACTTTGCATGACGGAGACCTGGATTCTATCCTCAGCACTACATGGTCCCGCAGACCCACCAGGGCCATCAGGAGCTCCTCCCAAAGAGCAAATCAAGTTGTTCCTGCATATGCTGGGTGGCTCCCAAACCAAACATACGCATACTGCAGCCTGAGCCCTCATTGGGCTACTTTGATCATGGCAGGCGTGCAGTAGTTACTCCAAGGAGCTCAGCTACATCTGTCTACTGTTCAATTACACACCACTGACTTTTCCCAGCAGGCACATTAAATAAGTGATTTAAGGGCCAGGGAGATAACTCAAAAGACTAAAACTTCAACTCACTTTGCACATGGGAACCCCAGGTGCTAGCCATAGTGCTACCTGGTCCCTGAGTACCACTCCAGAAGTAGCCCCCACAAGTACCAACTGCCAGGTAGAGCCTTAAAAAAAAAAACCAACAGCAAAATGTGATTGAAGGGGTTCAGGATCTAGGTTAGTGGTGTTGCACTTGTCTTGCGTGTGTGAGGCCCTGGGTTCGATCCCTGGAACCACCACAACAACCAACAAAGAATTAGAATAAATTAGAAGTGACAGTGCTGAGGAAGAGCTCTCTGAGCCTTTGATATGTGTAAGCTGCTCATTTGTGACATCACCAGCAAGCAGCACTGATTTATGCCAACCACAGTACAAGGCGTTTCCTATATGTTGTCTGGTTTAATCCTCGCAGTCCTCTAAGGGCAGCATTAGCATCCCTCCATTCTTGCTGTTCTTGTCATGCTGGGTACCAAACCCCCGTCTCCTGCATGCAAGGCAGGCATTCTCCCACTGAGCTACCTCCCCAGCCCCATCATCCCACTTTCAAACATGAGGGTCACACGCAAAGCAGCCCGTGCTCCTTATTCCACTGTTCCATTTTATCTCCTTAAGGACAAAAACACGGAAATGTTTAAAGTATTGAAATTTCAGTCGAAGTCGGTCTAACAGTTGACATATTTATTTATTTATTTATTTATTTATTTATTGGGGGCTATCTGTGCTCAGGGCTTATTCCTGGCTCTGCTCTCAGGGATCACTCCCAATAGGGTTCAGGGAACTATCTGGGGTCCTGGGATCGAATCTGGGTCAACCACGTTCAAGGGAAGTGCCCCATCCACTGTATATTTATAGCTCCAGGAATCGACATATCTCATAGAACCTTTACTGGATTTGGTTTGTTTGGGGAGGAAACATTGCAATTGCAACCAAGTTTTGTCTCCTGTAAGACTCGACTCTGCTCGTTGCATTGAGGTGGACTCCTCACTGGGGATGAATAGTGGCGATGGGAAAGGCATCAGACTGGTTCTTGACATTGTTTAGAAAACATTGTTAAAAAGAATGTTTCTGTGTTTGGGTATTGGCAGATACTTTGTTTCCTACCTCATTTTTTTTAAATTTTAAATCTGGATTAATGTGCTGAATTTCTCTAAAACAGTCACTAAGCTGTATTCCTAACTGTGCCCCTTAAGTCATGTGCTGTAGGAGAGTCCAGGGACTATTAATCAGAAGAGAATTCCTGTTCTCAAAAAGTGACATCAGTGAGTAGGTACAGCAAAATCAATGGATTTAATAAGGTTGTATAGAGATTGGTCACCGTGATAATCATGATCATATTTTTTTTTAAAACAGATTTATTCTCATAGACCAGAGGAGTGTAAAGATGGAAGATCCAGGTAAATATTAGTCTGTCAATCTTTCATTTACCTTGGAGTGTCCTTCCCCGCCGTGCTTAGGGACTCTGGAGCCCTTCCGTGTGCTACTTGGCCCTGTGACCTGGCCTGAGTTCAGCATTAGTGTCTTAGGGCCCCGTAAGGCCAGGCTGCTCAGTCCCCCATGTGGGGTGGCTCTGCTCTCAGGGATCACAGCCCACCTGTGCTCAGGGAGGCCATATGGTGCCAGAGACCAAAGTTGAAGGCTCACGCCCAAAAGGCCCTTTTAACTCTCTTTCCAGTAGCTTGGGGCTACTCTAGCCTCAGCGCTCAGTGTGGTGCCAGGAATTGAACCCAGGGCCTCACACATGCAAGCCAAGTACTTTACCATTGAGGCACATCCCCCAACCTCTGTCTCTAACTCTTATAAGAAGGAACCGAGGGAAAATGGAAACTACCTTGCCCTTGGGGGTGCACTGCTGGTGAGTGGGAAAGAACATGGTCCCTGTCCCTTGGGACCTCTCCATTGATAACCAGAGTCCTTGAACTGGGAGCTGCATTTTTGCCTCCACTCAGCGCCCTCTTGCTCTGTACACACGCACTGCCTGTAAAGCGCGAGACTGCTCTCTCCTCTGTTCACACCTAAAACCCATCGCCGTGCCTCAGTGTGGTTCCTGCCTTTGATGCTGATACCTGTGGCTTCTTTGCTCACTGGCGATTGTCTGCAGGATGAAAGCTAGTGTGCTAAAGAACTTGGCTAACTGCACACAGGCATTTACTCTAGTTCAGCATCTGGGATAAAGCAGCTGGGACGATAGAATCACCTCCCCCAACCAAAACTTCCGGTAAAGGGTGCCTGAGAGACTAAATCCAGAGGCAACCAGTGGAAAGGCTTCTGGACAGACTCTAGTGCTTTCTCTCAGTGTGGTGGGCAGTTTGTTCATTGCACAGGGCATTTGCTGGGGCCATGGTGGTGAGCACAACTACATGTCATTCCTGTTTTTCTAGCCAGGCTACATGTAATGGTCTCTTGAGAGACTGTGTGGTCCCTTTGGAAGGACCCAACAAATGTCTTAAAACTGCCACAGGTATGCATGGAAACTTTGTCAAGGTGTCAGGTCATAGTGGTTTGACTCATCATGGCTCCAGACCTAGGTACCGATGTAGTTATCCTAACAAGACCAGAGACCTCCATCCTAGGAAGCATGGGAAATGGGTGAATGATGAATGATGTGTGTCCGTGTTTTCCTCCAAGGATCTTCTTTGGATTATTGCTTCGTAGGAGAAGTTCAGTGGAACATGAGCCTCAGGTAAGCAAGGGGAAGGAGGGGCACTGAGGCAGGACAGGAGTGGGCCGGGGTGCAAGATCATGAGCTCCCCTTGCCTTTTCCAGGAGGACTTTTTCTGGCGAAGGCGGCCCCTGTGGTTGAGGGACATGTATCAGCCACTCAATGCCATACGTCAGAAAAACATGGCACGGAAGCTACACGACAAGGATTCCTCTGACGAGGACGAGACTTTCAACAGAAACCAAGGGTAAATGATGGGACAGGTCCAATACCAAATTGAAGTCAGGAAGAGGTGCAGAGGGGGGACGTCCATTGCGAGAGCTGACTGTATTCTTGTTCCAGGGAGCTCAGGGAGGTCGGAGTAGTGAAAACAGAACTGACTCCTGAGGAGAAAGCAGCCAAGGAGACCAAGGCAGCCATGAAGTCCCAGGGAGCACGGAAGACTCAGGCACCTCAGCGCCCCCCACCACCACTTGTCCCCCTGGCACGACAGACCAGCAAATCTCTACATGACACCCCGACACCACAGACTCCCCCCCAGTCACGACAGTCCATCAGGTCTTCACAGCCCCTCTCAGCACGACAGTCCATCAAGGCTCCACAGGTCCCCCATGCACAAGAGTCCTTCAGATCCCAGGAGATCCTGTCATCACTGGAGATCTCAACTCAGATTGATGAGGAGCAATAGGAACCATCACCGGAGGACATGGTGTTAGAGGCCCCACAGTGAACGCAAAAGTTTTAAAATGTGCTACCAGTATAAAATGCGTTACCAGTATATCCTGGCCATTACCAGTCTTACAGGATTGTGGAATACCAAATTGAAAAAATGGACTAAAACAATGACGTGATACATTATTAAAGGCCTCGTCAGTTTGTCAAGTTTCAAAGATCAGACCTAAAAACGTGTCCTCAGAAACATGAATAAATTTCAATTTTGCAAATTAAGGATCATGAGTAACATCCATTTGCCATAATTCATTAGGAAGGAGTCCTCTTGGATTAACCCCATCAGAAACTATTCTGAAATGACGTGCACAGGCAGGGCAATTTTTAACAATTTTTGCCTTTCTAGTAAGTCCAAATTGATATTGAAAGGCTTTTGCATTTTGAGGATGTAATTTATTTGACTGTTCAGGTGTAGCGATAGCCTGGGCTGGAGCGATAGCCAAGCAGCTAGGGCGTTTGCTTAGCATGTGGCCGACATGGGTTCGATTTCTCTGCCCCTCTCGGAGAACCTGGCAAGCTACCAAGTGTATCTCGCCCGCATGGCAGAGCCTGGCAAGCTACCCGTGGCATATTTGATATGCCAAAAACAGTAACAACAAGTCTCACAATGGAGATGTTACTGGTGCCCACTCGAGCAAATCTATGAGCAACAGGATGACAGTGACAGTTCAGGTGTAAGAATAGTATGATATCTAAGAGCAAGGTCTGCTTGCTCATTGCCTTCAGATAAAGGACCTGGTAACTCTGAATGGGCTCTGATATGTCCTATATACACCCTAGAGGTCCGGGCTTGCAAGCATTGCTGATTATTAATAAACAAAGTAACAATGGGAGAGGTATTCATTTGAGACAAAATGCCTGTTTCTACTGCTGGCAAATTTTTTGCTATATAGTAGCTATCCATAAAAATATTCAAAATGTCTTTCCATAATTGCAAAGTTTTCCAAATAGCATATAATTCACTGCTGTGCAGATGCAATAGAAATAGAAAACAACTGAAGTGTATATTTCACAACTATACTAGCAAATCCTTTAGAGGTGCCCTCAGTAAATACAGTTAAGGCCCCTGCAATAGAAGTCTTTAACAACATGGGGAAAGATAAAAGATGTCTTTAAGGCAAGTTGTAACAATCTATCACCAGGATAATGATGATTATAATTCAAGTATTTTTGCTGAGCCGCTTGAAGATACTCTTCTACTGCTTCTAATGCCAAGGAAGCTTCTGGAGTTAACTCCCTGGGGGATAAAGGATCAGCATCACCTTTTAACATATCAAAAAGAGGTTTTAATTTCCCAGTAGTTAATTTTAAATCAGGTAGAATCCAATTAATATCTCCAAGTGATTTTTAATAATTATTTAAAGTTTTCAAACAATCTCTCCAAATTTGCACTTTTTGTGGCACAATTCGGTTTTGTAATAACCTATAGCTGAAATATTCATATGGGGCTTTCCATTGGATTTTATCTGGTGCTATAACAAGTCCCCATTTCTTAAGATTATCTTGTAATGCCACATATGCTTCTTTTATTAAATCTTCAATTTTGGCAGCCATAAGAATAACATTCAGGGAGCTGGAGTGACAGCACAGCGGGTAGGGTGTTTGCCTGGCACGCAGCCAACCCAGGTTTGATTTCCAGCATCCCATAGGATCCCCCGAGCACCCTCAGGAGTAATTCCTGAGTGCATGAGCCAGGAGTAACCCCTGTGCATCGCCAGGTTTGACCCAAAAAGCAAATATATATATATATATATATTTATTTATTTATTTATACATATATCATTCATATCATGTAAATAATGACACGCTCATATAATTTTCTTATAGGCTGAATAGCTTTAGCTACAAACTTTTGACACAAAGTGGGGCTGTTTTTATTCCTTGGGGTAAAACAACCCAATAATAATGTTCATAAGGTTTTGTAAATTAATGTTAGGAACATGAAAGGCAAAGCAACCACAATATTTTTCTTGCAAAGGTGTAGTAAAAAAGCAATCTTTTAAATCCAAAACAACTTTGTAATACAGACCAGGAATAGCAACAGGACTTGGCAGGCCGGCTGCAGAGCTCCCATAGTCTGCATATGTCATCAGCTGCTCTAAGATCTCGTCGCCTCCTCCACTTACCAGATTTCTTTTTTATTACAAAAATTGGTGAGTTCCAGGGAGAATTAGAAGGCACGATATGTCCCAAATATAATTGTCCTTGAACTATTCTGCAGCAGCGAGATTTTCTTTATTAAGTGGCCACTGCTCAATTCAGACAGGTGTATCAGAAAGCCAAACTACTGGGTCTGCTCACTCGACAGTGACCGTGGGGGAAAATCCAGGGAGGGTGCGACCCAAACCACACCCATTTAATTTCCTTGAGGGTAAGACTATTATGCACACGGTTTCCTTGCACATTCAGTCTGACAAGAGATAGAGTAAATTCCCTGACATCCTCTCCTGCTGCTGTAGCCTTTGCAATCGCTTCCTCCCACACAGATTGCCTCTCAGAATATGGAGGAAGAAGCTGAGTATCTTCAAGGAATATCACTTTTGTATCACTTGTCATCCCATTGACCTTCTATTTGCTCTAGTGGGCACCAGTAACATTTCCATTTGTCCCTGTCGCATTCTAGTGTAGCCCAATGATATCTGCTAGCTCCAGGAACAGGAAGAGCCTCAAACTGTTCATTCAGGGTTTTGATGAAGAAGTCTGAACATCTCATTGGTGGGCGGCCACAGGGTCTTCTGATGTCCCGTGGAATCCAGTCGGTAACAATTCTAGACCAGTCTCTGAATCGCGTTACATGTCCGGCCCATCTGATTTTTGATGCCTTGGCAAATGAGACATCGTCCCTGATTCTTGACCGTTGACGGAGGCCTGAAGTCCGGATTCCTTCTCTCACTTGAGTGAGACGTGATACTCCTAGCATAGCTCTTTTGATTCCTCTTTGGGATACCCGAATAGCATTCTCATCCTGTTTAATAGGAACAACAGTTAATTTTTGTAACGGATCTGCTATAAGATTGTTAGTACTTTCTTCTTCTAAAACAGCTACTATAGGAGCTGTGGAAGTGGGAGGACCCGAAGGACTGTCCCTTGTTCTGGCTCCTCCTTAGTTTCTATTTTCTCCCTTTTTTGTTCTGGAACACATTTTTCTTCCTGGAAGCAGATCCCTTCCATAATAAATGTCCAGAGAGCAAAATTATCTACTGGAGTTTTATCAGGACCACAATTATTAAAATGCTGCTGGAGATCTTGATCCAAGCTCTTGTTTCTGAGTTGGCTCATTTAGAATTCCTTGGCTAGGAAACCAAGGAGAAACAGAATGTACATGCTGCAAAAATTTTACAATCTGACTTTATTTTACTTTAAACCTCCACTTTGAATCATGAAAGCAAGCATCTGTGCAAACAGTTTTTGATTACTTAATTGTTGCTCCATTGTCCCCCCTTACTCAGCAATATCTGTCCCGCCCCAGACTTCCTTACCTATTCCGCAGCTGCCTTGTCTTTTCCAGGCCACACACCTCTGTTCCTCTTGCCCTTAGTTCTGGCACCACTTAGAGGGCATGCGGGCTGTCAAAGGAATGGGCTAAGAGGGAAGGTGAGGATCTTAAAGAGACAGACAAATAAGTGGTTGAGAGGTCTGAGTGCTTGTGGACCAGCAGCCTCGATCTTTATTTCAAGCAGCCTTTTCTACATCTCTATCAGGAACTTGGCAAGCATTGTCATCCATTGTAATGGCAAAAAGCATATTCCTAAGATCATACATTTCTTTGATCTTAACAAAATGCAATGGGGAACAACCTGATCATTCCTAAACCTTTTAATGATTAGCAGACCGTACAGCTACGTGTGTATCCTACTAATCTATTCACTGTCACTATATCACTGTCATCCCGTTGTTCATCGATTTGCTTGAGCGGGCACCAGTAAAGTCTCCATTCATCCCAACCCTGAGATTTTAGTAGCCTCTCCTTGCTTGTCTTTCCCAATGATTGGAGGCTTTTTCGGGGTCAAGGGAATGAGACCTTTAACTATTACTGTATTTGGCATATTGATTATGCCACGGGGAGCTTGCCAGGCTCTTCCATGTGGGCGGTATACTCTCGGTGTTTGCCAGGCTCTCTGAGAGGAATGGAGAGTGTATATCAGTGAATAGAAGCAAGTTTGTTAAAACCTAACACATGGGTGTTGCTTTAGGCACATCAGTGGGCTAGACTATAAGTGGTTGTGCAGCCACAAAGTGGCCTCATGCTTCTGGGAGATTTGTTTCATATTGTCTCTGGATCTTGGCCCTTGATGGGATTACTAATCTATTAACACATCTATATCCTGTTAACTTCTCAGCAGGCTAAGGGTGGGAATGTATTAATCTCTATAGGCTTGGGTTGGCAATATAATAGCTTCTCTGCGTACTGGGGGTGGCAGTACAGGGAACTATGCCAAGTGTTCTTGGCCCTCTGTGTGAGGCAGCTCCTAGGGCTATGTCCAAATAAGGACCCTGCATGAGCAGGCAGCTCCCTGCAACACACCACCTGGAAATTTTATTTTCTGAAGAGCCTCTCAGCATTTCCTGTAAAATACCTATTTCCTCACTTTAAAATGCATACATGAATAAGTCCAGCGATGGGCTTGGGAAGTAAAGCCGAAAAGGTCAACGTTCATGTAACCAATAAAGGCTGTTGGCAGGAAATGCTGGACATGAGCTGGAATCCCTCCCCGAGGCGGGGATGAGGTCCACGAGGAGTGGGAGAATGGGAGGATGGGAGCCTCTCCTGTGGCCCCAGAATAATCGTTCCTGAAAAGCTGTTAAAGCCATCATCCTCCAGCAGGGATGAGTATTAAGTGCTCCCCAAGTGCCAAAGCAATTAATGACAGCAGATTCAATTCCTACCCCTACTTATGGTCACACTCTCGGGCTCTTGAAATGGTTAGAACTTTTGCAGCTGTGTCTATACTGCTGTTGATGCTAAAGGCCTGTCTGTTTTCCCAAGCTCTCAGACTTATTCACAAGTGCATGCCCTATCTTAGTATTGAAGGTTCTCCTCCCTTAAAACCTTGCAGAAAATTTTCTTTTTTTGGGGGGGGGGCTTGGTATTCTTTTAAAACACAAACACAATGAAAAACATAGTTTTCCAGGCTGGAAAGAGAGCCCTTTCCTTACAGGTTACTGACCAATGTGTAATTCACTCCCAGCACCACCTCTGGTCCCCCAAGCCCAATTAGGAGTCACCCCTGAATACAGAGCATTAAATATCCTCTGACCACCACCAGGTTGGGACGAAGCCCCACTTCTCTAAAAGCTAAACAAACCAAACCCCTCAGTCCGCAGTGAGCAGGATGCCCAGAGGCACAGAGTAAAGATGAATGTGTGAGCAGTAGTTGACTAAGATGATATTTCTCCACCTCGATTTCAGAAAACATTGGTGGAGGGATGGGAGTAATAGACCAGTGGGTAGGGCACTTGTTTTGCACCCAAGTGACCTGAGTTTGATCCGTGACCCTACAATATGATCCCCTGAACCTTGCCAGTAGTGATCCACAAGCACAGAGCCAAGAGTAAGACCTGGATAGGTATGGCCCCAAAATATTTTTTTAAAAATTAAGAGGGGTCAGAGAGACAGTAGGAAAGGTGGTTGTCTTCCGTGCTGCTGACATGGTTTGATCTCTGGCATCTCATATGGTCCCCGAGCACGGTCAGGTGTGACTCCTGAGTGCAGTCAGGAGAACCCCCTGAGCATTTCCAGGTGTGGCCCCAAAACCAAAAATTGGTGCAGCCAGGTACTGCCCGAGGCTCTCCTGGGTCCAGTGGGCTTATCCCAGTCTCATGCACCCCACCTTCCATCCCACCTGAGATAGATCTGTGGCAGCAAGAACCCCAGTAGCAGTGGAAGAAGCACAGATCTCCCTCTCCAACAAAGATACTCATAACTTCTAGTTACTCCAAAATAATGATCTTTGGGGTCTGAAACAATAGTACAGAGGGTAGGGAATTTGCCTTGAAAACAACTGACCCAGGTTCGATTCCCACATCCCATATGGTCCCCCAAGCACTGCCAGAAGTAATTCCTGAGTGCGAGCCAGAAGTATCCCCTGTGCATCACCGGGTGTGACCCAAAAAGAAAAGTAATCATCTTGATATATCACCCGTGCACTTGTAAGCCAGGAAAAGTTGAATACAAGAGCGAGGAAAATGAGCAGTGAGCCAGATTTGATCACCTACCTAAAGGAGCACAACATCAATGCTGACACTCTGGACATATGAAATGAGTGTGTTGCAAGGAGCCTGGGGCCAGCACATTCTGCAGGTCAGTGTGCTGAGTGAACTGCCCATCACTTTCTTGTCAGGGCTCTCAGTTTGTGGATGCGGAGCAAGGGATGGCTGTTCTCTAGACAGCCAGTGCTCAAGTGCTCAAGCTCACACATCCAAGTCCATGAGCTGGGGTTGAATTCTGAAGCCTCCCAACTCTCACCCCGCCCTGCAGGGAAGGATAAGTTGGGGCTGCCATCAAAGGTCACACAGGCTGCAGAGATTGCCTTCACTGGCTGAGCACAGAGTTTGCATGCTGGAGGCCAGGGTTCGATCCACAACACTTCATGGTCCCAGAAACGCTGCCAGGAGTGACCATTTCCCAACCACAGACCTGAGAGTGATCTCCACATCCCACCCGGAAAAAGGAGCCAAAGTACTGATTCGTATTTTTATATGTCAGGGAGGTTATTCTGGGTCTCTTCTCCTGACTAATCTGTCCTGATAATCTCCAGATCTATCCACATAAGCAGCAGATTACATGCTATCATCTTTTCTTAGAGCTGAGTAGTATTCCATTCTAGATGTACCTTTAAAGATAGAGACAGCTTCTTTAACCAGTCCTCAATTCTTGGACATTTGGGTCGGCTCTAGATTTTGGCCATTGTGAATAGTGCTGCAAAGACCAGAAGGGTGCAAATGTCTTGGGTTTTTGGGACAGATGCCAAACAGTTGACTATAAAACATCGCGGTGGGCTTTCAGGGCGCGCTCCTGTTATAAGGAGTAGGGAAAACACGTTTTCCTGAGAGCCCCCTGGGCAGGAAGGTGCTTGAGCTCTGTTGGTCCCCAGCGCCAACGGCCTGGGAAAGCAAAGACGGGCGGCTTCACAAGTGGGCAAGCTTCACTCACAGAAGCCCAGACGGCCCGATCCTTACACAGAAGGTGGCCGGCAAGGGAAGGTAGCCAGTAGGATCTAGAGCCTAAGACACCTGCGACAGTGGCAAGCCCCACTAGGGGGAAGGTCTTCAGGCTCCTCCGGGATCTGGGGCGAAGCCCCTAATGACTGGCCCCGCCCTCAACCTCCTCGGGGCTCCGCGATTGGGCCGTCGCGTGGGGGCGTGGCCCGACGTCCAGACGACGTGCTTGCGTCATCGCCGCGGGCGCTGCTTCCTGTTGTCTGAGGCTGCGAGGCGGCCACCGCGTCCGGAGCGAAGCTGAGGGGCTGCCGCGGCCCTGAGCGCCCGTCACCGCCTCCCGGCTCCCCGTGGTCAGTGACGACTGAGGGGGCGAGCAGAGGGGAAGCGTCGCGGCGGCGGGGAGCCCCCGCGGATCCCCCCGGGCGCCCGCCCCGAGCCCGGCGTCTGCCAGCCCCTTCCCCACCCGAGCCCGCGAGCCCGACCCCGGCCCGCCATCGCCCCGCGACCCCGGGGGCCGCCCTCGCCACTCTGCCCCTCGCGGGCTCGGCTCCCTTAGCCCAGTTTCCCTCAGCTCCCTGCAGTGCACCCCGAGGCCCGCCCGGGGACCTGGGTTCGATCCCCCGCAGCATCGCGTATGGGATTCCTGAGTGTGGAGCGCAGGACTGAGCCCCGAGCACTGTCGGGTGTCCACCCCAAAAAAGCCAAAAACCAGGGGCCCCTCCTCCAAGCCCCCCTCCACCTCCGCTGGCCACACGTTTACCAGCACAGCCAAGGCGAGTGGCCGGTGGAGCCCAGCGCTTTGGTGACAACCTGGACCAGCCCTTAAATGTGCCCGAGCTCAGCGCCTCACTCCCGTGTCCTCCCGGTCCTCCCTGGCCCCCGTCTCCGCTTCTTCATCGGTCTCATGACAAACCCAGCAAGGTCCTTGCACCTCTGCCCGCGGCCTCAGCTCCGCACCCATCGCCCCTTGACCCAGTCCCCGTGCGGTCTGAGAAAGTTCAGAGCCCTCTGCCAACCCCCCTCACTGCCCCACAGCAGCCAAATACAGACGCTTGCGCACAACCTGGCAGTTAAGGGGGCTGGCTGGACTGGCCCCTGAAGGTCTCCAGTGGTCAGCTAGCATGGGGGGCCGCCCCTGTTGTGTAGCCAGAGTTTCTCCTCACCTTCTTTCTCCCTGGGCTATCCTGGGGTTTGTGTGTCTGGCACTGGTGTTGGACTCCCTGTGCTGGCCACCCACCTGGTAGGCAGCAGCCAAATCCCTGAAGGTGAGTGCTGGTGCCTCAGTCGCTCACTCCACTGCAGCTGCAGGACCCAGTCCTTCCAGTCACGTTGCTGGCCTGGGGAAGTGGAAATGCCACTGTGTGGTGGCAGAATGGTGTGTGAGTTGTCCTGCACATGTTAAGGCTCCTCACCTTATGCTCCCCCAGCCTCCCCTCTCACATGATGTCCATTCCTTTCCATGTAGTCGAAAGACTACCTCCTTCTGGCCCTTGCAAGGGGACCTGTTGGTGGCTGTGGGCCTGGGCTCTCCTGGCCTCTCCATGGGCCCTGCATTCCCTGGGAGAGGCAGAGTGTGAGAACGATGTTTGGATTGTCTGGAAACCAAATTCTGAGGTGTCTTCCTGGGAGAAGCTGAGCTTGCTTTCTCTCCTTGCTGATGTTCCATAATTCTGAGAACTTTCTGCCAGCAAAGAACTTCGAGCTTCAGTTGTGTCTTCTCTCCTCCTGGCCACTGGGACGTCTGTTCCATAGGCTGGTTCTCCTCGGAAGGCCGTTCCCTATGCCACCTTCCCAGTGCTCCTCAGAGGTTGGGCAGAGCCACTGGCTGGCTCTGCATCCTGACAAGGACTGAGTCTTTAGGCAGTAGGCTTCTGGTGCATATGTGCCTTCGTCGTCTATTCCTACCCTACCCTGTCGCACGCCGCTTCGACCAGTGAAGAAACACACAACGCGGAGATCCTTCTTGCCACGATTTATTCAGGGACTTTCAATGAAACGAAAAAACAGGAACGAGGAGAGAGGGACCAACAACGGGGAACCGACTAGCTAGGCAGCTTCCCTCATTATATACCTGTTGCTGCTTGTTTAAGCCCAAGTGTCTGCAGCTGATAGGCTAGTTACACCTTGTGGGTGTGACAGGACATCCTGTTTCCTTATTAGGAGTTATTTTCGAAGCACGTTGCAATTAACAAGAAACAGGTGTTGTTTACAAAGCACGGTCCCGTGGAGGCTCTCCACACTATCCCTTAGAAGTTCAGCTGAAGGAAGCATTGTATCTTTGTTTTGTTTTTGTTTGGGGGCCATACCTAGTGGTGCTCAGAGCTTACTGAGCTTACTCCTGGCTTTGCATTCAGGGATCACCTGGCAGCCTCAAGCTCATAGAAGGTACCAGTTGTTAAACCCAGGCCAGTTGCTTATAAGACAAGCGCTACGTACTACATTATCACTCTGACCCCTGATTGGACCTTCTATATAATATAGTAATACTATCTAATGTAGAAAGAAAATTTTAGTTGAACTTCCATAAAGATTTAAAATCCTTTATTCATGGGGGGGAGGAGGTGGGGCATTGGGCACCAGCACTGCTCAGGGTTCAATCCTGGCTCTGTGCCCAGTAAATATTTCTTGCAGTGTTTGGGAGCCCATATGTGGTACGAGCAAATAGAATTGGAGTCTGCCACATGGGAGACAAGTGCCATAACCCCCATACTGTGTCTCTGGCCCAACATCAAAACCTTAAAAGGGTCTAATAGCCAGAATATATAAAGGCCTTTCATACTTCCACAATAAAAAGCAGATCCAGTTAAAAATAAAGGATTTAAAGACATGCTTCTCAAGGTAATATATTAAAATAGTCAATGAGTACATATATGGCATGACATGTACTCATCAGAAATACACAGGTCAGTGGTTTTTAGTTTATTCACACAACTGTGCCACCTACTGTTGCCGCAATCTAAGTTTAGAATATTTGCACCCCCTTGAAAGAAGTACTGCAGCACCCAGTAGCAGTTCCTCCTGTTCCCCTTTCCCTCGGTCTCTGGCAGCCATGCAGATGTTTTCTATTTCTATAGATATTCCAGTTCTGAACATCTCTTGTAAATTAATTGTCGCATCATGGAACCATTTGTGATGCTCTTCATGCTTAGCCCAGAGGTGCTAGCAGGGCACCATGGCAATATTTCGGTGATTTCAGACCATCAGAACAGCATGCCGAGGGGGCCATATGGTGCCGGCACCTACTTAAACTGTCTCCTCTGCCCTCCTTCAAGTTTGTTTATTCTTGATTTCCAGGCCACACTCAGCAGTGCTCAAAGTTCAGGAGCTACTCCTAAGACTTGTGGTGCTCAGGGTTCATGCAGTACTGGGGATCAAACCTAGGTCCCCCACATGCAAAGGCCTTGAGCCATCACCTCTGCCCCACTTAATTTCTTCTTTCAGCAAATACTTACTGAGAGCTTCCATGTACCAGGAACTGTGCCAAATGAGGAGGACAGAAAAGTACATTAAAAACTCCAGCCATGGGGCTGGATCAATAGCACAGCAGGTAGGGCATTTGCCTTGCACGTGGCCAACCCGGGTTCAATTTCCAGCATTCCATCTGGTCCCCTGAGCACCACCAGGAGTAATTCCTGGGTGCAGGACTAGGAGTAACCCCGGTGCATCACGAGTGTGACCCCAAAATGCAAACAAACAAAAAATCCAGCCTTGCCCTCAGTGTAGTAATTTCAGTGCTATAGATGAGGAAATTTATTTCCATCTGATAGAAATTGGGACTCAGGAACCTGAAGTGTCTAGATGTTCCAACTGGTGACAGGCACAGCCGGACTAAATTCAGGCCTCTGCAGTCTCACGTCTTTCTCCCTCTTGGGTGGGAGTGAGGCTCCAGCAGTGCTGCTCTCCACCAGCGGTGCGCCGGAGTTCCTGCATGCGGTGTAGAGGATTGATTGTCAGGCCCTGTACATGCCAGGTATCATGTGCTCAGCCCTTTGAGCATCTCCAACGCCCTAGAATCCTTTCCTGTATTTTGTTTGGGGGCCACATCTGGCGTATACTCAGGACTTACTCCCGGCTTATACTCAGGAATCACTCCTGCAGGGCTCAGGGATCATATGCAGGGCAAGGGTCAGCCCTGCTCTATTATTTACCTGGTCCCTGGACTCTTTCTTACCATAGAAAGAAATGCCTGTCTTTCCTTTGTTTTCTGGCTCTAATGCAGTACTTTTTCCTCTTACTGATGCTCTGCAGTCTAGGTCTAGCATCAGGTGAAAAGCTCAGCCCTGCCTAGAGGCATTCCCCAGGCTCCGGAGCAGTCCCTCTGAGGGAGTCTGCCTCTGAATCCCCGTTCCACGTGGCTCTAAGCCCATGTTTCAGAAATAGAGAAGGTGGCCAGTGGCCAAGCTCTTGTCTTTAAGGCCCTGATTTTGAGCCCAGTCACTGCATCCCCAAAACATTCTCAGGCCCACCCAGCGATGCATAACAGGAATAGCCTCTGTTTAAGAAAAAAAAAAACACACACACCAAGGGCTATAGGTGGTCCAGTGGCTTAAAGCCTAAATGAGGTCACAAGCTCCTGAGGCCACAAGTCCAAACCCTGGTGCTACTACATGTGCTAAAGTCATCCTGGCAGCCCATTTTCTGGAAGCTTTGGAAAGAGGAAGCATAAAAAACATTTTGTTGGGTAATTTTTGGTGGGGCCACACAGGTGGTGCTCAAGGGCTATTCCTGGATGGGTGTGGCGGGCGGGTGTTGGGGCCTACTCCTGGTGGTGCTCAGCTGGACCCAAGCCTCCTGCTTGTGAAGGTTATGCCCCTTCTGTTGCATAGCTCCCTGGCCCTTGAAAAACTTTTTTTTTTTTTTGGTTTCTGGGTCACACCCAGCGATGCACAGGGGTTACTCCTGGCTCATGCACTCAGGAATCACTCCTGGCGGTGCTGGGGGGACCCTATGGGATGCTGGGAATCGAACCCTGGTCGACCGCATGCAAGGAAAACACCCTACCCGCTGTGCTATTGCTCCAGTCCCTGAAAAACTTTTTAATTGCTACTTGGGACCAGAACAGAGTATAGCAGTTAGGGCAACTCTTAGTGTGCACCTGACCTAGGTTTCATTCTTAGAACCCCTAGCCTCCCAGCATCAGTGGGCATGGCTTGGTGGCACCCAGAATCCAGGGGTGACCCAGCTAATGCCCAGCACTGCACAGTACAGGTAGCACAGACCCTCAGGCCCTCGCTCTGAACTGCCATGCCAGTTACTGAGAATCACTGGAGGGGCCCTTGGGCCTCCTGAAATCCACGTTCTCCACCCCGTATCCAAATAAGTAAACAACCTAACAAACAGCGGCTTCCTCTGAGTGGTGTGTATGTGTGATTTTTCCTTCTGTGCCTCTAGCCTCAAGTGGTGCTAGTTCAGTAGTTCAGCAGGACAAAGCGTTGTTGTGGGTGTGTCTCATCCCGTGTTTGGTGGAGGACAGAGTGGCATTCGAGGGGTGCCACCAACCTCGTGTTTGTCTGCGCCATCCTCCAGGTCATCAAGAAGAGGCTTGTGGGCTCCATGAAGGCCTTGCAGAAGCAGTACGTGTCCTGGGACACGGTGGTGACGAGTGAGGATGCCGACGCCAACACCGTGTACAGTGCCCTGGAGGCCATGTTCATCCACTGTCTGCACACCAAGCACATCCTCGCCGAGGAGGGAGACGAAAGGAAGAAGCATGCTCAGTGGAAGCCCTTGTCGCAGCCTGCCTTCTGGCTCCTCTGAAAGCCATCACCCACAGGTGAGCTTTGGCTGTGGGGTGGGGGCAAAAATGGGGTGGGGGTGGAGCCATCACTGTGCGGGGAAATCCCCAGCAGTGCCAAGTTCTAGAGCACACAGGGGGCCTCTTACACTCTTTCCACTCGCCGCCCCTCTTGGCTTCTGAGATGCCACCCTGCGCAAGTGCTGCCAGAAGCACCTCGGGTTCGTGAGGAGCTTGATTTTGAATGAGTGCTCAGTTCAGAAAGCTTTTCCTGGGCCAGAGAGATAGGAGAGCGGGGAGAGCACTTGCTTTGCACATGGCCAACCCAGGTTTGACCCTGGCACCTTCTACAGTTCCCCGAACCCTGCAAGGAGTGATCCTTGAGCTCAGACCCAGGAGTCAGCCCTGCGCATCGCCAGGTAAGGCCCCCAAAATAATAACTCTCCTGTGGCCCACATGCTCACAACCCTCTCACATTCAGTTTCCGTGAGTTACCCTAAGGGCTCATGAGCTACAGTCTAAGAAGTTGGGAGCACTAACACAAATGCACAGCAGGGAAGGGGAGGGTGTTGTGCCACACCCTCCCATGCTCAGAGGCTATTTCTGGCTCTGTCCTCAGTGATATTGGGGGGGCATGTGGTACCAGGGATCAAACCTGGATTCGCCACATACAGGGTAAGTGTATTAACCCCTCCCTGTACTGTCTCTCCAGCCCTTGGAGTATATGTTGTAGTGTTTAAGATTTTCACCAACATTTACTATATAATTTCTGATAATAACATATAAGTTGGGATGACAAGATAGTATAGCTGGTAGCGCTCATACCTTGCAGCCAATCCAGGCTTGAACTTCAACATACCAGGAGTGATCCCTGAGCGCTGCCAGGTGTGGCCCACAAACTAACAAAAAACTGCCAAAAATTGACAAGTAGAAAATGTTTTGAAAATCCTCCTCTACAACATATATAGACCCAGGACCATTTCACTCTTACCCTCCCTAAATGAACTTTCTTAAACTTGTTTTGAAATTTTTCTTTTTGTCTTTCCCGTTTTTTGGTTTTATTTGTTTAGTTATTTATTTTGGAGGTGTCGTAGACTTAGCGGTGCTCAGGGGTTATTTCTGACTCTGCACTCAGGCAGTGTTCAGGGAACCATATGGGATGCCAGGGATCAAACCCAGGTTGGCCACACTAAAGGCAAACACCCTCCCCACTGTACTATCACTCCAAACCCTCCTGTTGGTTTATCGTCAGCAGCACAAAACCAAAATGTGTTTAACAAGAACAAAAATATTGGCATCCAGATATTTTGGTGCCCTTGATTAAAAAGCTGACCATAAATGTGTAGGTGATCCCCTATTACCTTTGTTTTGTTTTGTTTGGCTGCACTCAGCAATGATCAGGGTTTACTCCTGACTCTGTGCTCAGGGATCACTCCAGGTGGGGGAGTATTTAGGGTGCCCCCAATTGAACTGGGGGAATTGAACCCAAGTCAGCAGTGTGCAAGGCAGATGCCCTGCTCACTGTGCTATGGCTCCAGCCTCTAATCACCTCTTCTTGACTAGGATGTTTTGAAAGATCTGATTCATGAAGGTAGGTCAGAGTAAAGCTCAGCTAGGAGACTATCAGATAAAAGTCTTCTTTCCCATGAGCCCACATTTGGGCGTTTGCACTCTCAGCCACAGGGGCAGATGTGGGCCACCGTTAGGCTACTGTCTCTTGGCCCTACAATAAGAGAAACCTCCACAAGGGAAGAGAAAACACTAGCCTAGTGCCCATTCTAGAAGGCTGAGAAGGAGACTCGTGTGCCTGAATGTGTAAGGGTGTGCGTCCACAGAGACAGGGACACTGGCTCCCTGTGGCCCCAGAAGCATGCAGAGAGGAGAGAAGGCCTTGCTCAAACCCCCTGGGGGGGGACTGAGTGGTGCCCTCCCCCATGTCTGTACTTGTGCCCACATGAAAAGCCTTGAGCTCTGGGCGCAGAGACCAGGAAACAAATGCACTCTGTCCCCACAGCACAGAGGTAAACCAGCAGCACCTCACTGCTCTGAGAATAAAGTGGTCCCCACGTGACCAAATTCCAAGTCCCAGGAAGGAGTCTTGGGGCCTGGGCTTCTGATCTAACTGCAGGCCCACAGTTAGGCTGCTTAGGAGTTCAAAGGTACTTACTTCCCTTTCCCATCGCATCCTTTGTCTCTGCTCTGTCAGCTTCCTTTGCCCGAGGTTCTCAGCTCTCATACCTGCTGCCCTCTGTGCTGGGGGAGCAGAGGGACTGCGGGGGAGGAGGCCTGTCCCCAT
The DNA here is from genome assembly GCF_027595985.1 of Sorex araneus. NCBI lineage: Eukaryota > Metazoa > Chordata > Mammalia > Eulipotyphla > Soricidae > Sorex > Sorex araneus. The sequence continues at coordinate 223,178,413 of NC_073304.1, forward strand.
GGGGAGGGCTCAGAGAGATGTTTGCTCTGTGCTCAGATCACAAAGCAGCATATCTCCCTACTTACGATTTCCGTGGTGGGCATCCTAGTGGGCAACTTGTCATACAGGGTATTTTTTTGTTTAAAACTTCCAAAGGTGTTGTCAGAATTCAGCAAAGCCCAGAAGGACTCTGTGCCAACCTGCCAACTAACCCAGGAAGCAGCAAATCCTGTGCCGCCCCGTCCACACCCCATTACATCAGTTCAGCCCTGCCTGACCCAGCCTTTTCTTTTTTAAAAAATTTATTTATTTATTTTTTTATTGAATCACCATGTGGAAAGTTACAAAGCTTTCAGGCTTAAATCTCAGTTAAACAATGCTCGAACACCCATCCCTTCACCAGTGCACATATTCCACCACGAAGAACCACAGTAAACCTTCCCTCCACGCCCCCCTCAGCCCCCCACCCCGCCTGTGTAGCTGATAAATTTCACTTTACTTTCGCTTTACTTTGATGACATTCAATATTTCAACAAAAACTCACTATTATTCTTTGGAGTCCCCCCCGCCCCCTGAAGTTGGACCTGCTGAAAAGGAAGCATTTGATAATTCCGAGCATCCTTAGACGGTGGCTCCCGGACTTGCCACCACTGGGAACTCCCCCTGTTGTCTCTGCAGGGAGGACTCCATGCCAGCAGCATTCGGGTCTGGTGGGCGAGCTGACCAGCGCAGCCTGCCAGGGGAGCAGCCAGCCAGAACCTCGGGAGGATGGAGCCGAACTGAGCATCATGGTTCCCTCACCCGCAAGCCCAGTGAGTTGGGCAAGCTCTGGGCGGGGTTGAAGGGCCCCATGAAGTGAATCAGCTAGTGACTCTGAGTGGTCCCTGCCTTTTCCCCATTAGCCCTGGGTTCCCTCCCAGTGCTGGGATTCATTGCCTGGCAATGATGGAGCCCGGGCTTCTGGGTGTGAGTCGAGGAGATGAGGCAGACACAGTGCTAGACACTTCCTGTAGGTGTGTCCTGTCAACACATATCAGCCCTGGGGGAAGCTAATGCTCATCTGACCACAGACTTCGTGCTGAGGCTCATCTGTGCCAAGACACTTTCCTAAGGCAAGACACTTTGCTCACTGAGCCTTTATTTTCCCCTTAGCCCATGTTAAATTAACAGTTCATATAAATCTCATTCTGCGACATGAATCAGGTTTAGAACCACACACTCTTCAGGGACTGGAGCGATAGTACAGTGGGGAGGGAGCTTGTCTTGTGACATGGCCAACCCATGTTTGATCCCCGACAGCCCATATAGTCCCCAAGCACTACCAGGAGTGATTCCTGAGTGCAGAGTCCGAAGTAACCACTGAGCATTGCCACGTAGGGTACAAAAGACAAAGGAACCACATTGTCTAATAATGTGGTTAGACACTTGAAAGACGGCTAGTCCTGAGCTGGGGAGATAGCTCTGTGGTCATGGGTTACAGGCCTTGCATGCACAGGGACTCATTTATAAGTCCCAGTTCCTCATGCTTCATTCACCACATGGCATGAGCCCTAACATTGGCCCGTGCAGACCAGTTGGCCGAGTATTGCTGCAGTAGTCCAGTGTGTTGATCATCCAAGGGAACCAGCCCTAGACAGCTCCTGGGAGAACCCTGCATGAGCCCTTGTGAGCTTAGACCAGGACCCAGTAGTTCAGCTGGGTGGCCACACCCTTGCCGTTTCCCATTCTCAGGAAACCGGTAAAGATTCCTAGAGAGAATTATGGATCTTTTATAGTGACCCATCTGTTTGAAAGAGAACTTGAAACTTTATTAGACAGGTAGCAGTAAAGGATGCATAGAAAATAAACTCTGTGATTTTACTTAACACCAAATAGATTAATGTGTACTGTCTTAGGGTGTTTTTTGGCACATTCCTCTGGTGCTCGGTTTTTACTCCTGGTGTGGTGCTCTGGATACCATGGGGTGCCGGGGACTAAACCTGGAGCTGCTACAAGCAAAGCAAATACTACAGGTCTTTCAGCTATCTCTCCAGCCCTTACTGAAGTTTTTAATTTGATTATTTGTTTTCTTCGGGCCACACCCAACAGTGCTCAGGAGTTACTCCTGACTCTGTACTCAAGGATCACTCCTGGTGATGCTCAGGAGACCATATGGGATGCTGGGGATCAAACTGAGGTCAGCCGCATGCAAGGCAAGCCCCCTACCCACTGTACTGTCTCTGCCCACCCCACCCCACTATTTTTTTGTAAAATCAAGAAATCTGAAACTTCCAATTAGAGCCTCTCATTAGCACCACATAACCAGGTTAGCAACTTTGAAATTATAGGATGTGAGAAAACACAAATTTTGAAAGCTTTGTGTAATCTGCAAACACTTTGTGACTCAGTAAATGTGTTACCTCAGACTGTGTATCACATGTGCTCAGAAACCAAAATGGGTACAAGGCTTAATATATGAAAGAAAATTATGTGGCCCCTCTATATTTCAAGGGAAATAATGCCAACTCTCAAAATGGGCACGAACAAGTGCCCAGGTCACTAACCTCCAAGGAAGAATGTAGCAGTGTGTTAGTCAAAGGGACAGATGTTCCGTGGTTGTTGATTTGACTTGAGCATTGGTGGAAAAGGTCCAGTGTGAGGTCAGCTCCAGATGGCTGGGCCAGGGAAAGGGAAGGCAGCTGCCCAATGATGCTCAGGGGTTACTCTAGCTCTGTGCTCAGAAGGGTCCAAGGCAAATGCCCTACCGCTGTGCTATCACTCCAACTCTACTTCTTAGATTTATAATTCTTTAACATGTTTATTTTGTGTGTGTGCATATGTGATCCGAGGGGTTGAACCTAGGACCTCACACTTAGAAGCCTGTGCTCTGCCACTGAGCCATATCCCTTCCCTCCGGCCCTCACTGCTAGCACTTTCATGTACATACATACATGCCCTTCATTTTAAGAATAGCTTTATTGGGCTCTAATTCACCAATTAAAGTGTAAAATTTAATTTTTGAATAGACTCACAGGATTGTGTAGCCATTACCAAAGTTTAATTTCTTTTGGTCCTGTGGCCACACCCACCAACACTCAGACTGCTCCAGGATGTATATTTGGCAGCACTTGGGAACTCAGAGCTGCCAGGAATACCGCCTGGGCCTCCTGTGTGAAAAGCCAGCTCTGTAGCCTGCTGAGCTGTCTCTTGAACCCCACAGTTTCACTTTAAAACCTTGTCATCCCCCCGCTGAAGGAAACACCTTCAATTACCAGTCTCTCTCCAGTTCTCTCTCTGCCCTTGGCCTGTGGCCTTCCCTCAGCCACTTTGCTAGTAGTCAGGCCTGTTCAGGAGGGTCCCTTATAGTGGCATGAACCATACAACTTGCCCTACTGTCACCCCATGACAGGCTCAGCCTTGGAGCAGCATCATTCCCTTTTATTGTCGACTGACATTCCTGTGTAGGTGGCATTGTACGGCCAGGTTACATTTTATTTATCACTGGCTGATGGACTTTCCTCTGCCACTTTTGCAATTATATTTGTGTCTGTATGTTTTTATTTCTCCTCAGTGCATGTAAAGTGGAATATTGGGGGAATCCAGTTTACTTCTTTTGTACTTATTTATTTACTTAACATTTTGTTTTTATTTCTATTTTCATTTTTATATTAAAACAGAAAATGTGGGTTGTTTTATACTTAATACTTTCAAATGACTTCTCACTACCTATATAATGTTCAAACTCCTTAACAAGCTCCTATATAATCTGCTCCAATATCCCCCTCTAGTCACAGTCTGCTCATTCCCTTGTTTAGATTCATTTTGGGCCTTGCAAACACATGCACTTCTAAACTTCTCTTATCTGCTTTTTAAAAAAAAAATTAATTAATTATTTATTTATTTTAATTTTTTTTTATTTTAATGAATCATCGTGAGGTACATTTACAGACTTACAGACTTTCATGATTGCATTTCAGTCAAACAATGTTCAAGCACCCATCCCTCCACTGGTGCCCATTCCCAACCCCCAATGTTCCCAGTATCCCTCCCCCCACCCCCAACCCAACCCCTTCCCACCTCCTGCCTCTGTGGCAGACACAATCCCTCTTACTCTCTCTGTCCTTTTGGGTGTTGTTATGGTTTGCAATACATGTAACAAGCAGCCATCATGTTTGGTCCATAATCTACTTTCAACATGCATCTACTATCCCCAGCGATCCCTCCAACCATTATTTATTTAGTGCTCCTCTCTCCAACCCAGCTACCTTTTCACCTAGAGCATGAGATTGGCTATCAAGCCTTGGGGCAGTGCTCCTGACCTTTACTATCCTTTAGTGTTAGTCTCCTGACCCTTACTTAACTATCCTTTGGTGTTAGTCTCCTATTATGTTACTTTGTAGCCCACAAAGGAATGCAGTCCTTTTATGTCTGTCCCTCTCTATCAGACTCATTTCACTTAGCATGATACTCTCCATGTTGATCTACTTCTATGCAAATTTCATGACTTCATTTTTTTTCTACAGCTACATAATATTCCTTTGTGTAGATATACCAAGGTTTCTTTAATCAGTGGTCTGTTCTCAGGCACTAGGGTTGTTTCTAGATTCTAGCTCTTGTAAATAGTGCTGCAATAGACATACAAGTGCCTATGTCATTTCTACTGTACCTTTTTGCATCTCTGGGCTATATTCCCAGAAATGTTATTGCTGTGTCAAGTGGGAACTGATTTCTAGTTTTTGAGAAGTGTCCTTATTGTTTTCCTGAAAGGCTGAACCAGTAGGCATCTGCATCTCTCTGATGATTAGTGACAAAGAGCATTTTTTCATGTGTCTTTTGGCCATTCAGATTTCTTCTTTGAGGAAGAAGAAAAAGGATTTCTTCTTCTGTTCATTTCATTGCCCCATTTTCTGATGGGGTTGGATGTTTTCTTCTTGTGGAGTTCAACCAGTGCCTTTTATATCCTTGATATGAACCCCTTCTATAGAGGGGCATTGTGTGAATAACCTTTCCCATTGTGTAGACTGTCTTTGTCTCAGCAAAATGGAAATTGAAGAAACTTTTTCAATATACTCAAAGCCATCTACCATAAACCCACGACAAGCTTTATACTCAATGGAGAAAAACTAAGATCCTTCCCTGTAAGATCAGGGACAGGACAAGAATGCCCACTCTTACCACTACTATTTAATATAGTTCTGGAAGTACTTGCCATAGCAGTTAGTCAAGAAAAAAAAACATTAAGGGTATCCAAATCAGAAAGGAAGAAAAAAAACTCTCATCATTTGCAGATGACATGATACTATATTTAGAGAACCCTAAAGCCTCTACCAAGAAATTCCTAGAAGCAGTAAACATGTAAAGTCGCAGGCTATAAAATCAATACCCATATGTCCATGGCTTTCCTATACACAAATAACGAGAGAGAAGAAAGTGATATGAAAAAGGTCATCCCATTTGTAATCATGCCTCAGAAAATCAAGTACCTCGGAATCAGCTTAATGAAGGAGGTAAAGGACTTATACAAAGAAAACTACAAAATGCTACTTCAAGAAATTTCTGTACATCAAAAGAAATAGTGACCAGAATACCAAGACTATCTACAGAATGGGAATCCAGTTTAATTCCAGGTTTAACCTTTTTCATTTGTTTGTTTTAGTTAGGGGGCACACACAGAGGTGCTCAGGGCTTACACCCAGCTCAGTGCTCAGGGGTGGCTCCTGGAGCTGCTAGGACTGGGGGCTGGGGGAGACCCTCTGCTGCCAGGGATGGAATGTGCATCTCCCAAACATGGACTGTGTGCCCCAGACTATTAAACTCTCCCTCTGGTCCCTCTGGTTAGTCTCTTGAGTACTATCACATTGTTAAAAACTAAAAGGTACAGAGGCTGGAGCAATAGCACAGCAGGTAGGGCATTTGCCTTGCACACAGCCAACCCGGGTTCTATTCCCAGCATCCCATATTGCTCCCTAAGCACCACCAGGAATAATTCATGAGTGCAAAGCCAGGAGTAATCCCTGTGCATCGCCGGGTGTCACCCAAAAAGGAAAAAAAACCTAAAAGGTACAGTACGTTTTACATATCTTCACCACCAATTTTGATTGTCTCTCTCCTTCATTGCTGCCAGCCTCCTGGTGAAAGGGACAGCTCACCCTGGTTTGGTGTATTTTTTTAAAATTTAATTTAACTTTGTTTTTGAAATTTTATTTTCCCTTACCTTATAGAGACACTATAGTCAATTCTGGGTTGGTTACATGCAAGGCAAGTGTCCTACCTGCTGTACTATCACCCTGACAGAACCTTGAACTTCACAATTTTAGAGCTGTCTTCCTACCAAGAAGCTCAGGGGTATGGGGATGGGAACAGTGTTTCTCCTATTTGGGGATAACAATCTTCTTTGTTCCAAAGTAATCTTTCAAGTATAGATCATGTGTAATCTTCCATTATCCCAGCAAAATCTTCATCTAGATAATGAAATAAACTAATATAAATGTTTTTCCCCCAGAATCTATGGCACTTAGGCTTAGGATATTCAGTCAAAGGCAGGCTGTTAGTGAAAGAACTGGAACAGACTCTGGTAGTTGAATCTTAGGGAGAAAGAAGCTCATCTATGCTACTAACAAATCTTTCTCAAGCTTCTGTTTTTATTTTTAATTTAATTTTATAGAGTAATTCACAATATTTTACTATATTCAATATTTGAACACCAATTCCACCACCATTACACCTTCCTACCACTGTATTTTGGATGTTTTCATCCCAATCCCAAACCCCAGGCCCAAAGCAAAATGAACGAATTCATTTTGTATTGTTTGTTCTGAATCAACTGCTGAAAATGCTCCAAAAGTTTCCTTAGAGGAAAGTATGTGAAGTTTGTTGTATTTCCCCCAGGCACCATTAAGCCTTTCAATAAGAGCTTACTGACATGTTGTTAAAGGCTGTGCCTCCTATGCTTTTATATATACATATATATATATATGTATATATCACATGTATCACTTGTCATCCTGTTGATCTTCAATTTGCTCAAGCGGGCTCCAGTAATGTCTGCATTCGTCTCTGTCACGTGCTAGTGTAGCCCAATGATATCTGCTCACTCCAGGAACACAAAGAGCCTCAAACCGTTCATTCAGGGTTTTGACAAAGAAGTGTGGCCATTCATTGGTGGGTGGCCATGCGGTCTTTTGACGTCCCATGGAATCCAGTCAGTAACAGCTCTAGTCCAGTGGTTGTCTCTGAATCCCATTACACGTCCGGCCCATCTGATTTTTGACGCCTTGACAAACGAGACATCGTCCCTGATTCTTGACCGTTGACGGATGTCTGGACTCCGGATTCCTTCTTTCACTTGAGTGAAACATGATACTCCAAGCATGGCTCTTTCAGTTCCTCTTTGGGATACCTGAATATCGTTCTCATCCTGTTTTTGTAGGGCCCAGGTCTCTGAGGCCTATGTTAGTGCAGGAAGAACCATGGAGTTGAAAAGTGGTGGCCAGCTGGAGGTTCTTTGTCCTCTTAACCACTTCCTCGATGCTCTTGAAAGTGTTCCACACTGCTCTCTTCCTCCTGGGCAATTCTGGCACCAAGTAGTTTCTCATGTTGAGTTCTTGACCCAGGTACACATAACTGCTGCATTCGGAGATCTATGTTCCATTGAGAGCAAATGGAATGTCAGGGACTAGTTCGTTTTTCATGAATACTGTTTTGCTGAGATTCAACTGCAGTCCGACCTTTCATACTCGCAGTTGAAGTCGGCCAGCATTTGTGCCGCTTGCTAATGTTTGGTGTTATGAGAACAATGTCAGTAGCGAAGCAGAGGGGGTATAGTTGCCAACCATCTATATTCACTCCCATTCCTTCCCATTCCAGTAGTTGCATGATGTTCTCGAGGAATATATATTCCCTAAGTTTGGTTGCCTTCTATTTTAAACCCCATCCAATGTGGAGTGCTACTCTTGGAATATTAGCAGTATGAGATATGTCAAATTCTGTTCTCTTTTATCATTCCTTGATTTATTCTCTCAACCAACGAACGATTGATACACTTCTGGTAACAAACTTTTCTCACTTCAAAGAATGAGAAAGGATACAATATGGATCCTTTGAGCACTCAAGGTGCTTATAAACTGGTAATAGTGATAGGCACATAAATCAATAATTAATATTGCTTTGCTTTTATTTGTATTTAAATTGTTTTTCTTTTTTGTTTGGCAGTGCTCAGGGCTTTCTTCTGACTCTGCTCTCAGGGATCACTCCTGGCAGGTTTGGCGACACCATATGGGGTGCTGAGGATCGAATCCAGATTGTCCATATGCAATGCAAAAATTCCTTACCCATTGGACTATCTCTCCACCCTTGCATTTGAATTTTTATAATATGTTCATATACTACATGCTGGCTGAAAGTTGAATTTGACATTTAAGAACTAATGATGTAAGAAGTCCACAATAATGTGTATCTAGAGAATTAATAACAGACATAGCTTTTATTTCATAAGGAAGCTCTTATGCAGATGAGAGTTACTCATAAATTGCTATAAAAATAACTATACTGTAGTCTCTTCTGGACTGGAGCGATAGCCCAGAGGGTAGGGCATTTACTTTGCACGCAGCTGACCCGGGTTCGATTCCTCTGTCCCTCTCGGAGAGCCCAGCAAACTACCAAGAATATCCCGCCCACAGGGCAGAGCCTGGCAAGCTACCCATGGTGTATTCAATATGCCAAAACAGGTAACAAGAAGTCTCACAATAGAGACGTTACTGGTGCACACTAGAGCAAATCGATGAGCAAGGGGATGACAGTGCTACGACAGTGCTGCATAGTCTCTTCTAGCAAGGCTAATAATTTGGAGAGGGGAGTGTTACACATGGAGGTCCTTCCTTGGGGGCATGTCTGTCTTAGCTCTCCTTCAGCTTATAGTTTCAGACAAGAGCTGCTAGATAGAATCACTGAAGCAATTTACTTCTTTTGCTTATCTACAGTCTTGAAGATCTTCCTGACTTATACTTTCACTGACCAGCAGAATCAGGGAAACAAACGCTCAAATTAATGGGAGACTATGGAAATAATGCAGAAAAGTACCATGGCTTGAAAATAATGAGTATTAGTCCTTACTATGAACTTAATGCCTAAAATGTTTAAGGACCAAAGAAATAGGCCAGGAGTTAATGTGCTGACCTTGCTGCTGCCAGCTCAGTTCTATACCCAGTAGCATATATGATTGCCCCAACCACCACCTGGAGTGATCCCGGAGCACAGAGCTAGGAGTAACTGATTACTGCTGAGTATGGCTCTAAAACAACAGCAACCACCAAAGTTTGTTTGATTTGCTCTTCACAGCCACTTTATGAAAGTTGTATTGAGAAGTCTTGGGTCAGCTGAATTAGATCTCTGTGGCAAGTCGTTCCTATCCTCGAGTATGTCTCTTATGTCTTTAGGTTCGTCTCAGCAGACATAAAGCAGTTCAACATCGTGTCCTTGCCCTAAACAGCTCCCAGTGCCAGGAACTGGCAGACTACTATTTTGGTTTCAATGGATGGTATAAAAGGATTGTCAAGGTGGAAGTGGAGAGAGAGTTCAAGTGTAGAGTCTGTGCTGAAAGTTCAAGTGCAGAGCCTGTGCTGAAAGTGAAAGTTTCTGAGCACCGTTCACACCCCAGAATCAATCAAGATCTCAGTGAATTGATGGTGGTGTCATATAGCACTTTTGTGCTCTGTATGTGCGTGGCTGGTGTAGTTCATGGAAAGTTTGGCTTAATGTTGAAGTCACAGGTTACTTCAACTGTTAGCACGGATTGCTGGAATTGAGGTTTTGCTTTTAATTAAACAGTTTAAAATCTGCATTGAGATGTTCAGAAGGACCTTCAATCTAAAATCCAGCTTCAGGATCTTTCTGACCTTGAAGAAAGGGAAAATGAAGATATTGTGGCACCATTTCAGAAGAAAAGCATAAAGATCTTCTGTGCTTAGAGGTGGTATTGTCACCCTTTGATTGCAAGAGCCCTGGAGTTGGCATAGCTGAGGAGACTTTGGATAAACTGTGAGGTCTCTGTGGGGACTGGAATGGGGGTGTGGGTAAGAATCTCTCTCTCTCTCTCTCTCTCTCTCTCTCTCTCTCTCGCTCTCTCTCTCTCTCTCTCTCTCTCTCTCTGTCTCCCCCCCTCTCTCTCTTTCTCTCTCTCCCCCTCCCTCATCATATTTTCAGATACATCAGAAACAGCCCTCTCCTTGCTAAACTGCTAAAGCCTTAGGCAGATGTTTTTAACAATACTTGTTTAAACCTTAGGTAGTAACGAACAGAATTTTTGGGGGTGGGGTGGGGGAAGTGGACGTACTGGGGACACCTAATGATGCTCCTGGCTCAGCACTCAGAAATCACTCCTGACGGTGCTCAGAGGACTCTGTGGGATGCTGGAGATCAAACCTGGGTTGGCTACATGCAAGGCAAGTGCTCTACCTGCTGTACTATCACTCTGACAGAACCTTAACTTCACAATTTGAGAGCTGTCTTCCTACCACGAAGATTAGGGGCATGGGGATGGGAACAGTGTTTCTCCTATTTGGGGCAACAATCTTCTTTGTTCCAAAGTAATCTTTCAAGTATAGATCATGTGTAATCTTCTGTTATCCCAGCAAAACCTTCATCTAGATAATGAAATAAACTAATTAAATGTTTTCCCCCCAGAATCTATGGCACTTAGGCCTAGGGTATACAGTCAAAAAAACCGGGCTGTTAGAAAAAGAACTGGAACAGACTCTAGTAAGTGAATCTCAGGGAGAAACCAGCTCATCTATGCCACTACCAAACCTTTCTCAAGATCCTGTTTTCTTTTTAAATTTATAGAGTAATTCACAATATTTTATTACATTTAATATTTAAATACCTCCACCATTACACCTTCCTATCATGGTATTTTGGATGTTTCCATCCCGATTCCGAACTCCAGCCCCAAAGCAGAACAAAAGAATTTATTTTGTATTGTTTGTTCTGAATCCCGTTGCTCATCGATTTATTCGAGCGGGCACCAGTAACGTCTCTCATTGAGAGACTTATTGTTACTGTTTTTGGCATGTCCAATACGCACGGGTAGCTTGCCAGGCTCTGCCTCGCAGGCTCAATACTCTTGGTAGCTTGCTGGGCTCTCTGAGAGGGGCGGAGGAATCGAACTCGGGTCATCCGAGTGAAAGGTGAACGCCCAACCGCTGTGCTATCGCTCCAACTGTTGAAAATGCTCCAAAAATGTTTCCTTAGAGAAAGTATGTGAAGATTGTTGTATTTCCCCCAGGGACCATTAAGCCCTTCAGTAAGAGCTTACTGACATATTGTTAACAGTTGAGCCTGTTGTGCTTATATATATATATATATATATATATATATACATACATACATGCATACATATATATACATATATATGTTATATATATTTTTTCCTCGAAGGAAACTGAAGAATCAGTAGAGAATCCACAAACAGAATTGCTCTCCTTGCTCTATATACCTGCAGTCTTAGAAATTTTAAGTTGTCAGAGATCTTATATTGTTACACGAGTTGACGCTGGGTTGACTTCAGCCTTGTAGTCTGGGCAGTTCTTCTAGTAAAAGTGACTTCGTTGGTCATCTAGTAAAATTTCTATCAACTATAAGAACCTTTAAGAACCATTCAGGGCTTAAGAAGATGGTACTGGAGCCAAGGTACCTGCCTTGTATATCCCTGGCACAGCATGTGGTCCCCTCTAGCACCACCAGGGAGCACAGAGCCAGAAATAGCCCCTGAGTACCAGAGGATATGATCCCTACACCCAAAATATAAAAGAAGTAAAAGAAGCAGTGGGTGGGAAAGATAGCTCAGAAGACTGAGTACACTCTTGGCGTGCAGGATGCATAGTTTCAGTTCCAGCTCAGCACAGCATTGCCAGGAGTGACTCCCAAGTTCTAAGTGGGTAAAATTCTTGAACACCATTGAGTCTGGCCCAAAACAGAGAAACAAAAAGAACCAAACTTAATGTCTGCATTGAAAAGGAAAATGCTCTTATTTTATGCTTTCAAAATAAAATTATTGGGGGGGGGGGTGTCGCTGTAGCGATAGCACAGCGGGTAGGGTGTTTGCCTTGCACTCGGCCACCCAGGTTAGATTTCCAGCATCCCGTATGGTCCTCCAAGCACCATCAAGAGTAATTCCTGAGTTCATGAGACTGGATAACCCCTGTGCATCGCTGGGCATGACCGAAAAAGCAAAAAATAAATAAAATTATTTGATGTATAAAGGAAGAACACACCTAATATCATTGAGTACTACCTTCAGAGAAAGGTCATTTTAGACAATTATTTTGAATTGATCTCTGTTAACTCTATTTCAGAAAGTGGTCAAATAGCTGTGGAAGATAGGACTTTTGAGGAGCTTACTGAAGGACTCAATTGTTTGAACTATTGACCTAGTTTTGAACAATAATTTTTAAAATAGTTAAATCAAACTCATCAAGAAAATTCAAACACCTACAATGGAGTCTTAACAAGACTAGCTTAGGGGCCTGAGACACAGTTCATCAGGCTGGAGCATGGACTGGACTGTGCGTGAGGGAGACCTGGGTTTGATACCTGCCACTGCATGGCCTCCAGAGCACTGCCAGGAGCAACCTCAAACACCTCCAGGTGTGGCCCCCAAACAAACAAAAAACGTCCACCTTACTGTGAAACGTGAGTAGACATTTAGTCCTAATGCCAAAGAATTCAGAAAACTAACATCCATCCCTAAATGAGGCCACTCTTGGAACCAACTCCATTCAAAGCTCTCTACTCAATTAGACACTGGGAGGAAGCCCCTTCTCACTGAATTTATATTCTAGAAGTGTGAGATAATGAGAACTGAAAATGATGAGAAGGACTGTGAAGAAAGTAAATTGGGTGCTAGTCACAGTATGGCAAGAGAGTCTTGTTACATTCTGATGTTAGGGTCTTCAGTGGTCTCTCTAGGAGTGCTAGAAAGGCAGGCAGCCCTCTAGAAAGGGGCTTGCTACTTTTTCTCTATGGTTAATGTTGAGCTCCATGCAAGACAGGGGGATTTTCCCCAGGCCTGTGTAAAGGAGTGTATATGAGTGTTCATTCAGTTTAAGGTCGGTCTCCCAGAATAAACTGTTTATGGCCCCAGATCTTTCCTTCAGAAAATTTTGGGTCATTGATTCCATGCTATCCCCTCTCTCGGAGACTGATAAATAATCAGAGATACTGAGAGTTCAAAGGAAATGAGAAGGGGCTGGAGCAATAGCACAGCGGGTAGGGCATTTGCCTTGCACCTGGCCAACCCGGGTTCGATTTCCAGCATCCCATATGGTCCCCAGAGCACCACCAGGAGTAATTCCTGAGTGCATGACCCAGGAGTAACCCCTGTGCATCGCCGGGTGTGACCCAAAAAGCAAAAAAAAAAAAACATAAAGGAAATGAGAACATTTGTGAATCCCCATCCACCCTAAGTAGTGCTCCTCTTGCAGGTCAGCTAGCTTTCTTGGAAGCAGGATGGCCAAGGGGAGGAAGAATGTGTCTCGGATTTCAGTAGTGAGGAGGACGCACCAAGACCACCACAAGTGGACTAGTACTGTTGAATTCGCCAGCGTGCCCACCCAGGGACACACTGTTCCTTCCCCTCCTCACCTCCACCATGGGGCTAGGCCCAGAGTAGTTGGCAGTCCCAATCCTGTTTGGCTGGCAGGGGTGGGGAGGGGAAGCTGGGGGTGGGCGGAGGGGGTGGGAAGAGGACCTGATTGAACATCTTTTGTGCCTGCCAGGGAGGAAGGAAAGCCTGGCTCCTGCTGTTTACAGGGACCAGGCTCTGCCTGGACCCAATAAAGGCTGCTTAAGGGCGGCATAAAGGTGCTCGGGGGAGGGGCTTGCAGTTGCTAAGGTCAAGCAGTGCCTAAGTGTGCGCGCATGCATCTCCAGGCTGCCATAATGGCTGGCCTCAGGTCAGGACGCCAGCGCCCTAGTCGCTTGGACTATGTCTCTCCAGTTAATCCACGTGTCATGTCCTGGTGATGTCGGTGGGCCCCACAGGTGACTCGACGGTCACTTTCTCCCCAACCGCCTCTACCACCCAGGACCCAGGGTTACTTGGTTCTTGTCTCACTTGCGGTAAAGAATTTCAGGAGAAGACAAGCAGTGAAGTAAATTGATTTTATTCAGAGATTTCTGAGGATAGGAGGAAGGGATAAAAGAAAGGGAGAGACAGGTAAGAGTAACGCGATCAGGAGAGAACAGGGTCTTCTCCAAGGGTGGAGGAAGCCCCGACACATAACCGAGCTTTAGACACAAAAGTATGAAAGCATGAAAGTACACATCTCAAGAGGGGAGATGCGGGCAACACATGTGCTTGGGCGACACATGTGCTCGGCCACGTGGGCACAAGCAGCACAGGGGCTCAGGCAGCTTCCTTTGTTCAAGGTATCTTTTATAGGGTTTCTTCAACCTGCCCCCAAGTGGGGTTTCTTTCTAGGTAAAAGTTCCTTGCTAAGGTTACCAGGGAGGTTGGGAGTGCTGATGGCCTTCTTTGGGAAACTTCCTGGGGAGGGGCCCATTATCCTCAGGGTCTGCTGATGGTTTCCTCTGGGTCTTTTGTTTTCTTGAATCTGCAAGTCTTAAGATTCTCCTTCCCAGAGACTGTTAAATCTAAATTTTCATTGCCCAGGGCTTTTCCCTATCTACCTGCCTATATCATATCCCCCCCCCCCCTCAGAGATTTCACCACCTTAAATCTTTAAGGGAAAATGGCTGAAGGTCCATCTTCTGGAGCTGCTTCATGCTGACAAAGGGGCGCTGGCCCTGCCTGCACAAGGGGTGAAACCTCATGCTACCTTAGTTTTAGTGGGCCCCAGGCAATGAACTGGTTGGGTTCCTGAAGTTATCTGAAAGACAAGATCAGATCAATTAGACTGAGGGATGGCACTTTGAAATGATTAGACCCTGGAGATGTGGAAGGTCCTTTCTGACCTAGTAAGGACAGAATAGTTTGCTGTCTTAGGAAACATTAAGAGTTAAAGCAACAGAAACCAAAGCAATATAATGCCATACCTATTTCTGTCATAAAAACAATGGAAAGGAATAACTGCTTCACCCATGGTTGATAGAAAATGGCTTATATCCAGACTTTTCTAGTGGCATAGAAGCACCAAGCTACTTCTCAGATTTGAAAAGCTACCCATACACTGAAGCTATCAACTGGAATCAGTAGATATTTATACCTTGAATATGAGCGTTTGATCATTTGCATGTCAAGCTGCCAATCCTCTCCTTGGTAAGTTCCTTGACGCTGAACAAGTGTTAGGAAAGGAGGCCCAGGTTTTCCACTAGGTTCAGTAATGGCACAGAAAGCACAGTTCTGAGTTCCTCCCCATGAATGAAGGCTTTCACCAGTGTTATTAAAGCAATCTCTTCCCATGTTGGAAGCTTAGTGTAACCCTTTATCTGTCAATTTCCTTTTGAAAACCTTGTTCCAATGCCTATTGTTCCTCTTTTGCAGAGTATCTTATATGAGTATTCTCTGGATGGGGTATTAATCCCATGATGGACGAGAATTAAGAGCTGTTAAAAAAAATTCTAGTTCTCTCCAAATGACTGTGTTCATAGAACTAAAATTGAATACTTAGAACCAGTTTAGATGTCCACTCTTGGCACTATAGCCAATTGACAAGTTGGGGGAAATCAATTAATTCTGCACTTTGAGCTGAGGTTCCCCCTACTAAAGCTCTGGCTTCCAATACCCTGGTCAGACTAGTGACAGCTTGTTCAACCTTGAGTCCCAAAGACTAGGCTGCTTACTTTACAGTTGGTAAAACACATTTTACCTGAATTACCCAAAGGGGATACCTTTTAGATCAAGATTAGAATACATTTACTAGATCACTCTGTAGAATTTGAATCTGATTCTTTAAAAAGCAAGTTACAGAAACATGGTTTTCTCTCCACCCTCATTTTAAAATTTGCCTCATGGCTTAACAAATCTGACTTGTTCCTTTGCATAAATACAGCAAGATTGGAGAACTCTCCATTTGGGGTACCCCAGTTATTTACTCAGAAGTCCTGGTGGTTGGCTAAAGACAGGAAACACCAATAATGGCATTAATCTTATGTGTCACGTCAGAGTTACCCAGGCCTGACCTGTCCCACGATGAACTGGATGGCCTCAAGTCTTCAGGTTGAACTGGAGGTGGCCTTGGGCCTCATTTTCCATAGAGGCATCCTGGCAGAAAGGAGTCCATCCCCTCCTTCTTCAGGGCTGGGAGAGATCCTGGTCTCCAGGGTTTTTCTTGATGCTAAGAGTAGGCCCAGGCTGTGTCAGTCACACAGATTTCCGGATTCCTCATTCTCCATAGCAGTGGTGATTTCCATTCTTTCTTTGAGCCAGCCGGCCTCTAGGGTCTCCCTGAGGTTTGTAGAGTCCTTGAAACAGTACCTGTTAAATACCTGCTCCTGTCATTTAGACCAATCCCTTGACTGTTTCCCTGAAAGAGGGCTTTGGGGTCCCATAACTGATTTTCCTGTCTGCAGAGGGGTAGACCCTATTACAGAGAGGAAAGACTTTTATCTGGATTTATGCAAACCAACATAGTGCCATGAAGCATCAAAAACATACTGAAGGTACAAAAGAAGAGAAAAGCAAACATTTCACTTTACTCACAATGAGATGCAATACACCCATTTGTTGTGGGTCCTAGTCAAAGAAGCTAAAATCTGTAGAGATAAAGTATACAATTTAACATCATATTTAACCCATTCAATCCCATGTTGAAAACCTTGACTTCCCATTAATAAGAGCACTGTACCAGAAGTCCAGTGTAGAGTAAAACATGTCTAAACCATTTAATCACATTTGAAAAAACTTTGATTTCCTGCAACTTTTGAAGAATTCTATTCCCTAAGAGCACTGTAATAGGAGTCCAGATAATCCATCCAATATCGTCTTCATAGATTCTACCAAAAAGGTACTAGAACAAGATTTCACACTTGTGTATGAAGGTCTCTGAAGGTCAAGTTGATACCTGGTGAAAAAACTTTGCATGGAATAAAGTTATCAGAATAATAACATGCATTTTTATGTACTGGACAGACTGATTAACAGCCAGTCTGATTAACAATAGTCAGTAAAAGTTCCCACATTTTCCACAAAAATCTCCATTCTTATCTCAAGCTTTAACCTAGGCGCAATGCTATGGCTTCAGACTATCAGACTGACACCTGAGATTAATCTATTATAATTCTTTGCTAAGTATCTCTAGAAAGTTTAGTTACCAAAAGTCTCAGAGATCAAATAAAATACAGTAGGATAAGTTTTGCAACCAAATTCATACCTCTAGAAACTCATATTTTAACTAAACCATTACTCTTTGAACCTGTTTTTCCACAATTATTTCAGCTCACATTCTAATAATCCAATGCAGATGCATATGTACATTGACACAACAGCATAAGACCATCGATTTTTTTTAAAACCATCAATTTTTATGAAACATGAGTAAACCTTCTTTGGCTTAAGTTCAATAGTTCTTGTACCTTAGTTATTTCAAATCATGAGCTTTCTAACTTTAACAATTCCACAATACAAACATGCTTTCAGACACAGAAAGAACCCTTTGTTTTTTTGTTTTTTGTTTTTTGTTTTTAACCAAACTTTGATATAGCATAGAAAAAACACTTGGACTGTCAATGTTTATGGAAACATAAGAAAACTTAATTTTGATAGCTTCTGTACCTCTGTTACTTGTAAAACAGCTAAATTTCTCATTAAGATTGGCTGAGGCTTGTAAGATAAAGCCTTGCATCCTCTGAACTCTTATTTCACTTTAGTTTTAGTTTTACTTCCGCAGCTCTTCCTAGATAGTACAGATTCTGAAGTTCAGAAGAATTACAACTTTTAATAGCCATTTTAATAGCCATTTCTTACAATAAGAAATCTAGATTGAGAATTTTGCTTTCTCTGTAGGCTCAACATTCTCATAAGAAATCTTTGTTTAAACCTGGTCTAACAAGTTCCAAAAAGCACCTCTTTGACCCTTTAAATTGCTGGACTGCATATCACTTTGATCTCTTGTGGTGATCCTGCTTCCCCAGGTCTAATTTTTACTACTGATTTTCACTCTGGCTCCAACACTCGAGTATACAACATAGAGACAGACAGACAGACAGACAGACAATGAACTGACTAAAAAAACACCACTACATGTGCACACGTCTGTAGTTGATTGATCGATCTAACCCTTCAAAAATGGCAGGGAGAAAACTGATATACTGAGAAAGGAAGGAGCAGTCCCCAGGGCAAAGTTAAGCCCTGTCAGCTTAACTGTTAAATCTAAATTTTCATTGCCCAGGGATTTTCCCTATCTACCTGCCTACATCATTGGCAACAGCTATATGTCCTATGTCTCATGTCTCCTCATGTGGCGACCAATGTGGTTGCTGATGCAGGGACCTCTGATCCTGAAGCAGGTCCTGCACCCAGTCCTGCTGATACGCAACCCCTCAGGGCCCTCCAAGCCCTGGATTTCACCTTCCCGTGTTCTTGCACCTGAATTGCCTCATGCCCTTCAACTCCAGACCAAGTCCGGGTTTTTTCATCACCATTTCACCTCAACTGTTCCCTGGATGTTGTTACCGCCACAGAAGTTTAAGAGTTTCATTCCCACCCTGGATGAAGATTCAGGTAAAGAATTACTCTCTGTAGGGGGCTGGAGCGATAGCACAGCGGGTAGGGCATTTGCCTTGCACACGACCGACCCAGGTTCGATTCCCAGCATCCCCTATGGTCCCCTGAGCACCGCCAGGGGTGATTTCTGAGTGTAGAGCCAGGAGTGACCCCTGTGTATCGCTGGGTATGACCCAAAAAGCAAAACAACAACAAAAACAAAAACAAAAACCCAGAATTACCCTCTACATCCCATCGATTTGCCATTCCACACCAGGGTTTGAATGACAAGCTGGCAACACATCAGAGGCTCCCAGTTGATCCAATGATAAGATGGACTCAGGATCAGAGTCCACCTCTAGATTTGTCTCCTAGAGGGACAAGCACAATTCCAACTGTAGATCTAGAACAACCTGAAGACCAGACATTTGAAATGCCTGCTCCACCTCTAGTGCACAGATTCCAAAAGTACTAAACTTCATTATTTCTCCTGAAAACAGGAGGGAGGGTCTAGTTGGCCGTCACCATGCCGCTAAAATTGTTGGAACTCCCAGAAAATCTAAGAGACCCCATCGTCTGCCACAGCAAATGCAGAATGATTTAGATTCTGGTATGGATATCTTATCCTGAGTAGAGTGAAACTTTGGATGTACTGGGAGGTTCAGAGCAACATCCACAGATCCCTCACAAGATTGAATCCTTTTCATCCCAGTCCCAGCATCCAGAACCCTCTGAAAAGATAGAACAGCTTCCCTTTAAGGCCCTGGAAGCTGAAGTTTCAGCAAGCACACAACAGACCCCAGCTGCACTTCCAGTATCTCCTAGAAACAAAACCCTCTTTAGTTCAGGACTCAGATTTGCTGTCCAGTACCCCTGAAGAGGGTCATACTGCTTCAGTCCTGCCAAAAACCCTAGTTCAGCCTACATTGGCTGCTGAGGAAGGGGGATCTCCAGTGCCTCAGGAGGTGGAAGCTCAGCCTTCAGAGTCAGGCCCGAAACTTGTAGTGCAGTTTTTACTGCAGCATCCAAAGAATGAGCTGTCTGCAATCCAGAAAGAAGCCCATCTTTCAAATATATCTTCTGTCACCATCAAACCTGCCTATCTGCAGATTACCAGAACTCCAAGAGTCATCAATGAGGGTGAAACATCAAGCCAGCCAGAAACCCTAAATCTAATTCACACTGCAGAGAGACTTGAAGAGAATAAACAATCTCTAGGCTAAGAGGAGGCCCTGCAGTGAATCTACTTCCTGGAACTTTGATGCTACACGTTGTGGAGAAGGGAATGTCTAGAGCTGGGAATGTTCCCTGATTTTGTGGGGCCTGGGGCCGGCCCCACTGTAAGTTTCCCGAATTGGGGTCACCAGCCACGCCAAGATGGGAGGGACAATCTCTGGCCCAATGGATGTTTTCCCTTACAACATCATGGACGAGGTCCAGGTGGTGGTCTCACAGTGGCACTGTTTGGAGGTGCCCTGCAGTCCTTATGGAAGTGGCCTGATCTCCCACAATTAAAACATTTGCCCTGATCTGTCCTCCAATTATGGTGGTGCTCACGGATCTGATTATACCAGGAGTCAAACTCAACCCCTCGCAAATGCCAGGCATCTGCTCTGCCACTTTGAGCGAACTCCCCAACTCAGTCATGCTCTCTGAGATTGATAAAAACTGTTGCTCCTTTATTTGCCGGGCTGGGGATAGAACCTCAGATTTTATTCCTGCAAGACAAGTGTTTTACCTCTGAGCCATACTTCTTAGTCCTTTTGCCACAGTTTACTCCATAAAGCATAAAGATAAGGTCATGAATATAAAACAGGCAATGAATGAGCTAGGCAAGCGCATATATTTTGAAATGCAGAAGTCAGCCAGAGAAAGTACTGATATGCAAAGCATGTGCTCAGGTGCCCCTTCCATTTGTCGACTATGAATACTCATTTTTGTATAGACACATTTCCATTTTTCTTGGGCACATATCCAGGTATTACATTGCTGAGTCTTTGGTAACTATGGCTAACTTTTTTTAGGGAGCATCAAGCTTTTCTGCAGTGCCTCTTTTTATATTTTCACCAGCAGTGCATAAGGATTTCAATTTCTCCATCACCCTGGTTGCACTTTTGTCTGCTTTTAGCCATCTTACTGAGTATGAAGTAGTATCTGATGTGACTTGGATTTGTGTTCTGCTAATGGGAAGACATTAACTATCTTCTCAGGCTTATTATAATCATTTTAAAATCCACTTTGGGAGCTGAGCGATAGTACAGCGGGTAGGGCACTTGCCTTGCTGTGGACAATCTGTTTTTATCCCCGGTACCACAGATGGTCCTTTAGCACCTCCAGAAGAGACCCTTGAACACAGAGCCTGGAATAAGCCCGGAATCCTGCTAGATGTATCCCTGACCTCCATAAATAAATAAATAAATAAAGCTGGGATTTGTACAAAGATGATACTAAAAGCATAGCTCAGTTTGATGAATACTATCACCAATAGGGTTCTGGCCAGGACGTGTCTTTCTGTTTATTTCCATCTTTAATGTCTCCCAGGTATTTTTAAATTTATGTTTGGTTTTTGGGTTTTGTTCACTTGGGGACCACACCCAGCAACATGCTTTGAGGCCCCGGGATATCTTTGGCCTACTTCTCCCTCTGGGAGAAACTGGCAATGCTCTGAGTTTCCTGCCCACATGGGACAGCCTTGCAAGCTTCCCATGGTGTATTCATATGCAATTCATATGCAAAATCCAGTAACAAGCTGGATCTCATTCCCCTGACCCTGAAGAGCCCCCAGAGCAACAACTTTAGGAGGGCCGAGTCCAGATGGATTTCTAAGATCTCAGGGAAAGGTCAAAATGAGATGTTACTGAGCCCGCTTGAGAAATCGGTGATTAACGGGATATCGATATCGTGATCGTAATCGTGAAAGTCTCCCAGGTATTTTTAAATTTACAGGTGGTTTTTGGGTTTTGTTCGTTTGGGGATCACATCCAGCAGCTCCCAGGGCCATTCCTGGCTCTCTGTACTCAGGAATGACTATTGGTGGGAACCATCTGGGTGTGGGGGATTCAACCCTGGGTCAGTGGATGCAAGACAAGCACCTTAACCCATGTATGCTCTCTCCAGTCCCTTTATCCTTTAAAAAATTTTGTTTTGAATCCCTGTGAATTACAAAGTTACAAAGATATTTATGATTGAGATGCAGGCATACATTGTTCTAACACCAATCTCTTCACTAGTGTCCACTACTCTCCACCCGTCTCCCCTGCTCCCCACCACCCCCTCTGCCCCTGTAGAATGCACTTTATCCAGCCATCTCATTGTCCTACTGTTCCCCTCACAAACTTTTCTCCCACCTCTGCCCCAGTGGCAAGTTCCTACTGAAGACCAGTTCAGCTCATTGTTTCCATTGCCATTGGACATTTGAGGTTCCCCTACAAAGTTTGAGATAGATGGTTCTGAGTCCTTTCCTCTCCCTCTGACTCATTTCACTCAACACGATGCTCTTCAGATCCATCCACATTGCAGCAAATTGCATGACTGTATCTCCTATATGGCTGGGCAATATTCTATTGTGAATCTATACCATAGCTTCTTTATCCAGTCATCTATTCGTGGGTATTTGGACTGTTGTCATATTTTGGCGGTTGTATATAGTGCTGCAATGAACCTAGGAGTGCAGACGTCTTTTATGCATTGTGCTTTTGGGCCCTTAGGATATATTCACAAGAGTGGAATTTCTGGGTCATCACTGTATCACTGTCATCCCGTTGTTCGTCGATTTAGTCGAGCGGGCACCAGTAACGTCTCTATTTCTCTCAGCCCTGAGATTTTAGCAGTCTCTTCTTACTCGTCTTTCCCAATGAATGGAGGCTCTTTCAGGGTCAGGGGAATGAGACCTAGCTTTACTGTTTTTGGCATATTGAATACGCCACGTGTAGCTTACGAGGTTCTGCCTGAATGGGCGGGATACTCTCAGTAGCTTGCTGGGCTTTCTGCAAGTATGTATTACTGTCATCCCGTTGATCAACGATTGCTTGAGCGGGCCCAGTAATGGCTCCTTCATCCTAGTCCTGAGATTTTAGCAGCCTCTCTTTACTTGTTCTTCCCAACGGTGCCTCATTAGAGGCTAGTCAGGGTCAGGAGAATGAGACCCATCATTCTTATTCTATTTGGCATGTGAATACATCATGGGGAGCTTGCCAAGCTTTCCCGTGTGGGCAGTAAACTCTCGGTAACTTGCCAGGTTTTCCAAGAGGGATAACTAGGGTATCAGATGTTGTGTGATTGCATCCGCACGCTTCTGGGAGCTTGGTTTTATATTCTCTGGATGTTGGCTGTTGAAGGGATTACATGGTATGTGTGTGTGTGTGTGGGAGCTGGGGTGGGAGGTTTCTGGGTGTGACTGCCTAGCTATGGGAAAATGGAGAATCTGGGTAGAAGAGGCCCAGTCCCAATCTGAGCAGCCTTGGAGATCTAGGCCCCAGGTCCCACACACCTGGGTTCCTTTGCCAGTCATATGGAAGTTTAATTCTTAGTGTTTTGAGGAATGTCCATATTGTCTTCCCAGAAAGGCTGGGTCAGTTAGCATTCTCACAGCAGTGAATGAGGAGCCCTGTTCCCCCAAATCCTCGTAAACACTAGTTATTGTTGTTCTCTTTGATGAGTACCAGTCTCTGTGGCATGAGATGATCTCCAACTGTTGCTCTGATCTTCATTTCTCTGATGATTAGTGATATAGAACATTTTTTCCATATGCATTTTGGTCATTTGTATTTATTTTGGGCTGGGAGTTGGGCCATATTTGGCGATATTCAGGGCTTACTCCCAGCTCTGCACTTAGTTATCACTCTTGATGCTGCTTGGGGAACCATATGGGATGCTGGGGATTGAACCCAGGTTTGCTGCATCCAAGCAAACACCTTACCCACTATGCTATCTCTCGGACCCTGACCATTTGTATTCTTTTTCGAGGAAGTTCCTGTTCATCTCTTCTCCTGTTTATCATTTTTTATGACATTATATATGAAACCTTTAAAATTTATTTTTTTAATTATTTTTCTTTTTGAGCCACATTGGGTGACAAATTGAGTGACACATTGGGTGACTTCCTCCTGGCTCTGCACTCAAAGATATCTGCTGAAGTGTTGTGGGGGACAATAGGATTTACCAGGGACCACACCCAGATCAGCTGCATGCAAAGCAAACGCTGTACCCGCTGTACTATAGCTCTGAGCCCTTTATGTGAAACTTGAAAAAATGTTCATCTTTAATTACTTCTAGCTAGTGTCTAGAAATATGACTAATTTTGGCATATTGCTCCTGTATCTTACAACCTCATGGAATTCATCTATTAATGATAGTAGTCTTTTTTGCTACAGTCACATACACTTTGGGTCTCATGGTCTAGTTTCCCAGGAATTTGCCAGAGCATTTAAAAAAATTTTTTTAATCTTTATTGGTGAATCACCGTGAGATACAGTTACAAACTTATGAACTTCCATGTTTGCATTTCATTTACATCCCTCTAAAATTTTTTATTAATGAATCACCATGAGGTACAGTTACAGACTTACAACTTTTCATGCTTATGTTTCAGTCACACAATGCTTGAGTACCCATCCGTCTACCAGTGCCCATTCTCCACCACCGATGATCCCAGTATCCCTCTCACCCCCTCCCCACCCTACCCCCCCTCACCCACCCAGCCTCTGTGATAGGGCATTCCCTTTTTTTCTCTCTCTACTTTCAGGTGTTGTGGTTTGCAATAGAGGTATTGAGTAGCCATCGTGTTTGATCCATATTCCACTTTCAGCGCGTATCTCCCATCCCCAGTGGGTCCTTGGACCACCCTTTACCTGGTATTCCCTTCTCTATCTGAGATGCCTTTTCTTCCAACTTGTTTGGCCAGCTTCCAAGCTGTGGGCAGACCTCCTGGTACTTATCGATACTACTCTTGGGTGCTAGTCTCCCATTCTCTTACTTTATATTCCACAGGTGAGTGCGATCTTCCTATGTCTGTCTCTCTGTTTTTGACTCATTTCCCTTAGCATGATACTTTCCATGTTGATCCACTTATATGCAAGGGTCATGACTTCATTATTTTTCTAACAGCTGCATAGTTATCCATTGTGTAGATGTACCAAAGTATCTTTAACCAGTCATCTGTTCTCGGGAACTCGGGTATTTTCCAGATTCTGGCTATTGTGAGCAGTGCTGCAATGAACATTCGAGTGCAGATGTCATTTCGACAATACTTTTTTTTTTTTGCTTTTTGGGTCACACCCGGCGATGCACAGGGGGTACTCCTGGCTCATGCACTCAAGAATCACTCCTGGCGGTGCTCAGGGCACCATATGGGATGCTGGGAATTGAACCGAGGTTGATCACGTGCAAGGAAAACGCCCTACCCGCTGTGCTATTGCTCCAGCCCCACGACAACACTTTTTTTGCCTCTCTGGGATATATTCTCAGGAGTGGTATTGCTGGGTCAAATAGGAGCTCAATGTCTAATTTTTTGAGAAGCATCCATACTGTTTTCCAAAAGGGCTGAACTAGTCAGCATTCCCACCAGCAGTGTAGGAGAGTCCCTTTCTCCCCACATCCACGCCAACAGCAGTTGCTTTTGTTCTTTTGGATGGGTGCCAGTCTCTGTGGTGAGAGGTGGTATCTCATAGCTGTTTTGATCTGCATCTCTCTGATGATTCGTGATGAAGACCTTTTCTGTATTTCCTTTTGCTCTTTGTGTCACACCCCGAAATGCACAGGGGTTACTCTTGGCTCTGCACTCAGGAATTACCCCTGGCGGTGCTCAGGAGGCCATATGGGATGCTGGGAATCGAAGTCAGGTTGGCCGCATGCAAGGCAAATGTCCTATCTGCTGTGTTATTGCTTCAGTTCCTTGGAACAAAATTTTTTTTGTCAAAAATGAACTGCTTCTGGGACTGGAGTGAGAATATAGCAGGAAAAGAGTTTGCTTTGCAGGTGGCTGACCCAGGTTCATGCCTGGCATTCCCTATGTTCCCCTAAGCACCATCAGGAGTAATCACTGAGCATTCCTGGGTGTGGCCCACAAACCAAAGAAAGAGAGAAAGTAGTGAGGAACTGAGGGAGGGAGGGAGGGAAGGAACTGGTTCATTTGACCAATATATCCATAATGTTTTTTCTGAAGTATCTAGTAACTACCGGATATTGTCAGACCAGTGACAGTCAAGTGGCCCTGGCATTCAAGAAATTGAAAATTCAGGAGGCTGACAGGTGAGTCAGTGATCACATACAGTGTGATAAAGGTCAGGGCACAGAGATCTCTGTGGGAATGACTGGTGACATGACAGCTCCCACCAGCTCCTCTTAGAGTGACCCTGTCTTCTTTGTTCAAAACCAAGGATTGACCCTACTTTTATCTTTAGCTGGTTATGTTAAGCCATGAAATGGTTTGAATTTCTCAGGGTGTAAGAAACGTTTTGAATTGTAGTGGCAGCCATTAGAAATATCTGTGGGGGTATGATGCCACCAGCAGATCAACCTGTACCTGGGGCAAGTGTATCAACAGCCTGATGGTGCCTTCAGATTTCCATTTACCCCAAAATTGCTGCAGTGCCTTTGGCCAGACCCCAACAACTTGGGGCCAAGTTTACCAAGAACTTAAATGGCCAAAAGTTAGGTATGTGGGAGTCACACCCACAGACCACATCCGGCTCAGCTTTATAAGCTCATTTATTGGCCTTATTTCAGAGGCCCATAAATCTCAAAAGAGATCAAAAGACACAGTTAGGGCCCATAGTGCAGAGGTAGGCAGGAACCCATGCCACGCTCAAGGCTGCTCCCCACACGCTCTGGCCGAGTTCACTCATGAGTGAAGTTCTATATGACCTAGGTAATGCAGAACTTTGTGACCTTGGATTCTAGATTCAATGGGACCAGGAGAGGAGATCTTCTGCTCACTTTCTCCAGTCTCCAGTGACCCAGGGGTCATGCCATAAGCCACCTCCTGCCGGCGCCAGATAATCTCATCATCAGCCACTATCCAGATGACATGGCTGCTTCTCCCGAAAGGGAGCATAAAATGAGTTCCCCATAACCATGCCAATGGACTCCGCACCAGGCTGTTTCACACAGTGCACCCCAGAGGGGTGTGGGTGAGAGCCCTTCCCACCCCAAGGGACCCAGCTCTGGCAGCCAAAAACCTCCACAACCCAACAGCTGCCATACTCAAGGCCGTGCCCCATGCACTTGGGCTATGCCTCACCTATGAGCAAACATATTCCTGGATTGTGCAGCAGCAAAAGTGGCCTCGCAACACATCGTACAACACTTCCTACCCATTCTCCATAATTACCACACCACATTTGATGGAGTTCAGATAGTAGGCAATAAATCATAGGGGGAAATGTATATATATATGCATATATACATATTTTCAGAGATGTACACCAAAGTTCATGCCACACAAACTTCAACAACATGTTAGTGATATCCTCCAGAATGCCTTAATGGTTCCTGCCAAAATAGAACAATCTTCACGCTGTTTCCTATATGAATACTTTTTTGTAAGCATGTTCAGCAGTTCTTCATAACAACACAAAATATATTACTTCGGTTGTGTTTTGTGACAGGGCTTGGGGCTTGGGATGGAAACATCCGAAATTTGGTGGACAGAAGGTATAATGGTGGTGGGATTGGTGTTTGAATGTTGAGTGTAATCAAACATTGTGAACTAACTTATAAAATTAAAAATTTTTTAAACGTAATGTGGAGTTTATGCCCAATTTAATCAGCTTAACCAATGGCTGAATAAATAGCAGTGCTCCTATGTAGTGGGATTGCTTAGAGCACATAGACTAGAGACTAGAGACCAGCGTGGGACAATGAACTTTGTATGACCTGCACTGGGGGCTTGGGAGAGTCCTGTGCAGAGGGCCTCTTGAAAGAGGGGCCTTGAAGGTAAAATCTACCAGCAAGATAAGCAGGACACATCCTGCACGTACATACTCCTCGTGCTCTAAGTAACCTTGGGAATAATCTGACTTGGTATTTTTTAATGAGAGCATCCTGAGACAAACACAAAATATGTCTGTTTGGTGTATAACTCATGAGAACATCTTTTGACTTGGCTACGTGCCTGGGCAAATGTATGTTAAGAATATAAAAACTGCTTGCTTGAGAATAAACCTTGCCTTCAGCCTCGATAGCTGCTGGTCAATGCTTCATCTCTGAGTCGGTGGTCTTCATGCCGGAGCTGGACTCCGGCACTCCTACATTATAAAACTTTTTTAAAAAGAAAAAGAAATAATATTTGCTGCAGAGCAAGGACTTCCTGCAGACATCATCACTCCTCGGGTTTTCTTTCTTATTTGGTGATGGGGTGATGGGAAGACACAACCAGTGGTTCTCAGGGCTTGC
Organism: Sorex araneus; assembly: GCF_027595985.1. Classification (NCBI taxonomy): domain Eukaryota; kingdom Metazoa; phylum Chordata; class Mammalia; order Eulipotyphla; family Soricidae; genus Sorex; species Sorex araneus. The sequence continues at coordinate 223,206,422 of NC_073304.1, forward strand.
TCCTGACTCTATGCTCAGAGATCACTCCTAGGATGTTCTGGGGCCTATATAAGATTCCAGGAATGAAACATACAAGTCAACTGCATGCAAGGCAAGTGCCCCACTTGCTGTACTATGCTGTACTATTTGGCCCCTATCACAGAGTTTTCAACATGGAAAAATTTGTTAGCATATTTTTTTTGCTGTACATTTGTTTTGTTTCCCCCCTCCCACCCACCCCCACCCCCACCCCCATTTGCCCTTCACTTTATCATCTTGAGACGTGGCTGTTTCCCAAAGGGAGAATGCTTAGTGCTGGAGAAATAGCACAGCAGGTAGGGTGGTTGCCTGGCATACAGCTGACCCGGATTCAATTCCCAGTACCCCATATGGTCCCCCAAGCACCACCAGGAGTAATTCCTGAGTGTATGAGCCAGAAGTAACCCCCTGTGGATCACTGGTGTGACCCAAAAACAAACCAAAAAAAAGGGGGAGAATGCTTTATGGATTCTAAGTGTGATTATAGATAATCACAGAAAATAAAGTTTTTCACCTTCAAGTTCCATGCCAGTAATATAAATATAAGCTTTAATGCTAGCTACTGATTATGCAGATAATTTTCATTTTATTGTACTTTTTTAGAATTCTCAGTCATAATCCTCGAACAACTATGGAAGATTCATATCTTTTTCAATTGCCAGCATTAAAATATCTGTAAGTATTGTAATAGTTTGTAGCTCATATGATTTTTGCTATAACTTGTGGTCTTTATTTTTCTCCATTTTTGTCAAAGATTAAGTGTCTTGCATTGAATTTAAAAGTTATCATTTGAATTTTAACACTGGATTGTTGAAATGAGATTTATTGTCAAAGGAAAAGATTAAAAAAGAATGTACACGGGTAACAGCCAACAGAGCAAAAGAGCAATGTTGAGTACATATAGATAAGAACATACAGATGCATGTAGAAGTATTATTTATTCCAGAAAGTAACAAGTAATAATGTAAACATTATTTTTAAAAAGAAAATAAAGAAAAGAGGACCGGATAGGTCAGTGGTTGGAACCCATGCACTGCGTGCTAGAGGCCTGGATTCAATCTCTGGCACCATATGTGTTCCCTGGAGTCCTACTCAGAGCAACCCACAAGTACAGCACCCAACATATCTCCCAAGTACTGCCAGATGTGGCCAAAATCCAAGGCCACCCCCAGCTCACATGAAAAAGAAACATTAAAAGAAGTAGATGCAATTTAGAATGAGAAGTCTAAATTGACAAGAGAAGGAAGGACAAGAGAAGGGAGGTAGGAAGGGAGGGAGGGAGCAAGGGAAGGAGGGAACAAGGGAAGGAAGGAAGGAAGGAAGGAAGGAAGGAAGGAAGGAAGGAAGGAAGGAAGGAAGGAAGGAAGGAAGGAAGGAAGGAAGGAAGGAAGGAAGGAAGGAAGGAAGGAAGGAAGGAAGGAAGGAAGGAAGGAAGGAAGGAAGGAAGGAAGGAAGGAAATTTATTTAGTCTACCAAATTGTAATTAATTTGGTGACAAAGAAATCTCTTATCAGTAAGAGCTCTCTGGAATTATGGTCTAGAGTAAACCATTGACCTGACTTTACAGCAAGGCCAGAATCAAAGTTATGCCTCTTTAATCTCATCTATGTAACTCTAGAGCTTCTGTATTTGGATTCACATCATGCTTGTGTTTTCTCCCTCAGAGACATGGGAGCAACACAAGTGTCACTTGGACCAATCCAAAACATCCTCATGATGACTCTTAAATTGGAAAAACTGTAAGTTGATTTTTCTGACATTTATTTTCACTTCGTTTTTTAAGGCTTTTTATTTTTGTTTCTCTCTCTCTCTTTTTTAATGTAAGAGTACTGCTATTTATTCAGCCATTAAGCTAATACAACATGGCATGAACTCCACATTACTATTTTTTATTCAGAATGTTAATTTAATTTATTTTTAAATTTTTTTTGAATCACCGTGAAATACAGTCACAAAGCTTTCCTTGTTGAGTGTCAGTCATACAATGATAGGATACCCAACCCTCCACCAGTGCACATCTTCCACCACCAGTGTTCCCAGGATCCACCTTCTCATCCCACCAGACAATCTTCCCCATACTCTCTTTTGTAATGCCTGTTATAAATAGTATAAGATGTCATACGGCCACAAGAGCAGCTGTGTGCTCCTGGAATTCTAAAAGTTTAGACAATTAAGGTGTGGAGAAACCTCTGCAGAGAACTTCTCAGTTAAGAGATTATTTTGTGTGTCTCTGGATCGTGGCCCTTGTTTTCATCTTTTCCAGAGAAATAACTATTGGCATATGCCCTGCAGAGTATGCCCGCTTGGCCGTAGGGTGCCTCACGATCAGCCCTAATTGCAGCTTTTGATCTCTTTTGAGATTTATGGGTCTCTGAAATATGGCCAGTAAATGAGCTTGTATAACTGAGCAAGACGTGCTTTGTGGGTGTGGTTCCAACATACCAAACTTTTGGCTGTTTAGTTTCTTGGTAAACTTGCCCTAAGTTGTTGGAGTTCGGCCACAGGTACATCAGCAATTTCGGGTTATCAGGAAGCCAGAAGGCTCCATCTGGCTGCTGCTGCACTTGCCTCACAGGTATAGATTGACATTCTGGTGGCACCATACCCCTTCTTGTTTATTTTTCTTAAGCTATGTTTAATTGAGATGTAATTTTATTTTTAAAAAATATATTTTTTTAAAAATTCTTTTATTGAATCACCATGTGGAAAGTTACAAAGCTTTCAGATATAAGTCTCAGTTATCCAATGCTCAAACACCCATCCCTTCACCAGCGCACTAAAAAATATTTTTAAAATGAGATAGTCAAGAATCATTTTTGGTGTCTCATGGATGCTGTGATCAAACCCAGGTCAACCGTGTTCAAAGCAAATGCCAGACCTGCAATACTATAATATTACTCTAGTCCCTGTTTTTTCAAAGTCTGGAAAAGTGATTTCAGATTTCCCCAGGTGATAACTGGAATTTTTATCATTATGTGGGAGCTGGAGAGATAGAATAGTGATTATGTATTTGCCTTGCATGTGGCTAACCCTTGTTCAGTCTTTGGCACTGTCTGTAGTTCTCTGAGGCCTGCAAGGAATCGTTCTTGAGCCAAGAGCCGAGAGCAACCCCTGAGCACCACCAGATATGACTAAAGAACAAAACTCAATTTTCTGAGAGCTGAAGTGATAGTAGAGGAGTTCAGGTACAAGCTTTGCATGTACCACCTCCCAGTTGGGTTCCCACCACCACCGAGTTCGAGCAGCACCTCATTCCTGTTTCTCAGGAACATTTTGAATAGCTGCACAATGGCTTTGGCTGCCTCTTCTACCTATTTAAAGTAACCCCTTTACTCTGCACTTAATTCTCTGTGTTTCCATTCATAGGATATTACCTAGGCATCTCACCTGCTGCCTCTGCCAATTTAAGAATAAAATAGACTCTGTCTGCAAAGTAGTCAAACTACATTGTGAATGTACCAGCAGCACACACTGCGGTGAGTCTGAATTGCCTGCTGATAGCTTTTTAATTTATGTTTCATTTTAATTTTAATCACTGAGGGTCCATTGTAAACTGATTATGCAGTTGCATTATTTTTATTAGAGTTCAACTCCCTATATTTCTAAGAACTATTTCTCTTGGTAAAAGTCAGAATCTCAGTTACATCATTACCTTAGCAGTCTATGCATGACCTGAGACATCAGAGGAATGGAAGAAAAGGATGGAAGAAGGGAAGGGAGCTAACGATAATGGTCACAAATGAGGGCCACACTCTGGGCAAGGTACTGGTCCTCCAGATGAGAGCTCAGCCACAGAATGCAGTTTGTAAGCAGATTTTATATAGAACAGATCTCAAGAGCCCTTTTCTTCACAGGACAGGTGTAGGTATTTTATTGCATGTGTTTTTGTAATTTTATAGGCAAGTACAAGTCATACTGTCTTATGAAAGTTTTGCTTAGAGCCTGAGAATTTCTGGTTTTCTAAGCAGAGGTTGCCACTCAATCCTTCTAATGATGGATGGGCTCGTGGATTCTTAGACCATCCTCACCTTTGGGCCTACTTTGAATTTTAACCCTTCCATCTACAAAGCACTCAGGTGCTCTTAAGTATCTTTCCACATAGTAAGTTTACTGACCTTAGCTTGATAACTTCCAAAATGTGCTTTTAGGGGCCCAGGAAAATAGATCAATAGGTTGTACCACATGCTTTTCATGTGGGAGGTGGGGATTCAACCCCCCACAAAACAGTTTCCCAAGCACTGCTGGGAGTATCCCTTGGGCACCGCTGAGTGTGGCACATTCACGAGTGCCCACGCACTCACTCGAGCACACACACACATACACACACACCCCACCCATAAAAGTGTTTTCACGCTGGAATATTATGAATCAGATTCGCTATCAGCAATTGGGCACATCAAATCACTTTGCTTCTTACACAAAGATAGTGTTATTTTCAAAATAAACTTTTCGCAATCTACCACTCTCTTCTCAGACTCTCTTCTGCATTCTGTGGCTGAGCTCTCCTCTGGAGGACCAGCACCTTGCCTAGAGTGTGGCCCTCATTTGTGACCATTATCGTTAGCTCCCTTCCCTTCTTCCATCCCTTCCTTCCATTCCTCTGATGTCTCAGGTCATGCATAGACTGCTAAGGTAATGATGTAACTGAGATTCTGATTTTACCAAGGGAAATAGTTCTTAGAAATATAGGGAGTTGAACTCTACCACTCTCTTCTCAGAGGTGGGCATAAGAATCATTTACGAATCACCTTTCATAAGATGAACATCAAACCTGGGGATTTGTTGGGGGTGGCGGGGAGAAGAGGGAGAAGAGTCAGACTGGAGGTGCTGTAAGGACCATGGTGTCTCGGCACTTCAGCGGTGGTCCAGGTGAAGTTTACTTTGTACATGGAAACCAAGAGCATTGGTACTATTAAAACCATGTTACTCCAACTGCAATAATGTTTTAGAGAATAACTAAACCAAATAATAAAAATTCAGAATAAAATACTAATAACATTTTTTTAGGTGAGGAAAAGCAAAACTAAAAGTGTTAAATGTGCCTAATGCCTAGGTCTTGTGATCCCAGTCTTGGATTCTCTGCAAGTCCATGCTTCTTCCTCACTTCCCTTAACTCCCCCTCTAAACATCACTCCACCAAAAGCACTTTGAATTCTTCAGTAAAGGCTGGTTGGAGAGATAGTCTAGTAGCTATGACACTTGCCTTCCATACAGCAGACCTGGATTTGATCCCTAGCATTCCAGACGATCCTAATTACTAGCAGCAGTGATCCCTGAGCACAGAGAGAGAAGTAACCCCTGAACATTTCTGGATTTGGCCCCACTGTCCCCCCAAGAGAAACCCAACTGCACAATGTTATACTTGACCTTGAAGCAGTCAGAAACTTTGTATGGTTCCCTAAGTAGAGATGAAAATAGTAGGAAGTAGGTGAAGTTAAAATACACATCTAATCAGAGTTGTTTTCCCCCAATTTTGGGAGCTCAAATATTATTTCAGGAGCCAGAGAGATAGTACAGTGGGTAGGGGACTTGCCTTGCACACAGAAGACCTGGGTTCCATTGCCGACATCCTATACAGTTTCCCAAGCACCACCAGAAGTGATTTCCTGAGCACGGAACCTGGAGTAACCCCTGAGCATTACCGAGTGTCGCCCCCAAACAAAACAAAACAAATTTTCTAGATTTTCTCAACATTGCACATTGACATATACTCTGGCAAATCCATTAACATATCCTTAGACATCTTTCCAGATTCAACAATATGAGACTAAGGCCTAGTAAGCAAAGGAATTAGTGGATAGTGGAGGAAGGGTGCATTCAGATAAGGACCTGATTTCTGGAGGAATTTCTTTGTTGGCTGTGATGGTAATAAGAATATTAGCACACGAAAGAGGTAAAGAGAAAGAGCCCTCTCTCCTCATGTGGGCAGGACAGGATAAAGGTATGGGAGTATAATAAGTCATAGTTGAGGGTCTAGAGAGATGGTATAATGGAGAAGGTGCTTGCATTTTTCTTTTTATGCTTTTTGGCGTCACACTTTGGCGATGCACATGGGTTACTCCTGGCTCTGGCTGTGTTCAGGGAACAATATGGGATGCTGGGAATCGAACCCGGATTGGCTACATGCAAGGCAAACAACCTATCTACTGTGCTATTGCTCCAGCCCCAGGGTGCTTCCTTTCATGCAGTCAACCGAGTTTCATTCCCAGATTCCCATGTGGTCCCCCAGGCACCACCCAGAATAATTTCTGAGAGCAGCACTATAGCACTGTAGTACTGTTGTCCGTTGTTCATCGATTTGCTCGAGCGGGCACCAGTAATGTCTCCATTGTGAGCCTTGTTGTTATTGTTTTAGGCATACCAAATAGCCACGGGGAGCTTGCCAGGCTCTGCCATGTGGGTGGGATACTTTGGTAGCTTGTCAGGCTCTCCGAGAGGAATGGAGGAATCGAACCCGGGTCAGCCAGGTGGAAGACAAATGCCCTACCTGCTGTTCTTATCGCTCCAGCCTGGTGGCCATAATTAGCAAAAAAAGATTTGTTGATTAGTTTTTAATTTGCTTTTGGGAGCAACACGCATTAATGCTCAGAGATTACTCCTGGCTCTGCACTCAGGAATTACTTCTGCTGGTGTTCAGGGAACATGTGGGATTCCAGGGATCAAATCTGGGTTGGACACATGCAAGGTGAATGCTCTACCTTCTGTACTCTCTCTCTAGCCCTGCATTTATCTACTTTCATAAGGTGGTTCTAGATTACATAAAAAGTATGCTATCAACAATTATGCAAACAAGTATAAGTAATAGACACATGTAAAATTTAATTAAAGTAAAAATTTAGCCATTATAAAAATGTTTTCTCTTGGGCTGGAGATAGTAAAGTGGGTAAGGTGATTGCCTTGCATGTAACCAACCCGGATTCAATCCCCAGCATCTCAAATAGCCCCCAAACACTATCATGAGTGATTTCTGAGTGCAAAACCAGAAGTAACCCCTAGGCATCGCTAGGTAGCCCCCCCAAAAAAAACCTCAATTATTTTTCAAGTGTAGTTTATATTTGGATGAATTCTGAGCACCAAGTATAAACTTTATCATGTATCTTTTTACCTATTTGATTAGTACACCTTGTTATGATCAAGAGCAGGATAGTTTTATTAAACTTTTGTTAGACATGTGATAATTGTGAGCCATAAGAAAACTAACTAAAAAATGATTATTTTTGTATTCCATTAAACCATTCAAAGTTCTTGAGCTTAGCTACTCTAGCTCGGTGTTGAATTATCTAATAACTCCATTATTATATCTGTAAACTTTATTAAATGGTTTCTCTGATAAACCTGAAGAAGATCCAAATACGTGTGATTTGTTTGAAATACCAGGAACTAATCTCATTGCTCTCCCTGTGATACATTATATAAAGTTTTCAAATGTTAATAGTGATTGATGGTATTAATATTTCTTCAATTAGCTTATAAGTTATAAGATAGATTCTAACATGGACTTTAGGGTTAAATTGTGTTACTAAAAGAGTTAAAACTATCAGCATAAAGAATAAATTATTAAATTAGTTCAATGTTTAACTCTATATAAACCAATAAGCATTGAGAGCAGGTAGACATTAAAAAAGGTATTTCTTAACAAAAAATGTAGACTTTAAAACAGAATTTGGAACTTGCTCAGTTTTAATCTTCAATTTTATCTATCTAAAACTCCTCCTTAATCATAAAGGAAGGTCATTTATCTCTAAGATGCATGTTATTTAAGTCATCTGTTCTTCAATTCTGTGTGCTGTGGCTGAATCACAGACCAAAGTTAGTTAGTTTTTAATGATCTGAAATACTTTCAGATTCACAGTATACAGTTGGAAACAGATCATGTTGAATTCAAGAATTCTGAGAGCAGAACCAAGAACAACCCCTAAGCATGGCTGGGAATGGCCAAAAAATAAAACAGAAGTCAGTTGATCTGTAAAGAGTCTAACTGAACAGCAAATATTTGTCTTGAATACTGGGTACTTGGTCCTTGGGGACCAGTGGAATAATCAAATTATTATTGTTTGAGTGTTTGCTTGTTTGGGGGCATACTCAGAGGTAGTCAAAGTTTACTTCTGACTTTGTGTTCAGGAATCAGTCCTGGTAAGGCTTGAGGGACAGTATGGGTGCTGGGGAACAGACTCAGGTTGGCTGCGTACAAGATAGATACTTTATCTGCTCTTCTGTCACTCTGCCCCCCAGTGGGATAATCCTAAATACATGCACTAAACTTCATGCCCTATTTATTCTGAATAAATAGTGATGATCACTTTGTTTCTCCTTCTGTTCTTGCCAATCACAGGTGTAAACTTAAGGCTTCCCTGTGCCCCCCTCCCCCAATATGGCTCTTGTTTCCTGATTACTAATTTGCTTGTCTGGAATTTATGTCTGTGCTCCCAAAATTATCCCCAGTTACCTTTCTTGATCAAAAGCAAGCTCTTTTTTTGATAGAGGAGGAAGAGTCCATAAGTACCACGAAAAGGGAGTTCATGAAGGTTTTACAGACTCGAAAGAAGAATACCAGCACCTAGCTGACCATTGAACCGGAGGAGGCCTCAGCATAGAGAAACAGCCTGTCCGTTCTCATGAATGAGCAGCTAGACTTAGGGAACATTGCCTGAGAGAGAAGGCTCAGGAGGCGGCCCCAAGAGAACCAAAAGAGCTTCCCTTGGCGGAACACCCAGGAAATGGGTGGAAAACTCCTTCAATGAGGAGTCCTCCTCCATCCAGGAGCACGGGGCGGTGGTGTCCACCACCTGGAGCAGTTCTCCGTGGGCAGCCCGTCTGCCGCCACTTCTCCGAAAATCCCAGCCGAGGCGAAAAACAAACCCAAAGACTCGAAAAACACGCTCCTCATTTTGGAAGACGCAGACGCTCGAGTTCGGAACATGAAGTTTCCCAGCCCCGTGTCACACACTGAAAAAAATTACCGTTTTCATAAATCTTACTCTCGGCTTTGCCCAGAATGCCCAAAGCCAGAGTGAGTACAGAGACGAAGGAATCAGCACCCGAGAGGCCGGTGCGAGTCGCCAAGCGGCCTCCTTTCGCTGCGGTGAGAACCTCATCAAGTCCCCGCCAAGAGAGGAGTCTCTGTCTTGGAGAGATCAGGACGAACCTTGGCTCCAGTCCTTTCAACCTTCACACTCATCTGCAGGAAAGAAGACCGCAGAAAGCACGCATGCTGCAAATGGGGCGAACACCAGAGGCATCGCGCTGCCAGAGAAAACCGTCGGTAGCAAAGGCACCGCCCATGAGAAGGACGCCGGGATGCCCGGCAACCTCGTGCCGGCTGTCAAGCAGTCCAGCGAGACGCAGTGGGAATATCACAACGTGGCCACCGACATCGTCTCTGCCACACAGAAACCACACCCCGGAGACCAACTGGACATGCAACTCATCCAGCAGCTGTGGTCCCTCATCCCCAACAGTGACGTGAGGAAGCTCATTGCTCACGAGATCCGGACTCTGAAATGGACCGCTCTGAGCCCCAGGTGAGGCTGGCGTGTGCCAAGCTCCTCTCCGGAACCGGCCTCCTGATGAAGCGTCTCAGTGAGCAGCAGGAAGTAAAGGTTCCCGAGGCAGAATGGGATACAGACCAGTGGAAGACTGAGAACTACATCAGTGAGAGAAGGAAGACCAGGGTGAGCAGAACAGCCAGAGGCAAGTGAAGTGAGAACAGATTTCTTTCTTTCTTTCTTTCTTTCTTTCTTTCTTTCTTTCTTTCTTTCTTTCTTTCTTTCTTTCTTTCTTTCTTTCTTTCTTTCTTTCTTTCTTTCTTTCTTTCTTTCTTTCTTTCTTTCTTTCTTTTTTAAATTTTTTATTGAATCACCATGTGGAAAGTTACAAAGTTCTCAGGTTTATGTCTCAGTTATACAATACTCAAACACCCATCCCTTCACCCGTGCCCATATTCTACCACCAAAGACCCCAGTATACCTCCCACCCCCCCGCCCCCCGCCCCCATCCCTGCCTGCTTAGTTGATAAATTTCACTTCATTTTCACTTTACCTTGATTACATTCCATATTTCAACACAACATTCAGTATTGTTGGAGTTTTCACCCAAGAAAGACAGCCCTACTGCCAATGCAGCATTTGATAATTAGTTTTCCATTGTTGAGACTGGAGAGATGTGGGGTCCCCCCTGCAGGCATCATCCTGTCCCGCAGGGAGGACCCTTCGTGGGGCTAAGGAGGGGACGTAACCGAATGAACAGACGCAGAGCCAGAAGGAGGAGGAGGAGCGAGAGAGAGAGTTTATTCACAGCAGTTGCAATACTTATACCTCTTGGTTGGGGGGGGGGGCGGTATGCATGCTTGGACCCCCATAGGAACAATAGTAAAATGCAGATCAGGCATGGGCATTGGGCAGATCAGGCATGGGCGTTGGCTAGTGAGAGAGGAATGGCGAACTGATAAGATCAGTAAGGTCAGCAGTGGTGACCTTGTTACAGGAATCCCAAGTAAGCCTCCACTTGACTAGAGGATAAGAGCCGGGCTTGTAAAATGGCTCCCTATAGAGAGATATGAAGTCCCGTTGTTTCAAGTACATAGAATTTTTCCCCCCTCCTTCCTGCGCCACCAAGTTCATGCCTGCTTAATGAATAGTCCTCATATTATGGCTGACACCACGCCACCCGACGAGAAAAAAGGATATTTCCAGTTCTCAGCCGGCGTGGGGCTATGGCTTAGTTTAGTCTAGAGACATGGTTGCAAGTAGTTTCTGGAACCGGAAGTAGTCTAGTTAGGCTCTGGATTCTGGTTGATCAGCAGCATCGCAACCACACAAAAGTGTGGCCACCCGGGTCGAGTCTTGGCGGAGCATGCACTGGTATGGGCCTGAGACTTCCCAAGCATCCCGCTGTTCCAAGTATATAGTTGTTTTTTTTTTCCCCCTCCCATTCCCGCGCCTCTAAGTTTGTGCCTGCTTAATAGACTTCATAATATGGTGGACACCACACCGAGTTTCTCCCAGAAAAGGGAAAAGAATCGAGAAAGAAGGATATTTCCTCACCTCAGCCGGTATGGGGCTTTGGCTTAGTTCACAGTCTAAAGAAATAACTGCTACTTTGATTACCTTGAATACTTCAACAACAAACTCAGTACTATTGATTGGAGTTTCCCCCTACAGTAAGACCTGCTAAAAAGGAACCTTTTCACGTTGCTGACAATCAAGAGATATTAGGTCACGTGGCTGCAACAGCAGCCTCGAGGTTTTGGATTTCTATATGAAGTCCAGGGAAAATTCTTTTGGTAATTGCATCACTGCAATCTTTTACTTCCCTTTTGTGGTGCTCACATGATGGAGGAGGCTGGAGAGAAGAACCATGCCCCGCTGGAGGCGCATGGGCCAGTAGCTCCGATCACACAATTTGGAGGCATTTTGGGAGCGCTGCTCGTGTCCAAAGTAGTTCAGTTGCCTCCAGGGTCGAGCTCCTGCGGTGGCAGAAAGGAACGTACCTACATGGCCCTGTGCTTAAATATCGGCACAGGGCGGATCTGGAAATCCTGCCCCCTCGGCTTTCCCGGGCTTCCCGTGGGTACCTGCATACTCTAAAAACCGGCAGTTGCCTCGCTGCGTTCAATAAGAACGAGTTGAGAGAGAAAAGACCGTACCCCGCTGGAGGCACATGGGCCAGTAGCTCCAATCACACAGTTTGGAGGCATTTTGGGGGCGCTGCTCGTGTCCAAAGTAGTTCAGTTGCCTCCGGGGTCAAGCTCGTGCGGCGGCAGACTCTTTCTTTCTTTCTTTCTTTCTTTCTTTCTTTCTTTCTTTCTTTCTTTCTTTCTTTCTTTCTTTCTTTCTTTCTTTCTTTCTTTCTTTCTTTCTTCATTCCTTTCTCTTTCTTTCTTTCCTTTTTTCTTTCTTCCTTTCTTTTTCTTTCCTTCTTTCTTTCTTTTTTTTTTAAAAAATAATAACCACTTTATTATGCTTGATTTTAGATATCAAAATTACTAGAGGACAAATACACAAACAATACAAATGTATCAGTATACAAGGCAATTTGAATGGAATTACAAAACTACCTGTATTAACAATGGTGTAATGGATGACTAAAACAGTATAATTAAAGTCATAAACAATCTATGCAAATATACTTTGCTACGCACTATAATTGTAACCAAATAATCTTCTAAAGCTATTTTGAACCAGAGAGATAGCTCAACGAGCTAGAGTGAATTCTTTGTATGTAGGAGGCCCAGGTTCTATCTCCAGCCCCAAGGACCCCCCACCCAAAACAGTACCTATAGTGAGTCCAAGTGCAAAGCAGAGAGTAGCCTTTAAATGACATCGGGATTGATGTCTTACCACTCCCATGATCTCAGTTGAAACAATGATAATTGATATTTATCAAGAAACCATGATATTTCATTCAATAATTAAAGTGATTTTCATGCTCCCTCTCTTTTTGAGATAACTCCTCATGAGAAAACTGCAGAACAAACAGGTTGAATTCTCAGGATCACCAGAAGATTTCATATGTAAAACTAAATGCTCTCTTTTGAGGAAAGTCTTGAAATTGTTACCAGAAAGTCAGAAGGACATTTTAAAACCAAGGTCTGGGCTACAGAGATAGCTCAAGGAGATTGGGTGTCATGTTTAATGTCCCTAGTTACAGTCAGGTACCACATGGTTTGTTGAGCATCATTGGGAAAGACTCAATGGCTCTTAGCACCCAGCCATGCAGCATTGAGTTGTCCAGGTGGGCACCAAATTGTTAGAACCATACTGCTTACTAAGTATCCCTGTGAGTTCACCTAGGTTCTGAACATTGCAGGGAAGCCTCTGAACCCTCCAGAAGGTAAGGCCTGTTTGTTTGAAACAAAATGATTGAAATTCAGGATATATAAATTCAGGGAGAAATTTAAAAGGTGCCCCAAGTCAGATGTTTATGTTTTTATTGGTTTTGGTGTTTTGTTGCAGTTTTGGTCTTTGGGTCCCACCCAGCTATGCTCAGGGCTTACTCCTGGCTTTGCGCTGACCTTCCTTCTTTCTTTCTTCCTTTCTCTCTTTCTTTCATTCTTTCCTTCTTTCTTTCTTCCTTCCTTCCCTTCTTTCTTTCTTTCTCTTTCTTTCTTTCTTCCTTTCTTTCTTCCTTTCTCTTTCTTTCCTTTCTTTCTTCCTTTCTCTCTTTCTTTCTCTCTCCTTTCTTTCTTTCCTTCTTTCTTTCTTCCTTTCTCTCTTTCTCTCTCTTTCTTTCTCTCTCTCTTTCTTTCTTTCTTCCTTTATTTCTTCCTTCCTCTTTCTTTCTTTCCTTCTTTCTTTCTTCCTATCTCTCTTTCTCTCTTTCTTTCTCTCTCTTTCTGTCTCTCTTTCTTTCTTCCTTTCTTTCTTCCTTTCTCTTTCTTTCTTTCCTTCTTTCTTTCTTCCTTTCTCTCTTTCTCTCTCTCTTTCTTTCTTTCTTTCTTTCTTTCTTTCTTTCTTTCTTTCTTTCTTTCTTTCTTTCTTTCTTTCTTTCTCTCTCTCTTTCTTTCTTTCACGAAGAGGCCTATGCTGAGTGAACAGAACAGCCAGAGGCAAATGAAGTGAAAACAGATTTCTTTCTTTCTCTTTCTTTCTTTCTTCCTTTCTTTCTTCCTTTCTCTTTCTTTCCTTTCTTTCTTCCTTTCTCTCTTTCTTTCTCTCTCCTTTCTTTCTTTCCTTCTTTCTTTCTTCCTTTCTCTCTTTCTCTCTCTTTCTTTCTCTCTCTCTTTCTTTCTTTCTTCCTTTATTTCTTCCTTCCTCTTTCTTTCTTTCCTTCTTTCTTTCTTCCTATCTCTCTTTCTCTCTTTCTTTCTCTCTCTTTCTGTCTCTCTTTCTTTCTTCCTTTCTTTCTTCCTTTCTCTTTCTTTCTTTCCTTCTTTCTTTCTTCCTTTCTCTCTTTCTCTCTCTCTCTTTCTTTCTTTCTTTCTTTCTTTCTTTCTTTCTTTCTTTCTTTCTTTCTTTCTTTCTTTCTTTCTTTCTCTCTCTCTTTCTTTCTTTCACGAAGAGGCCTATGCTGAGTGAACAGAACAGCCAGAGGCAAATGAAGTGAAAACAGATTTCTTTCTTTCTTTCTTTCTTTCTTTCTTTCTTTCTTTCTTTCTTTCTTTCTTTCTTTCTTTCTTTCTTTCTTTCTTTCTTTCTTTCTTTCTTTCTTTCTTTCTTTCTTTCTTTCTTTCTTTTATTCTTTCATTCCTTTCTTTCTTTCTCTTTCTTTCTTTCCTTTTTTCTTTCTTCCTTTCTCTCTTTCTTTCTCTTTCTTTACTTCTTTCTTTCTTCCCTTCTTTCTTTCTTCCTTTCTTCCTTCCTTTCTTTCTTCCTTTCTCTCTTTCTTCTTTCTCTCTTTCTTCCTTTCATGGAGAGGCTCATGCTGAGTGAAATAAGTCAGAAGAAGGACAGACATAGAATGATTGGGCTCATTTATGGGACGTAAAAAAAAGTAAAAAGATAGTATGAGATTAACACCCAAGGACAGTTAGCAACAAGGGCCAGGATGAATGGCCCGTGGTTGGAAGCCTGCCTCAAGGGCTGGGAGAGAGGGCAGCTGGGATAGAGAAGGGATCAAGATAACAATGATAGTTGGAAGGGATCACTCTGGATGGGAGATGTGTGCTGAAAGTGGGTAAAGGATGAAACATGATGACACTGGTGGGGGGAGGGGTGTTCTAGCATTGTATGGCTGAAGCTGGATCACAATCAGGAAAGCTTTGAAACTCTATCTCACAGTGACCAGGCTCAAGGGTTTCCGGGCTCTCAGGCCATGCCATGAAAGAGCACAAGCAGGAAGACCACGGTCTCCTTCCTGACTCTCCCTCTCTTGCTCGCTCTCTTTTTTCATGGCCACACAACTTTTTTTTTAATTCAGAAAGTTCACTGTCATCCCGTTGCTCATCGATTTGTTTGAGCGGGCACCAGTAACGTCTCTCATTGAGAGACTTATTGTTACTGTTTTTGGCATATCCAATACGCACGGGTAGCTTGCCAGGCTCTGCCCTGCGGGCTCCAAACTCTCAGTAGCTTGCCGGGCTCTCGGAGAGGGGCGGAGGAATCGAACACGGGTTGGCCTCGTGAAAGGCGAAAGCCCAACCACTGTGCTATCGCTCCAGCCCCAGAATGTTAGGTTACCATATTATTTTATTATTACTTCCCTGCTTTTAATTGATTCACCGTGAGATAGTTACAAAGCTTTCATGTTTGACCTTCGGTCATATAATCATCAAACACCCATCCGTTCACTAATGCACATTTTCCACCATCAAAATCCCCAGTATTCCCCCCAAACCCCATTCCAACCCCTCCCCTGCCTGGTGGTAAACAATTTCCCCCATACTCTCTCTCTACTTTGGTTACATCCGATATTTAGACACCAGTCCCACCATGACTCAAACCTGCCAGAAAGACAATGCTAGAATTTCATGGCATTCCTATACACAAATAACGAGAGGAGAAAAAAGTGATATGAAAAAGGCAACCCCGGGGCTGGAGCGATAGCACAGCGGGTAGGGCATTTGCCTTGCACGTGGCCGACCCGGGTTTGATTCCCAGCATCCCATATGGTCCCCTGAGCCCGCCAGGAGTAATTTCTGAGTGCAAGCCAGGAGTAACCCCTGTGCATCGCCAGGTGTGACCCAAAAAAGCAAAAAAGAAAAAGAAAAAGAAAAAGGCAACCTCATTCACAATCATGCCTCAGAAAATCAAATACCTTGGAATCAGCTTAACTAAGGAGGTAAAGGAACTGTACAAAGAAAACTACAAAACACTATTTCAAAAATAAAAGAGAACACAAGTAAATGGAAACACATCTCCTGTTCATGGATTCGGAGAATTAACAATGTCGAAATGGCAGTGCTCCCCAAAGTATTATACAGATTCAGTGCGATCCCTATATGGGTACCTGTCCCAAGAGTGCACTCGCCCCTCGGCGAGCTTTAGTTTTTTTACAAGTACCCATGTCATTCTTCAAAGACATGAATCAAACACTCCTGAAATTCATATGGAACAACAAGCACCACAAATAGCTAAAGCAATTCTCCAGAAGAAGAAGATGGGAGAGGGCATCACCTTCCCAAACTTCAAACTGTACTTCAAAGCAGTAATAATTAAAACAGCATGGTATTGGGACAAAAGTAGACCCGCAGACCAGTGGAATAGGATTGAACATCCTTACACATACCCTCAAATATATGAGCATATAATCTATGATAACAGCAAGAAATGAGAAGTAGAGAGAGGAAAGTCTCCTTAACAAATGATGCTGGCAAAACTGGACAACCACATGCCAAACAATGGATTCAGACCTCTACTTAACACCATGCACAAAAATCACATCAAAGTGGATTAAAGAGCTCAACATCAGACCCGAATCCATAAGGTACATTGAGGAAAAGGTCGGCAAAACCCTCTACGACATTGAAGCCAAAGGTATGTTCAAGAACAAAATGCCATTGACCAAACAAGTGGAAACAGAGATGAACAAATGGGACTATCTTAAGCTACTAAGTTTCTGTACCTCAAAGAAACCGTGACCAGAATACAAAGACAGTCTACAGAATGGGAATCCAGTTTAATTCCAGGTTTAACCTTTTTCATTTGTTTGTTTTAGTTAGGGGGCACACACAGAGGTGCTCAGGGCCTACTCCCAGCTCAGTGCTCAGGGGTGGCTCCTGGAGCTGCTTGGAGTTGAGGACTCGGAGGTACCATCTGCTGCCAGAGATGAAATCTCATCTCCCAAGCATGTACCATGTGCCCCAGACTGTTAAACTCTCCCTCTGGTCCCTCTGTTTAGTCTCTTGAGTACTACCACATTCTGAAAAACTAAAAGGTACAGTATGTTTTTCCACCTCTTCGCCACCAATTTTGATTGTCTGCCTCTTTCATTGCTGCCAGCCTCCTGGTGAAAAGGGACAGCTCGACCTGGTTTGGTGTGTTTTTTCTTTTTGTTTTTAACTTAACTTTTTATTTTATTTTATTTTCCCTTACCTTATATAGACACTGTGGCTTACAAAATTGTTCATGATGATTTGTTACAGACATTCAATTCCACCATCACTGCACCTTCCCACCACAAATGATCTCCAGTTTTTCCAATCATCCCTTCAGCCTATCCCCAAAGCAGGTACTCAGTAATTTATTTTATATTGCTTCTTATAATTTGCTAAAAGAATAATGAAAAAATATTTCCTCAGAAGAAAATTAGTGAAGATTGTGTATCTCACCCTGAAGCTATTTTTTTAGTTATTTTTAGTTTTGGGTGTTTTTTTGTTTTTTGTTTTTGCCTTTTGGGTCACACTTGGCGATGGACAGGGGTTACTTCTGGCTCTACACTCAGGAATTTCTGCTGTTGGTGCTCAGGGGACCATATGGGATGCTGGGACTTGAACCTGGGTTGGTCGCGTACAAAGAAAATTCCCTACCTGCTGTGCTATCATTCCAGCCCCTTACCCTGTAGCTATTAAGCAATTGTACAAGACATTGCTAAGATGTTGTTATAGGGTATGCTTTCTATGTTGGTACTTTCCTAATCAAGATTGGATGCCTTCTACTTTACATCCCACCCAGTCTGGTGTGCTACTCCTGGCTAATCAGTGTTTTATAGTTTGAGTTGTCACGTGGCTGCAATGCCCCTGTGCATTCCAGTAAGTCCAAAGTTTTCAAGGGTGTGATAGAGGTGGAGTGAAATTTTTAACTGCTCATCTAGCCAAGGCATGCGATTCCGTGCCAGAGCGAAAGAATGAGGTCCTTTTGTGCCAGAGACCACCAGTGTGACAGTGATCCTCAAGGGTCTCCAGAGCTATGCCTAGTGATGCTTAGAGTCACATGGTGCCCGGCGTCCAATCCAGGCCTGGTATGCACCACGGCCCCTAAACTTGGTCTTTATCATTTGCCACATAAATGTTTTCAGTTTATTTCAGTTTTGGGACCATACCCGGTGGCACTTAGGGCTTACTCCTGGCTCTGTGCTCAGGGGTCACTTCTGGCTGAACACCGGAGACCATATATGGTGCTGGGGATCGAACCCAGGCTGTTCATATGCAAGGCAAATGGCTTACCCCCGTCCCA
This sequence comes from Sorex araneus, assembly GCF_027595985.1. Classification (NCBI taxonomy): domain Eukaryota; kingdom Metazoa; phylum Chordata; class Mammalia; order Eulipotyphla; family Soricidae; genus Sorex; species Sorex araneus. Next base: position 223,224,490 of record NC_073304.1, read on the forward strand.
TAGCTCCATGAAAAGTTTTGAGTTTTGATGTAGTCCAGTGTCTATTTCCTTTTGTCACTTTGGGTTTGAGTGTTTGTAATTAAGATCCTAATTGCCAGGTGTAAGGTCATGAAAATTTATTTCTGTGCTTTTTCTCGGGAACGTGATTATTTGCTTTGGACTAGTTGTATAGGGAGACGACTCTTGGCTCTCTGTTTGGGGGTCACCCTGGCGATGCTGAGGGGAACCTGCCATGCTGGGGATCAAACTGGGCTTCCCCTGTACAACTCATGCATTCAGTCTTCTGGGCAGCCCTCTGGCCCACCGCTTCATAGTTACGAAGTTAGCTCTTATTTTTAGATCCATGAGTCGCTTGAGCTCGCTTCTATGTCTGTTGTAAAAGGCCCAGCGTCCGCTTACCCCTGCCCAGTCACTGAAGTCTGTTTTTCCTGCCTCTTCCTCGCCCCCTTAACATTTCTCTGTATTTACAGTTCCCTTATTTTTGTGTACACCTCAGTAATATTTACATAGGGCATATACTCTGTGGCTACTTTCTGTATCCAATTCTGGAACATTTGTAGCCCACGACAACAGTGGTTTCCCAACCCGGGGTCTGTGGGTAGGTGCCAACCTGTCCTGCCAGAAGGTTTCTGCCACTTTGTGACAAGTGCTGGCCACTTTCCATGTGGCAAACCAGAGGCACGATTTTCACTTTGTAATGTTAGACTTTAAAATGAATCCACAAAGTGACATTATAAATAATGCCTTTTGTTCCTGCCTTGTTGGTCTGCAAAAGATCACTCCCCTTTTCGCTGGTTCCACAGAAAAGGGTTGAAAACCACTGGCCCCCTGCCTTGGTTGTAACTGCCGGGCTTTGGACTATGTGCAGGACAGCTGTCGGCCCACCAATGTGACAAGGTCGAAGAACGCTGCTCTCGAAGGTTCCCTCCCCCACACAGAAAACACACTCTGACTGATCCCTTTTCCCCGGATGGCAGCACACAGAGTCTACTGTTTATGCCTGACATCTTCGGCTGAGTGAAATGACCGGGATCCACCTGTAAATACAGCAGGAGGCTGCGCTTGTCAGTTTTCCCTCTGTGCAGTAGTATCTATCCCCTAGGAATACTCTAGCCAAATGTATTATCCATTCTTTCCTTAACAGGCAGTTGGATTATTTCCAGGGTTAGGTTATTATGAAGAAAGCTTCAGAGGTGGACATTGGTTGTTGTTCTGTTGACACAGCCAGGTGTGTGGTCTGGGACTGAGGATTGGGTCCCCACATCCAACATGCCAAGCATGCGCTCCAGCCCTTTCGACTCTCTCCCCAGCCCAGCTTTTGTGTTTTGTCATAGTGGCCATCCACGTGGGGCTGGGGCTGATAGTGCCTGAAGTCCCCGTGCATCGCTGCTCATCCTGACTCTGCAGGCCTGATGCTCTGGCACCAAGAGGTGTGGTACTTGACCCTGACGAGACAGGCCTGGAGGTGTTTGAGTCCGCGAGAACTCCTCCTGACTGTGCATGGGAGAGCACACGAGTTGGCCATGGAACACCCGCCTTGCACATGCCAGCCCTATGCTCCACTGCTGAGCCCTACCCTGGCCAAGTCTAAAACCTGAGAGCCACTGGTTTTTGCTTCTTTACCAAAAAGAAGATGGTGGCTGGAGAGAGAGTGCAGCCGGTAGCCAGTCCAGAAACTAGCTGGAGGCACTGGGATGGGGGAAGCCCAGCACAGGCCCTGTTGGGAAAGTTCTTAGAGCCACTCCCTCCCTGCCCCCATTCGTTTTCCTTGGGGAGTTGTGCCAGTGACTCTGGCAGGTTTTTTCAAAGGCTGTGCTGTGAATGGACCCCAGTGGCCACCCAGATTGACATGCTGTCCCCGTCACCAGCGAGGAAGCACCTGTGGGTCTGAGGGTGGAAGCCCAGAAGGCTTAGCTGAGGCTCCCCAGTGCCTGACTGAGCAGAAGGGATGAGGAAGTGGTGAGGAGGGAAGATGAACTAAGACTCGGGGAGATGGGCAGCATACTGAAGATGTGGCGACAGAGGAAGGAGCAGTGGGCAGGAACTGACAGTGCCTAGCGAGCTTCGACTCATAGGGCCTGGGATTTTCTGGTTCTTTCTTGGAAACAGTGTGGAGAAACCCTGGGTTGGTTGCAGTAAGAGACCCACTTAAGCTAGAGGAGGGAGAGCACGAGGAGTCTTTTTTTACAAATTGTATTTAATTTACTCATTTATTTTGTTTTTTACATCACACCAAGCAGTGCTCAAAGGTTACTACTGGCTCTGCACTCAGGAATTACTCCTGGCAGTGCTCTGGGGACTGTATGGGATGCACAGGATCAAACTTGGGTCGGCCACATGCAAGGCAAATGCCCTACCTATTGTACTATCTCTCTGACCCCCAAAATGAGCAGTCTTGCAGAGCCCAGCCAAGGGGCTCAGGGGAACCTTGGGAAGCAAGTGGAAATAAATCTGCAAAGCTGCAAAGTGTTTGCAGGAGGAGCCAGAGCCACCGTGTGTAAGGAGCTTCCTTGGCATGCAGCTGACCCGGGTTTGATCCCCAGCATCCTTTAAGGTCCCCTGAGGCTGGCAGGAGTAATTCCTGAGTGCAGAGCCAGCCAGGTGGGACCAAAAACCTGAGTCAGCCTGCTGCTTCTTCGCTGGGAACCAGGCTCCACAGCACCCCCTGCACTCCAGCTTTCTCCACTCCTGATGGGCCCCTCAAGTTCCACCACTAAAGTCTTAAGCAGCCATGAGGGTGGCTTTGGTCCAGCCTAAGTACCTGGGATGCAAAGTCCGCTGGATCAGCTCTTGGTTCCATAATTGGAGCCATGGGAGCATTTGCACCAAACAATCGTGTCTGTTCACAGCTAGCCACGCAACATTTTCAGTGGAAAAAGAAATGTCCCATTCCCCAGAGCGGTAGACACCCTCACACAGTCAGCTCAGCCATGGAGAGTGTTCCCATGGTTACTGAACTTCACTGCCCTTCACGGTGAAGAGATAAATTAATTGTAGAACCGCTGTCCTCTCCGGGTGACTGTGCGGTGTTGGGCAAACTCAGGTACCTCAGGGGTACTTATGACTGACTCTTTGGAGAGAGAGAGAGAGTCTGTGGGGCAAGGGTGGGGGCAACATTTTTCTTTAGTAACTCTCAGCTCAAGCAAACAGGGCCCATTCCTGTCATGGGAGAAAACTGTTTAAAATGTGGAAGCCCCCGAATGGGGGTAGAGCAAAGGCCACAGATGAGGGCAATTGACAGGAAGCATCAGAAGGGCCACAGGAGGCCGGAGCAGAGATCCACAAAGGAGACCCAAGGAGTGGGCACGGGACCTCACAGAGCACTGGGTCAGGATGGATGAAGCCAGAACCAGTGTTTTGTCCTACAGGCTGATGTGGAAGCTGCGCAGTGAGGGCTGACCACTCTCTTCCTGGGTGACAGAGTGTCCCCTGGAATGAGGCGGGGGAAGCCGGCCTGCTGTGGAGTTTTCCAGAACTATTCTAGCTCCTCACTTGGGGATTCTCCATTTCTTCTGTCCTTTGCTTTCATTCTCTGTTACTTTCTTCCCTTCCCCTTCACAAGCCAAATGGAGCCAGAGCCCCAGGACTACAGGGTTTCCAAGGGCTGCCTCCTCATTCCCATGCAAGTCCGGGCCCCTAGCTCCTGACTGTCATTCGTAAAACCAAGGCGACCCCAATGAAATGTCTATATTTGGGGGTTCATTAAAGTATTCCTTGTACGAAGAAAGCGTTCACATTTTCCTGATTGAATTTGAGTGTCAAGGGCAATCGGATCACTCAGGGTACTAAAAGAAAGATAAAACTATTGTCTGCGAATGTTCATTTTGAAGTAGAGACCTGTGTGAACAGTTTCACAGGGTATTGGGAGAGGCAGTGAACTCTGCAATTACTGGTTTGAAACAATATCAGACTCCAGGTAACATACCCAAAGCCAATCGTTTTTTATGGAGAGAGAAAGCTCGGGTACAGCTTAGTGATCTGGTATTGATTGAGGCATAGAAAATAGTGGTGGGTGGAGGAAGTGTGTCAGAATGCCAAAGATTTCAGCCTGCTCTGGAAGAATGAACTAGAATTCAGATCATCTTTACAAAGTCCTGGATAGGGCTGGAGCAATAGCACAGCAAATATTTGCCTTGCACGCGGCCAATCCAGGTTTGATTCCCAGCATCCCATATGGTCCTCTGAGCGCTGCCAGGACTAATTCCTGAGTGCATGAGCCAGGAGTAATCCCTGTGCATCACCAGGTGTGACACAAAAAAGCAAAAAAAAAATATATTAAAAAGAGCTGGATGGAATCTATATCTCTGTTTTGTTTGGGGCAGGGCTATTTGGCACCACACCCAAATGTCTGGGGCTATTCCTGAATGTCTTGCTCAGGAGTGACCCCTTGGAGTGCTGGGGATACACTCCCAGTCATCAGCCAAAAAACAGGAACATTAATGATTAAGGTGATCCTTTCTAAAAAGACGAGGGTGGGGGGCTTCCAATATGTTCCTTTGTATTTGACATACTATTCCAAGGATCAGAGTTGGGTTGGCCACATGCAAGGCAAGTAGCTTACCCTCTGTCCTATCTATCTTACCCAAGATCTAACTTTTTTGTTTTTGCACCACACCCAGTGATGTTCAGGGATTACTCTTGACTGTGCATTCAGGAATCACTCTTGGCAGTGTTCAGGAGACCATATGGGATGCCGGGGAATGAACCAGGTCAGTCACATGCAAGGCAAGCACCCTACCACTGTCGATTTCATTTTCTTAGGAGGTGCCAATATGGAATAAAAACAGGGAAATTTTCAGAAAAGGATCAGATGGAGGCATGTCTTACATGTAGCAGCTATCAGTCTTGATAAAACTGGGGTGTGCCTTGAATCACTCATGTTCCTACTTCTGAGTCTTAACTACAGCAGCCATAAAATGAGAAATGATGATGTGGTAGTTTCTAGACATCTAGTTTCTAGAACAGAAATAACAAGATTAAAATTAAGACCATGATCAAAGATTTTCCATTTTTAAAGCAACTTTAAGACTAAAGGGAATCAATTAAAATATTTTTTAAATTCTTCTCTATAAAACAATTATTAGCATTGTAAAGAGGTCACACTTGACTAATGGACTCAGTTTTTGTCTTAGAAAAGAAGAACATTGGTTATATTATCCTTTATGTTTTTTGGGAGGGGCCAAACCTGGCAATGCTCAGGGGTTTCTCCTAGCTCTGCACTCAGGAATTACTCCTGGTGGTCCTCAGGGGACCATATGGGATGTTAGGGATTGAACCTGATCAGCTGCATGCAAGGCAAATAAATACTCTCCCTACTGTACTATTGCTATTGCTCTGACCCCTGATTATATTATCCTTTTTTTCAAGGACTAGGGAACGTTTCACAGATTGAATTTGGTGCTGTCCTGACTCTGCTGACCAGGATTCAATTTCCAGCTCCATAAATGGTCCCCCAAGCCCTGCCAGGGGTTCAGTTATGCCTGAGCACAAAGCCAGAAGTCAGCTTTGAGCATCACTGAGTGTGGTCCCAAAACAAATGAACACAGTTCCATCTGACACTAACATTTTTTTTTGACATTTTTCGGTCACAGGGGTTACTCCTGACTCTGCTCTCAGGAATTGCTCCTGGTGGTGCTCGGGGGACCATATGGGGTGCTGGGAATCAAAGCCGGGTCAGCCACATGCAATGCAAATGCCTTACCAGCTGTGCTGTCACTCCAGCTCCTGACAGTAATATTTTTGAATTACAGATGGGTAAGACCTGCTTGCCTTCTCAGGCCCTTTGCTCCACCAAATAGCAACAAGAAAGCTAAGAGTAGTCTCTCGGGTGGGCTGCAGTGATAGCACAGCGGTAGGGCGTTTGCCTTTCTCGTGGCAGACCGGTGTTTGATTCCTCTGCCCTCTCGGAGAGGCCACAAGCTACCGAGAGTATCGCTCCCACCTGGCAGAGCCTGGCAAGCTACCCATGGCATATTCGATATGCCAAAAGCAGCAACAAATAAGTCTCACAATGAGAGACGTTACTGGTGCCTGCTCGAAAATTGATGAGAAACGGGACCCACAACTTGAATCAACTGGATTCCCCAGTTTCTGCCCTGCTCTCAGCTCCCACATCATCCCAGCCCCACAAACACAACTTCACAATGGTCCAGTATCATGTGGGGTCGGGATGGGGTGAGGAGGAAGGAAATTGTTTTTTAAGGATTCAGGGGGACTACCAATCACAAAGATTTTTATGACTTGCCTCTTCCAGGGTAGTTTTCCACACAAAGTCAGTGCTCCTCATTTTCCAGTTTCACTAGGTGGTGCTCTCTGTCTGCTACCCAAGTGTCCAGGATGAACAAGAACCAGCTGCTTCCTAGAGGTCCTTGCCCCTAGGTCCTTAAATTAGCTCTCTGGTCTCTAATCCCGGGACTCAATGGTAACAAGATGACATACAATTTTCACACACTTTCCTCTAAGGAAACCGTTTTGCATCATGTTTAGTCAATTATTTATAACAAGCAATACAAAACAAATTCTTTAACATCTTTTTGGACAGAATTGGGTCGTGGTATGAAAACTCAAAATAAAGGTAGTTGGAAAGGTGTAACGGAGGTGGAACTGGTGTTGAAATATTGAACGTAACCAATTACTACGAACAACTCTTAGAACAAAAAAAGAAAGAAAATTAGCCATCTGGCCTCTTCAAGAAAGACTTGTGCTGATTGGACTCCATGGAGTTCTAAGGTGGGGATTTAGCACCTCGCCCTGCACACTGTGGGCTGGGCCTGGCCGCAGTAGCCCCGCCCCCAGCACGCCCCACCCCTCGGGCGCGCCCCCTTTGAAAAAGCGCAGGCGCAGTGCCGCCATGAGCCTGGTCACTCAGGCACAGTGAAGCCGAGGAGGGCTGAGGTGGTACCTTTCACGGTTCCCAGCAAGAGTGACAAAACCCTGTTGGTGTGGGAGCTGAGCCTTGACCCCACGGTCAAAGCCTTGCATGTGAGCCGGGTCCGGAGGGCAGGACGGGGTGTTCCGGGAAAGGCGACCCGCGAGCCCCACTTCCCGCCGTGGCCCCGCGCCCTGCACTGTGCCAAGGGAACCGTGGCTGTCAGCTCGCCGCGACACTTTCTGCTGCTGCACCTCGGCCCGTGGCCGTGCGACTCTGCTGCACCCGGGGCTTGCAGAGTGCAGCGTGCTGGGGATGTGGCCCCCCGCGCGGGGCCGGGGCGTGTGCGGGGAGGGTGGCCTCGCATGCCAGACTGTATGGTGGGTGACCGCGGCGGCCCCTCATCGTTCTCTGTCTGCAGCCTTTTCCCGCTTCGCCTTCTGTGTGCGGTGCGCGTCTTCCCCAACGCTGTGGCCGCCCCGCCGGTTTTTACGCAGCGGTCATTTTATTCTGCGCGCGCTGCTCACTCAGCCCAAGGGGCCTGCGGCCGGCAGCCGCTCTTCCAGTTCTCTCCGCTGAAGGTGGGTCGTCACTTGGCAGGGGCCCCGTGGGAAGCAGTGCTGGGCGGGGGCACCTTACACTGGCAGCTAGCCGCCCCCACCCACCAGCCTCCCGCTGCCTTGCAGAGTGTCCCCCAGAATCCGGGTAGCAGGCAGCCTGTCCCCCAGGGCTGCTGCTGCAGAAAGGCCAGGGCTGGTTGCAGGAAGAGACTCGCTGACAGGGTCAGAGCCAGTTCCCAGCCTCCTCTGGGCTTTGATGGGGTCCACGTGTGCGCTTGGCAGTCCTGTTGGCTGGAGGAACTCGTGGCCAGAGTCATCGCTCTGTCTTAAGCCAACCATTCCCGATGCCCAGCCCCAGTTCCCAGTTCCCACTGTAAACTTCCTTCCCTTGGCGTGCACCCCAGCTCCGTGGTCTCCAGCTCCAGAATTCCGTCTCACTTGGGCCTCATTTTAGTCCCATTCTTTTGTCTGGCCCATTTCCATTCTTCTGTGGTTCGTTTCAGTTTTGGTGGTGCAGGGTTGGGTGTGGAGGGGATGGGGGTAAGAACCTAGTGGTCTGCCGATCCGCTGTTTTCCCGTATATACCCCCCACACTTCCCATGCCTCTGAATATATGAATGAGAATTTTTTTTCAAACCTTTCACTTGATAATTCTAAACCTTCTCTGATTGACTCCCCGAACTGGCTTCTCACTCCTTGTCTTACAGCTCATTCTCACTCCCCGTCCTTTCCTCCATGCCTGCGCCTTCATCAGACATGAGAGCACCCCTCCGTGGTGACCATAGACTCAGCTGTTCAGATTAATCAGAGACTATGGAAATAATGCAGAAAAGTACCATGGCTTGAAAATAATGAGTATTAGTCTTTAGTATGAACATAATGTCTAAACTGTTTAAGGAACAAAGAAATAGGTCAGGAGTTAATGTGCTGACCTTGCTTGCTGCTAACCCAGTTCTATACCCAGCAACACATAGATTCCCCCAACCAACATGTGGAGTATACCCAGAGCACAGAGCTAGGAGTAACTGATTACTGCTGAGTATGGCTCTGAAACAAGAGCAACCACCAAAGTTTGCTTGATTTGCTCTTCACAGCCACTTTATGAAACTTGTATTGAGAAGTCTTGGTCGGCTGAATTAGATCTCTGTGGCAAGTCATTCCTATCCTTGAGTATGTCTCTTATGTCTTTAGGTTCGTCTCAGCAGACATAAACCACTTCAGCATTGGACACTTGCCCTAAAATGTTCCCAATGCCAGGAACTGGCAAAATGCTATCTTGGTTTCAATGGATGGTCTGAAAGGATTGTCAGCTTTGGAAGTGGAGATAGAGTTCAAGTGCAAAGCCTGTGCCCGCCGTGTTCAAGGCCCTGGCTTTTGTCCTGAGTACTTCATGACTCCACAGCACTGTGAGGTGTGACCCCAGCGGGCCCTGAGGACCGACAGACCTGCCAGATGGGAGTTGTCTAAGTGAAAGTGTCTGCGCATCGGTCACACCCCAGAGTCAGTAAAGATCTCAGTGAATTGACGTGTTGTCCATATTCTACAACACTTGTGTGCTCTGCATGTGCATGGTTGGTGTAGTTCATGGAAAGTTTTGCTTACTGTTGAAGTCACAGGTTACTTCAACTATTGGCAAGGATTGCTGGAATTTAGTTATTACTTCTAATTAAACATTTTAAAATCTACATTGATGGGATTATACGGCAGCTGGGGGCAGTTTCTGGGTATGACTGCCTAGCGACTGGAAAATGGAGAATCTGGGTGGAAGAGGCCCAGTCCCGAACATCCACACTATAAAACCAAGCTCCCAGAAGCATGCGGCCATGATGCGGCCACGGGACATCTGATAGGCTAGTTCTCCCTCTTGTAGAACCTGGCAATCTATGAGAGTTTACTGCCTGCATGGGGGAGAGACCTTGTCAAGCTCCCTGTGGTGTATTCATATGCCAAATACAGTAACAATGATGGGTCTCATTCCCCTGACCCTAAAGACCTCAAATGCGGCACCACTGGGAAGGACGAGTAAAGAGAGGCTGCAAAAATCTCAGGGCTAGGATGAATGGACGTTATTGGGCCCGCTCAGGCAAATCGATGATCAATGGAGTGACAGTGACAGTGAAAATCTACATTGAGATATTCAGAAGGACCTTTAATCTAAAATCCTAACAGCTTCAGGATCTTTCTGACCTTGAAGAAAGGGAAAACGAAGATATTGTGGCACCACTTCAGAAGCAAAGTGTGAAGTTCTGTGCTTTAGAGGTGGTATTGTCATCTTTTGAATGCAAGAGCCCTGGAGTTGGCATAGCCGAGACTTTGGATAAACTGGAAGGTCTCTGTGGGGACTGGAATAAGGGTATGCGTAAGAACTCATTCTCTATCTCTCTCTTTCTCTCTCTCTCCTCTCTCTCCTTGTCTCCTCTCTCTCTCTTTCTCTCTCATCATATTTTCAGATATATCAGAAATAGCCCTCCCCTTGCCAAGCTGCTAAAGCCTTGGGCAGATGTTTTTTAGCAATACTTGTTTAAATCTTAGGTAATAGCCAACAGAACTGGAATTTCTGGAGGGGTTGGAGGGGGTGTATGCTGGGGACACCTGATGATGCTCCTGGCTCAGTACTCAGAAATCACTCCTGGCAGTGCTCAGAGGACTCTGTGGGATGCTGGGGATCAAACCTGGATTGGCTACATGCAAGGCAAGTATCCTACCTGCTGTGCTATCACTCTGACAGAACCTTGAACTTCACAATTTTAGAGCTGTCTTTCTACCAAGAAGCTTAGGGGTATGGAGATGGGAACAATGTTTCTCCTATTTGGGGTAAGAATCTTCTTTGTTCCAAAGTAATCTTTCAAATATGAATCATGTGTGATCTTCTGTTATCCCAGAAAAATGTTCATCTAGATAATGAAATAAACTAATACAAATGTTTTTACCCCCAGAATCTATGGCACGTAGGCTTAGGGTATACAGTCAAAGGCAGGGCTGTTAGTGAAAGAACTGGAACAGCCTCTGGTAGGTGAATCTTAGGGAGAGACCAGCTCATCTATGCCACTACCAACCCTTTCTCAAGCTCCTGTTTTTTCTTTTAATTTAATTTTATAGAGTAATTCACAATATTTGATTACATTTAATATTAGAACACCAATCCCACCACCATTACACCTTCCTACCACCGTACTTTGGATGTTTCCATCCCGAACCCGAACCCCTGTCCCAAAGTAGAACTGAAAGAATTTATTTTGTATTGTTTGTTCTGAATCAACTGCCAAAAATGCTCCAAAAAAGCTTCCTTAGAGGAACGTATGTGAATATTTTTGTATTTCCCCCAGGGACTATTAAGCCCTTCAATAAAGCTTACTGACATGTTGTTAACGGTTGAGCCTTCTGTGCTTTTATATATGTTTCCCTCTAAGATTGGTTGCCTTCTACTTTAAACGCCATCAATTGTGGAGTGCTACTCTTGAAATATTGGTGGTGTGAGGTATGTCAAGTTCCTGGTTTATAGTAGAGTAGTCTATAGGTGTCTAGCTTCCATTTGCCCATTTGAAATATATCATCAGTGTGAGCTCTGTGCCATGATCTTGACTAATTTCTCCCTTCTAGTTGACCGATTCAGGAATGTCCAGAATAGATCAGACAGCAAAAATGTATGATAATAGCCCTGACAGAATATACCTAGCACAGTGGCTGGAGAGATAGCACAGCGGATAGGGAGTTTGCCTTGCACACGGCCGACCCGGATTTGATTCCCAGCATCCCATATGGTCCCCCAAGCACCGCCAGGAGTGATTCCTGAGTGCAAAGCCAGGAGTAACCCTGAGCATTGCCGGGTGTGACCCAAAAAGAAAAAAAAAAAAGAATATACCTACCACAGAGCCTTTGACACATAGCTTTGTGTGGTGCCTTCCTTAATCACTAAGATCATGATGTAGTTCTCTGGTTTTTTTTTTTGTTTTATTTATTTTTATTTTTTATTTTTTGGGTCACACCCAGTAATGCTCAGGGGTTCCTCCTGACTCTGAACTCAAGAATTACTCCTGGAGGTACTGGGCAGACCAAATGGGATGCCACGATCGAACCCGGGTTGGCCACGTACAGGCAAATGCCCCACCTGCTGTATTATCGCTCCAGTCCCAGTTCTCTTTTTAGACTTCATAAAAATCAGTTATACATATTGACATGGTAAATCTATTTGTTTTGGTCAGATTTAGGACTATTATCATTCCGTATGAAAAGAAAGATGACTCAGAAGTTTGCTATTTAAAAGGCTATGTCCCATGCATTTCAGAAACTGCTCATTGTGGTTTTAGGTAAGACTTTTCTTGTCTGTCCTCGAAGTACTGGAGTTTTCTTCTTTGAAGAGCAAATAAATTGATTTTGAGAAGTCAATTACAATGAAAATAATGGAAATATAAGTATTTCCTATTCTTTTAGTCACTAGATGCTTTTCAGAAGTAGTCTCAAATTTGTCCTTTGTGGAATCTGTGAAAAATAATTACAGCAATTACCCCCAATGTATAAACGTAGAATAGTTTAGATTGTAGAGAGTATTTGATCCAATTCTTCTTTCTCAACTGCTTGTCAATAAAGCAGAATAGTATAGTGGTTATAAACTTCAGAGTCCTCTATTTAAGTACTAACTGTTCCCTTTTTTCATTTTTTCTTTTCTTGTTTTTTTGGGCCACACCTGCTGATGTTTAGGGTTTACTCCTGGCTCCTCAGTCAGGGACCACTGCTAGCAGGACTCGGGGAACCATATGGGGTGCCAGGGACTGAACCTGTGTTGGCTGCATGCAGGGCAAATGTCCTGCCCACTGTAAAAGCACTCTGGCCCCTCTGTCAAATTTTTTAAAGGCAACTGAAGGTCTTCTATTCAGATATGTGAAGGTATTTCTAAGCTGTAATTTTCTGAAAAATTTGACTTTGTCATTTAGCTTAACTTATGGGCAATATGATAAAAGTCAAATACTTAAAACATACCTAGAATTTAGCAGTGGACAAACTATTCCAATTATTGCTACTATTTCCTACTGAAGAGAAAACATAACTGGAATCAGCTCAGGGTTGGTTTTCAGCACTGACATATTGAGTGGCTGTGATCCTGTGTAACACCAACTATGTATTGTGAACCTTCACGGTGATTCTGCTGGGGCCAGGAAGACAGCTGAGAGGCCTCGTGCACATGCTGTGCATGTAGAAGGCCAAGGTTGGGTTCCTGGCAACACATGAGTGTCCAGGAGCAAACCCAAGTACACAGCTCGGGAGAAGACTCTAAACACTTCTGGGTGTGACCCCCAACAACAACAACAAAAATAGTGGTCATACTATTTAAGATTTTTGAATTTTCTCCTCTTACGGAATTGTAGAGTGCGATGAATATTACTGGCTATGCCCAAAGGAAACTGAATAGTCAGTAGTGAATCCACAAACAGAATTGCTCTCTTTGCTCTATAGCCCTGCGGTCTTCATCATCATCACCATCATCCCGTTGATTGGCTATTTTCTCGAGCGATCTCAGTAACGTCTCCATTCGTCCTAGCCCTGACATTCTATCAGCCTCTCTTTACTCGTCCTTTCCAACGGTGCTGCATTGGAGGCTCTTTTAGGGTCAGGGGAATGAGACCCATCATTGTTACTGGTTTTGGCATCTAATACGCCACAGGGAGCTTGCCAGGCTTTCCCATGTGAGCAGAAAACTCTCGGTAGCTTGCCAGGTTCTCTGAGAGGGAGAACTAGGCTATTAAAAAGATAATTTTACATATCTTTAAGAATACTCTTCAGAAAAGTGTGGTTATGGTCATCTGTTTTAGTTTGTTTTGGTTTTAGGATCATATCTGGCAGTGGTAGCTATGCTACTCCTAGCTTTGTGCTCCAGGAACCATCTGGTGCTGGGATCAAACTGCAACCTGTAGTCTGCAGAGCATGTACCCAGCCTAGTGAGATCTCTTTTGAGCCCAACTTCTTTTAATATCTGCACTGAAGCCTCAGCGCTTGGTGAGGTTTCCCTGACTCCCTAGCACCCTGCTCTACTTGTCTGTCTCCCATACAACTGGAGATTCCTTTGGTACGGGAGACATCTGTGCTTCTGGTACTCCCAATCATATGTTGTTTGGAGGTAGGAGACCACGTACATTGTATAAATGAAAAGGAAATTCCCTTCTTCTCCAGGAACCCCGGAACCTCCAGCATTCTAGATGTTAACAGTTCTGCAAATATCTAAGGGAAGAATTTTCGTGGGGCTGGAGTTTTAGAACATCAGGTAGTAGCTCTTGCCTTGCACGCAGCCAACCAGGGTATGATTCCTGGCATCCTATATGATACCCTGAGCACTGCCAGTAGTGATCCCTGAATGCAGAGCCAGGAGCGCTGCCAGATGTAGCCCTGCAGTCTTAGAGGCAGAAATTTTAAGTTGTCAGAGACCTTATATAGTTACATGAGTAGACTTTGGGTTGACTTCAGCCTTGAAGTCTGGGCAAGTCTTCTAGTAAAAGTGACTTCTTTGGTCATCTAGTAAAATTTCTATCAACTAGAAGAATCTTTAAGAACCAATGGGAGCGGTGGAGCAGGTGGGATCGATCGCACAATGTAGGGCATTTACCTTGCACGCAACCAACCCGGGTTCGATTCCCAGCATCCCATATGGTCCTCTGAGCACTACCAGGAGTAATTCCTGAGTACAGAGCCAGGAGTAACACCTGTGTATTGCTGGTGTGACCCAAAAAGAAAAAAAAAATAATGGGAGCTTAAGCAGATGGTACTGGAGCCAAGGCACCTACCTAGCATATCCCTGGCACGGTATATGGTCCCCTCTAGCACCACCAGGGAGCACAGAGCCAGCAATAGCCCCTGAGTACCAGAGGATATGATCCCCACACCCAAAATATAAAAGAAATAAAAGAAGAAGTGGGTTGGAGAGATAGCTCAGCAGACTGGGCACATTCTTGGCATAAAGGAAGCATAGTTTCAGTTCCAGCTCAGCACGGCGTTGCCAGGAGTGACTCCCAAGTACTAAGTGGGTAAAATTCTGTTTTTTTGGGGGGTCACACCCAGCAATGCACAGGGATTACTCCTGGCTCTGCAGTCAGGAATTACCCCTGGCAGTGCTCAGGGGACCATATGGGATGCTGGGAATCAAACCCGGGTTGTCTGCGTGCAAGGCAAACACCCTACCTGATATGCTATCGGTCCAGTACCCAAACTGGGTAAAATTCTTGAACACCATGAGTCTGACCCCAAAACAGAGAAACAAAAAAAACCAAACTTAATGTCTGCATTGAAAAGGAAAATGTTCTTATTTTATGATTTAAAACTAAAATTATTGGAGGGGCTGGAGTGATAGCACAGCGGGTAGGGTGTTTGCCTTGCACGTGGCCACCCAGGTTCGATTTCCAGCATCCCTTATGGTCCCCCAAGCACCGCCTGGAGTAATTCCTGAGTACATGATACAGGATAACCCCTGTGCATCACAGGGTAACTGAAAAAGCAATAAATAAATAAATAAATAAATAAATAAATAAATAAAATTATTGGATGTATAAAGGAAGTACACACCCAGTATCATTGTGCTCTACCTTCATAGAAAGAACATTTTAGACAATAATTTTGAATTGGTCCTTGTTAACTTTATTTCAGAAAGTGGTAAAATAGCTGTGGAATATAGGCCTTTGAGGAAGTCACTGTTGCCAGAACTGAAGGACTCCGTGATTTAATTCAAAGTATGTGAAGAGAAAAATGTAAGGATGACATACATTGGATGGCTGTAATTCAGAATAAAGAGCAGATTTTGGAAGTTTTTAGCATATGTAGTCAATTCTATCATCCGCAGGAAACTATGAAACTCTAAAACTGTATTTGAGGGAATTTCTGGAGTTTTTCTGAAGTCCTGACCATTGGTTCTAAACCCTTATTTGAAATTTGGAGAGTTCTGAGTGCCCTCTGAGTTCTGTCAGACAAATAACTTTTTGAACTCCCCTTAAAAAGAATCCTAGTGATTTGGGGCCTTAAATGTGATTATGTTAGAGCATTTGAAAAGTTACGTTTTTTTTTTCAAGTACTTAGAGCTCAGCATCTCATGCATATCTTACATGAAATATTTTATGAAAGAACCTTTCTGTTAAACAATTGCACTGTGTTGCAAATTAGGAATTAATTTACTAATTTCCAGAAGAACACATGAATGCACTATTTGAATGTGTGTTCTAGTGATGGGGGTGTGGAGGGGGTGGAACAAAATGTGTTTCATATCATTGGTAACAAATTTGGAGTTGGATAAATGTAATTAACTTGGCTCATAGTCAGAAAATTTGTTTCCAAGGTTAGGGAAAGAAAAGGAGAGAAAAGGTGGTTGTGTTCCTCTTGTTGGAATTTTTTTTTCTTTGTAAAATAATTTTTTGTGTGTGTGGGGAAGGTAGCGTGGCTCACACTTGGCAGTGCTCAGGAATTACCCAGCCTGGCTCTTTGTAATAATCACTTGTTGTATTGCTCAAGGGACCAGGTGATGGTAGGGAGCAATCTCATGCAAAGCATGTGCTCAATCTTTTGAACTATTGACCTAGGTTTGAAAAATAATTTTTAAAATAGTTTAAATCAAACCCATCAAGAAAACCTCAAACGCCCAAAATTGGGTCTTAAGAAGATTAGCTTAGGAGTCTGAGACACAGTTCGTCAGGCTGAAGCATGGACTGTGCGTGAGGGAGACCTGGGTTTGATACCTGCCACTGCATGGCCTCCGGAGCACTGCCAGGAGAAACCTCAAACACCTCCAGGTGTGGCCCCCAAACAAACAAAAAACATCCACCTTACTATGAAACATGAGAAGACATTTAGTTCTAATGCCAAAGAATTCAGAAAACTAACATCCATCCCTAAATGAGGACTCTCTTGGAACCAACTCCATTCAAAGGTCTCTACTCAACTAGACCCTGGGAAGTAGCCCCTTCTCATAGAATGTTTATTCTAGAAGTCTGAGATAATGAGAACTGAAATCCATGAGAAGAAGGACTGTGAAGAAAGTTAAATGGGTGCGAGTCACAGTATTGCAAGAGAGCCTTGTTACATTCTGACGTTAAGGTCTTCAGTGGTCTCTCCAGGAGTGCTAGACAGGCAGGCAGCCCTCTAGAAAGGGGCTTGCTACTTTTTCTCTATGAATTAATGTTGAGCTCCATGCAAGAAAGGGGTATTTGCCCCAGGCCGGTGTAAAGGAGTGTATATGAGTGTTCATTCGTTTATGGTCGGTCTCCCAGAATAAACTGTCTATGGCCCCAGAGCCCTCCTTCAGAAAATTTTGGGTCAGTGATTCCATGCTATCCCCTCTCTCAGGGACTGATAAATAATCAGAGATACTGAGAGTTTAAAGGTAATGAGAACATTTGGGAACCCCCATCCATCCTAAGTAGTGCTCCTTTTGCAGGTTAGCTAGCTTTCTTGGAAGCAGGATGGCCCAGGGGAGGAAGAATGTGTCTCGGATTTCAGTAGTGAGGAGGACGCACCAAGACCACCACAACTGGACTAGTACTGTTGAATTCGCCAGTGTTCCCAATGGGGGACACACTGTTCCTTCCCCTCCCCACCCCCACCACAGGGTTTGGCTCAGAGTAGTTGGCAGTCCCAGTCCTGTTTGGCTGGCAGGGGTGGGGAGGGGAGGCTGGAGTTGGGCAGAGGAGGTGGGAAGAGGACCTGATTGGACGTCTTTGGTGCCTTTCAGGGAGAAAGGAAAGCCTGGGTCCTGCTGGTTACCCAATAAGGGCTGCATCAAGGCAGCATAAAGGGGCTGCGGGGGAGGGGCGCGGGGTTGCTAAGGGTGTGTCGTTGCTAAGGTTGCACAGTGCATAAGGGCGCTCGCCCGCCTATCCTGGCTGCCACAATGGCTGGCCGCAGGGTAGGATGCCTGCCCTCTAGTCGCTTGGACTTGTCCTGGCCACGAATTTATATAATATCTGTGTTAATAGGGCGACCAGCGTGGCTGCTGGGAGCTCCGATCCTAACGCAGATTCTGCACCCCGTCCTGCTGATCCCCGACTCGTCCGTCCCCAAGCCCTGGATTTCTCCTTCCCGTGCTCCTGCACTTGAATCCCCTCATGCCCTTCAACCCCGGGCCAAGTCCGGGTTTTTTGATCGTTTCACCTCGACTGTTGGCCGGATGTTGTTCCCGCCGCAGAAGTTTAAAGGTTTCATTCCCATCCGGGATGAATACTCAGGTAAAGGGTTGCCCTCTGCGTCCCATCGATTTGCCCTTCCACACCAGGGATTGAATGACCAGCCGGCAACACATCAGAGGCTCCCAGTTGATCCAATGATAAGATGGACTCAGGATCAGAGTCCACCTCTAGCTTTGTCTCCTAGAGGGACAAGTACAAGTCCAACTTCAGGTCTAGATCAACCTGAAGATCAGACATCTGAAATGCCTGCTCCACCTCTAGGTGGACAGGTTCCAAAACTACTAAACTTTATTATTTCTCCTGCAAACAGGAGGGAGGGTCTAGTTAATGTTGGGTCCGGAGCCGCAAGAAGCAGAGACGGGCCAGTCTTGCAAGACAAAAGTTTATTCAGACCAACATGCGGGGGCTGCACCTCTAGTAGATGCAGCGGTTTGTGCTAGTTAGGGCAGCCTTTTTATAGGGCTTGTGTCCTCCAGGCCAGTCACGTTAGTCACGTAGCCTCGCCCGGAGCCACTATCTTGGGATTCGTGTGTCTGGAGACATTCTTTCATTCTTCTTGCCCTTCGTCAGGAGTTACTTTCTGTAGAGCCCTGGGACCGGAGTCACTATCTGGGCTCTGTGTCAGGGGCCGGAGTCACTATCTACTGGGCCGGATTCACTATCTGCTGGGCCGTGGGACCGGAGTCACTATCTGGGCTCCTTGTTCTCAGCAACTCCTTCTGTGAGCGGGTCCCTATCTTTTAGGTACATACGTGAATTCCAGCCCAACCGACAGGCAGATGTCAGGATGTATGTGACAGGACCCAGGCATAGTACATTATTATATACAGTTCAGGGTCATAAGCATGGTTACAGAAGCAGAACAAAGCGAGGTTACAAAGGTCAAGAGTGGGCTTTAACCCAATATAATTTCTTTTAACTTAACAGTTGGAACTCCCAGAAAGTCTAAGAAACCTCATCATCAACCACAACAGATGCAGGATGAGGACTTAGATTCCAGTATGGATATCTTTTATCCCGAGGGGAGAGAACCCTTGGATGTACTGGGAGATTCAGAGAAACACCCACAGATCCCTCACAAGACTGAATCCTTTTCACCCCAGTCCCAGCATCCAGAACCCTCTGAAGAGCTAGAACAGCTTCCCTTTAAGGCCCTGGAAGCTGAAGTTTCAGCAAGCACACAACAGACCCCAGCTGCACTTCCAGGATCTCCTGAGGAATCGAAACCTTTAGTTCAGGACTTAGATTTGCTGTCCAGTACCCCTGAAGAGGGTGATACTGCTTCAGTCCTGCCAGAAATCCTAGTTCAGCCTACATTGGGTCCTGAGGAAATGGGGTCTTCAGTACCTCAGGAGGTGGAAGCTCAGTCTTCAGAGTCAGGTCTGAAAGCTCAGTTTTTACTGCATCATCAGCCAAATGAACTGTCTCCAGTCCAGAAAGAAGCCCATCTTTCAAATATATCTACTGTCATCATCAAACCTGCCTATCTGCAGATTACCGGAACTCCAAGAGTCAACAAGCAGGATGAAATTTCAACCCAGCCAGAAACCCTAAGTCTAAGTCACACAGGAGAGACCCGTGAAGAGAATGAACACTCTCTAGCTCAAGAGGTGGCCCAGTCTCAGCCTCTAGAGAGCCCTAAGGGTGACTCTGCCACACAGCAGGAGGCAGTGGCTCAAGCTCCAGAGATCCTTGAGGTGACTGAATCTTCTATCCAGCAGGAATCCCTAGCTCAGCCTCCTGAATCTTCTATGGAGTTGGAAGCTCAACCATTTCTTCATCCTGCGGAAAATCTTCCAATTCCAAATCAGAATGGAACTTCACACTTAAACTTGCCCCATGTCACTGCTCAGCATTTGAGTGTGACATTTTCCATTTTTTCAGAGGTTGGTGATGAGGTTGAATCTTCTCCAGTGCCACAGGAGGCCCTGGATCAGCCGTCTGAGCCATCTGAGGAATCTGTCACTAATCCACCTCTGCATCCCGAAGAGTTTATTACATCTTCACGTCACAATGAATCCCCAAGCTTAAATTTGACATATGTCAGTGCTAAAGCTATTGGTGTGACATTTTCCATATCTACAGAGATCAGTAATGAGGATGAACCTTCAGTCCAGCAGGAGATGCAGGCTCAGTCTCCTGAGCCATCTGAGGAATCAGTCACTCACCCTTTCCCGCATTCTGAAGAAAATATTCCATCTCCAAGTCACAGTAAAGCTCCACACATCAACTTGCCCAGTGTCACTTCTAATCCTAAGGGTGTGACTATTTCTGAAACTACAGAGGTCATAAATGAGGTCAAACCTTCAGTTCAGCAGGAGGTCCAGGCTCAACCTCCATCCCAAGAGGTCCAGGCTTCATTTCCAGGCCTCTCTGAGAACATGGAATTATCTGGCTGGCAGATTGTATCATCAACCATTTCTGAAACACAGAAGTTCCAGAGTGAGATGGTAGCTCTACATTTGGGTCAGACTCTAACTCAGCTTTCGCCAGACAAGGAACCTGCTGAGAAAATGGAAATTTCTTCACCTGTGCAGGAGACCCTCACTCAGCTTTCAGAGTTACCAACAGATATCGTTTTGGCTCAGGCTTCAGAGCATTTGGAAGGACCACTTTCAGCATCAACTCGGCATCCATCATCAGTCCGGGTCACGACTCTCACGGCAGAACCAAGTAGGGAGAGTAAAGCTTCTACGACCCTGAAGAAGACTACCGCTCCCACAGAGCACACTGTGACAAAACCAACAGGGAATGTGCGGACTCATTCAATCGCCACTAAGATTTCAGCTCTACCCAGTCTGGGGGTTTTGAAGACAGTACCTTCTCCAACCACACAAAAGACTACAGGTCAGACTTCTCATCAAAATCAACCTTCTACACACCAATATATAACTGTAACTCCGGAACGCACTGTGAAGACTAAACCCTCGACAACCCTGACAAGTACCAGTGCTACAGAACACTCAGATGTGACACCTATCACACCATCTCTGAGTCCTCATTCAAACCTGAGTGAAGTCACGTATCCACCTATAAACAAGGACGTTCCTGTCACTGAAGGCAGGTCAGTTACAGCTCCAACCATGCAAGAGACTGGAGTTCCGTCTTCAAAGGCCCCAAAGAAAGCCGAGGTAACAGTTTCAACAAGTACCACTCTGACAACCCCCACAGAGGGATTGCTGTCAGAACAGGGTCAGCATCAACACACAGATCTGAGTGAACAGACATCTATAACTTTGGACGAAACGCCACAACCAGAAACATCAAGGACAGCTTCCCTGACTCACTCTTCAGCCCTATCTTCTGGACGATCTACTTCCGAAAAGGCACATGTAGATTTCCCTGAGCAACTACAACAGAATGAACACATGACCTTCAACATATGTGAGCTTTGTACCTGCACAGAGGATACCCTCTCCTGCACCGGTCTCAGTCCAGAGAAGAGACTCCGTAGAGTGCCTGTGCCAGGGCCCAACATCAATAGGACCTTCACTATACTGTAAGAATCACCTTTCCTCTCATCTCTGCATTCTGCCTATTGACGTAGCAAGCCTTTGCTTCAATGTCTTCCTGTATCTGCCTCATCCCCCATGGCCACGTTAAATGATTCTCTCTCTTTTTTCATCTTTTGTCAGTCAAAAGATATCCTCATTCTTCTTATCTGTTGTTTCTTCTTCCCCAGTCTTTTGCTTATAATTGTTCATACTCTCTTTCCTTCACTATTTTTATCTCACCCTCAACCTATCCTTCATCCCATCAGCTGTTCATTTAATTCCTTAACCTTTGTTTTCTCTTTACTCCAGCCTCTTTTTTTTTTAACAATAGTATGTTCTCCTTATCTTTTATTGCTGGTGTCACAACGTGTGCTATGGACATGATTTCTGGAGCCAGACTACCCGAGTTTGTCATTTGTTAGCTTTGTTTATTTAGCTCTGTGACTCAGTTCCTTTTTCTTTACGTGGAGATTATGGTAAGTTTTCACCTCCTAGTATTTTGATACTTGTTCATTTTGATACTTATGAAATTAGTACCTTTAAACAACTTTCACATTAATCCCTATGGAGATGAGGCCAAGGTGGTGGAGAAGGGTTGATTGTGAGATCTAGCCAGCTCCAATGGCAATCAAAGTAATACTTAAGAAATCGATGTAAATACTTTGGGCCAGAGTGATTGTACAGTAGGTAGAGCATTTGCTTGCACTTGTTCCAACTGATCTGATTCCCCAGCGTCCCATAGGGTCCCCTGAGCACCACCAGAGGTGATTCCTGAGTGCAGAGCCTGGAGTAACACCTGAGTATTGCCGGGTGTGGCTCCCCACAAAACTATAGACTTAAATTGGGAACTAGCATATACATGAATGCTGTCTGTTATTGTTACTTAATCTCTCATTTCAGAGTTAAATTTTTTACATCGACTTTTCATAGAAAGCATCCATTTCCCCCAACCTAGCCACAAGAATATGTCATCAGCTCTTAAACATGATGCTGTTGGGGAGAAAGGGAATACACACAAAAGGAAAGGCAGCACCAACAGAGGCACAAAAATGTACAGTGTCTCCTCAGTTGGGGAAAGCTGCAGAGAGCTGACATGGAGCAACTTTAGCTGGGAATTAGAGGTTGATGGTAATTTGTTAAATCAAGTGTGTGGGGGTGGGGGAAGGGAGAGTAAAGTCTAAGAAAAAGCATAGCTCTAGAAAGTTCTGGGATTTAAAAAACAGGCAGACTAAAAAATATCTGTTAGAGGCTGGAGAGGTGGTACACAGGCTAAGGCATTTGTCTTGTATGTGGCAATGGCAGCTACCATGGTTTGAATCCCAGCACCACGTATGGCTCCTGATCATCATCAGATTGTGGTTCCTGACCACTGCTGGATGTGCCATGCCCTGCAAAAAAAATTGAACTGAGTTAGGAAGTAATGAAAATATGCTTGTGAAAAATCTGAAGTATCAGGTATGGGGTTTGAAATTTGCATTGTGAGGTATAGAGTGCTATTGAAAGTTTTCAAGCAAGAGAGATAAATAAGAATCGTTTTAGATTCTATATGTAGAGAAATCTAAGAGGAAAGTCGGTTGAAAAAAGACCAAATGTGCTCTTAATAAACTCTAGGAGTAAAGTGAGAAGGGGCTGAATAAGCGATTGTAGCAAGAGTAGAAAAACATCCTGGATGGGGGAGAGAGCTCAAAAGGCTGAGCACAGGCTGTGCATGTGGGAACCCAGGGTTTGATCCCTGGCACCTCATGGTTCTCTGAGCACCACCAGAGTGACCCCTCCAAAGCACTGAGCCAAGGGTGGTCCCTGAGCACCAGAGGCTGAGCCTCCCCAAAGCCCAAAAAGATACAAAGAAAATCCTGAGGACATTACAAAGAAAGAACCAATCAAAGTTAGTAACTGCCCAGTTGAGGGAGAAGGAAGGAGAAAAATCCAATATGATTGAAGTTTGTGTTCTTATTGAGAGAATGATAATGGTGTTAAGGTGGAAATATAGTAGGTAGGAGGGACAGCCAGTCTGATGAGACACACTGAGTTCCAGGCATTTTTTTTTTAATATTTATTTAATTTTATTGAATCACCATGACAAAAGTTACCAAGCTTTCAGGTTTAAATCCCAGTCATATAATGACCAAACCCCCATCCCTTCACCAGTGCACCTGTTCCCCCACCAAGAACCCCAATCTACCCCCCTCGCTCCTCCCCCGCACTAAAGTGGCCAGTGATCTTCACTTTATTCTCTCTATAATTTGGATACATTCAATATTTCAACAGAGAACTGACTGTTATTATTTGGAATTTTCCCCCAACAATCAAACCTGCAAAAAAGGAACCATTTGATAGTTTGTATTCCATTGCTGAAAATGAATATTATAGGATCTCGCGCAGCCGCTTTCGCGTCTAGGCATCTTTTTTAGGTTAAAAAATGATTGATGTGCTTGGCCTATGAAAAACGGTGCATGTTAGGTATGACTTATGTGTTTGGAGATAAGTAATATACCTGTGAAACAGTTACTAATCTGTGCCTTAAACAGATCCCTCAACTTGTGGCCTAGGCATCATAAAGCAGCCAGAAGATTTGATGGAAATGTCCACTAGGTTGATGGCACAGGTTTCTGTTTCAACATTTTCACCTGAAAATGTGTGCATAAACTTATTAGGTTTATATTTGGATTATATACATGTTTGCAGTTGATATACACATGTTGCTGGGGGAAGTTGACAAAACTAGATTCAAAGTGATCCACAGAGTTAGTGGTTAAAACTGAACTCAGGGAGCCAGAGTCACAGCACAGTCATACCAAGGGCTCTTGCCTTGCATGTGGCCAACCCAGGTTCATCCCAGGCACCCCATATGGTCCCCCTCCATCACCACCAGGAGTTTAATTAAAAATTATTGACACAGAAAAAAAATGATAGACCCTGAGTCCAGAGCCAGGGGTAAATCCTGAGCACCATCCCCTCCCCCACCCCCACCCCACACTCCCACCAACTGCATTCATCTATACATGTGTAAATTCATGAACATATTCTCTTTGTTGCAATAGGTCAGTAAAGTTAACAGGATAATGTGTGAAAATCCCACTTTCCCACTCTACCACCTGTGTGACTACCGCACAGTAACTCCTGTTACCATCTTGGGTTTTCTTCTACTCTCTTTCCTGTGCATTTTCCCCGCACTGAAGGTCATTCTTTGTGATTTGTTCTTTTCCTGGTGAAGTATGTTGAATATATCTCTCCTCACTAGTCCCCCTCATTTTCTCATTTCCCTAGTCTCTATCTAGAAATTTCTACTATCTCGAAATTTCAACAGAGAACATTGACCAAAATCTTTGGTGGTCTCTGGCAATATTTTTAAATATGTATTTGCTGGTAATTTTATTCATTTCTCTGTATAATTATGAAATTAAACTTTCTCTATTGATTTACAGGAGGAGTTACAATAGGTGTGAGCTTGGAAAAATGACTTACATGCTAACTAGCTGGCATTATTGAGCTACTCCAGGAATTAGGAAGTTCAGATTGTGAGATATTTCAATGTTTGACCAGTGGCCCCACATCATGTCTTTAGTTGGGCAAAATGGGAAGCTGATAGCTGTGGAAAGAAGCTGGTGTTTTCTGTGTTTCCATGATTCTTTTACTTAGCCTGTTCATTCTTTTCCTACCTATTCAAGACTGTAAACTGTGTTTCTTTACAGGAATTTCCAAGGAAACTCTATTTCTTCCATTGATGGAAATACATGGAAGGCATACCCTTGGGTTGAGAAACTGTGAGTATATTCTCTCCAAATATGAATATTAAAAAATAATTGCACCATAAATCCTCCTTAGTGGGACTGGAGCGATAGCACAGCAGGTAGGGCATTTGCCTTGCACGTATGTGGTCAACCAGGGTTCGATTCCCAGCATCCCATATGGTCCCCCGAGCACTGCCAGGAGTAATTCCTGAGTGCATGAGCCAGGACTAAACTCTATGCATCGCCAGGCGTGACCCAAAGAGAAAAAGAAATCCTCCTTAGTATACAATTTAAGATTAATACCTCTGATAAAAGGTATTCTCCCCTCATGTCCCAAAACAACCTCTGTTAGTTATAATGGTTTTTTTCTTTTAAAAATTTTAGTTTACCAAGATCCTATTTAAAATGTCTTTTTGTTTTCCATTCTATAACAAGTAGAGTTAATTTTATACACACACATACATATGCATATATAAGAATCAGAAAACACCACCAAAAAATGATTGATAGCAGTTATAAGGTTTTTTCTTTGAGTATATTAAATATCGCATGCAATATCTTTAGCCTACTTCTCCCTCTGGGAGAAACTGGCAATCTTCTGAGAGTTTCCTGCCCACATGGGACAGCCTTGCAAGCTTCCCATGGTGTATTCATATGCAAAATCCAGTAACAAGCTAGATCTCATTCCCCTGACCCTGAAGAGCCCCCAGTGCAACACTGTTAGGAGGGCCGAGTCAAGATGGACTTCTAAGATCTCAGGGAAAGGTCGAAATGAGATGTTACTGAGCCCACCCGAGAAATCGATGATTAACGGGATTTTGTGATTCGTCATATTAAATAATACATATTGGTATATCTAACAACCACCTGTATGTCTAACAACTAACTTCAAATTTTTGATGAAAAACCAAAAGTTTGAGATGTCTATAGTAAATGCAATGTGAAAAGTATCTATGGTTTCTATTAGAGGCCAAATGAATGATATTGCTAATCTGTCATTGTCGGTTGACATTCATAATGTGAGAAATGACCATTTTAGGGCCAGTGCGATAGTACTGCGGGTAGGGTGTTTGCCTTGCACGTGGCCTACCTGGGTTCACTCCCCAGCACCACATAGGGCCCTCCAGCCCTGCCATTAGTGATCCCTGAGCACAGAGCCAGGAATAAGCCTTGAGCACAGCCAGGTGTGAGCCAAAATCAAAACCAAAACCAAACAAAGACTGTTCCAGTGTGTTTATTTTCATCCAGTCTATGAACCTTAGACCTAGAGAGAAAGTCTACAAATAGAAATCGCTTGCATACTTTGCTAAGTGTTAAAAAAGTGGAAATTCTGGATTTTTTTCTTTTTCTTTTTTTTTTTTCAATTTTGCTTTAGGGCCACACCAGTGGTGCTCAGGGGTTACCCTTAGCTCTGAAAGGTGGAATTTTCTAAACAAAAGGGGACATTGGAGCAGGGAATCCAAATCACAATTGGTAAGAACTGTAGGTTTCCATCATGGGAATCCCCCAACAGACAGTAAGAGCTTTCCAGTTCTGGGGCCAGGGATGGTGGCAGACAGTGTGGTGAGATGCCCTTTGACACTTGATGGGAAGGGAAGCCGAATTTCAAGTCTTTGTTTGAAAATCTTGGTTAGCTTTCCTGCCCTCTGGTCCTGCCTGTCCAAGACAACCCAAGTCCATGGACCAGGACAAACTCTGCCTCTGGAAAGGCTTCTTTGCTTTGCAGACTGCTGATCAGAGTTTGATCCCCAGCACCCCATACGGTCCCTTGAGCAGCACCAGAAATGATCCCTGAGTGCAGAGCCAGGATTAACCACTGAGCACTCCTGGATGTGGCCCCAAAACAAAACAAAGCACCAAGTAAACCCCAAAATAACAAATGCTCATTAAAGTCAGGGGCGTGTGACAGAGGAGGGTGTGATTGGTAGGGCCACACTAGGGTCCTCTATGAAGCTGTGTTTCTTGTAAGGAATATGTCTTGGGGCCTTTGCTTTACTGTTCTTTCGTGTTGGGGGGTGCACAGCCACTGGTTCTGGGCTCAAAGTTTACTCCTGGGGGATCATATGGTTGCCCGGTCTGACCCAGGTAAGCCATGTGCAAGCCAAGTACCCCTCCCACTGTACTATTGCTCTGGCCTCAATAATTCTTGAGTGTTTGTCATGTGCATTTTGTGCTCATTTTAATTCCCAGAACAAAAAAAATTAATGGTGTTAAGTTTCAAAGGGTTTTCTTTACAGACTTAATTTCATTCTTCATGGGGTATCCAGAGTAATGTTTGGGAAGAGAGGAGGGAGTGGCAATTCTGTGGTTCTGGTGTCACCCAGAATTTAGATCTGACATTTTGTGACCTAGAGAATATGCTTTGTAGATGTTATTTGGTGAGAAGAGTCAATAGCTATGTTCGTGTGCATGATGGATAGATATCAGTGAGGAAAAAGCAAAGAGCCTAAACAGAGATCACTATCCCCAAGTTAAATAAGAATTGGGATCTTTAGAAAGCACCATTATTATGTGTAAGAATTAGTCCTATGTAGTAAATAGTCATAGTTATTTTGCATTTTGGTCCAGAAATAATTTTTCCATTTCTCAGAATCCTCAGTGACAATTCTTTGACTGAATTACATAAGGATTCATTTGAAGGCCTGCTATCCCTCAAGTACTTGTAAGTTAATCATTTATTTATGAGTTTCTAGATCTGTTGTTTATAAAACAAAGGGTGTACAAGTTAATCTTTTTTCTTCCAGCAATACAATTCTATAGTTTTATGATTCTAGCATTAAAAACCTTTCATGTCATTTCTGGCACTAAATTACATTTGCATGTACATATATATATAAATACATCTATGTACATATATAGAAAAAACTTTAGGCTTACTCTTCAAGCCCATGTTCTCCCTGGATCATGTACTTTTCTTACTTGTCCCCATGACTCTTTGCTTTTTCTTCTCTGGAGAATTCCAGGTTATCTCCTGAACACATTCTTTCTCTTTCCCACCCCTCACATCTAAGAAAGTTTCTTTCAGTATAAACTATCTTGCTTCACAAGAGTTTTTTTTCAAACTTTACTATATAAACCTAAAGTAAGTGCTAATTTACCATCTCCTCTATGTCCATGTAGAGTTCCTTTATGTCCCCTGAATCCAATCCAACACATGGTCCTGTTTTACATAGCCCATTAACTTAAGAATTGTTTTTGTCTTTAAACTTTAATAATAAATGAAAAGTACTTATATTTGCATCACCCATGTAAACTTAACTTAGAGTGCTAGTATACCATCTCCTCTATGTTAATATAGAGTTCCTTTATGTCCCCATGGATCAAAACCAATGCATGGTCCAGTTTTACATAGCCCATTAACTTAAGAATTGTTTTTGTCAGCTGGGGAGATTGCACAAATGTTGAGTGTGATGCTTAGCAACAGGAGGCCCAGGTTGGTTTCCCAGCAGAACGAGGTTCTGGGCTCCGCATTCCCTGACCCCCCAGTAATGTCCCTGAAGTAGCCCCTGAGCACTACTAAATAAAAACAAAGATCTATGCAAATATGTTCATGTTTTTATTTTTTAATTTTTACTTTTTTATTTATTTATTTATTTATGTATGTATTTATTTATTGTTTTTTGGATCACACTCAGTGATGCTCAGGGGTTCCTCCTGGCTCTGCACTCAGGAAACTCAGAAATTACTCCTGGCAGTGCTGGGGGGACCATATGAGATGCCCGGGATCAAACCCAGGTCAGCTGCCTGCAAGGCAAACGCCCCACCCACTGTACTATCGCTCCAGCCCCATGTTCTTTTTTTTTTTTTTTAATTTTGTGTATGAAGCAAGACAGCTTTTATTAAAACTTATTTAGAAAGATGTGAGGGAGAGAAATTAAGAAGTATGTGTTCAAGAGAGAACACAGGCTCTCCAGAGTGGAAATAAACAAGCAAAGGAACAGAGAAAGAAGCAGGTGAGATATTCAGGGCTTGAAGAGCAAGCCCTGAGGACTTTCAGGAGGTGCTTTTATTCAATTCTTCCAAAAGGGTTGTTCTTTCCTGGAGTTTTGCATACTAAAATTTAGGCTGGGTGTTGTCACAGGAATGTCTTGCACTGTTGATGTTCTCTTTATAATCTCATGGATTCTTGTGTAACTTCTTTTCTGGGGGGACCAGCCTTTTCTGGGTGGGGCCTTGGATTTTTGCATCCTGGTGGTACCTCAGTTTCTCTTCCAAGAATTCAGGATTTGCATTTCAAATGATGTGATCATCAAGCCCTTGAGTTATTTTGGGGCTAGGGAATTTCTTCTTGAGTATTATTATTCCCCCAAAGTACATCTGCCAGCCTGCACCAGCAGGAAAGGGAAGGCAGTCCCAACCTCATCACAGGCATCATGGGTCCACTGCCTGTCCCTTGCAGGAAAGAACTTAAAGAGGTGCAACAGTGAAGCAGGTTAGTTTTTATTGAATGAAACGTGCTGAGGAAGATGTGGGAGGAGAGAAAGGAGGGCGATGTTGGAGAGAGAGCACCGGCTTTTCCAGAGTGCAAGTGAATAAGCCAAGGAACATAGACTCTACAAGCGAGACACACGGGAGAGCACAGCTTGAAGAGCAAGCTCAAACTATGCTTGTGTTTATAAACTTGATGTTTGTGTTTTTCTGCAAATGAAAAAAATCATAAAAATATGCTCTGCAAAATCTAGAATATTATTATTTTTAAATTTCTAGCCTTTATAGAAAACTTTAAAAAGTTGGCTTAATAAAAAAATTATTTAAAAAATGAAAATAAACCTGAATTATTGAACAAGAAAATAAAGAACTTGAATGCCATTAGCCCAGATTTTTTTAAAAAAAACTTTAGTTTTCTCATTGTGATTTGCAATACAACATTCTAACACCCTATGTCAGCATATTTCCAAATTATCTAGAACTTAAACAAACATTTAAATATGAAATACTTGGCTAAAACAGTGATTCTATAGCAGTAGTATTAAGAACATGGGAGATTATCACGAGGAGAGTTCTGTTGTAGGAATTGTTGGGCTATTGTCAGACAGACATCTTGGACAGAATCTTGTAAAAAGAGAGTAGGAGAAAGGTAGAACACAGGAAAAACACCACAATGCTCTCAGAATACCAAAAAAGAGGGTAGACACCTAGACCCAGGAGTTGTAAGCCAGGGCTAGCATGCAGAGCTCCCTCGTGCCCACCTGCGCTGGGTCACTCAGGCCTGCAGTAGATCACTTGGAGGGCCTGTTAACCCCCCACCACAGTTCCTGCTCCAGCTGATTTGGAGTAGGTTGATTGGAGAACAGGCATCTTCAATCAGCTCCCAAGTGAGACTGGTGTTTGAGAACTATTTGGAAAGTTAATATATGACGGTGTGCATTGTGGGTCAGAAAAGGAAAGCCTGGGACTGGAGTGATAGGACAGGGGTAAGGGGCTTGCTTCTGCACATGGGTGACCCAGGTTTGATCCCCAGCACCATGCAGGGTCCCCTGAGCCCCCCCCCCCCCCGAGTGATCTGAGTGCAGTCAGAAGTGAGCCCTGAGCACTGCCAGGGAAGGGAAGGAAGGCAAGAGGAAAAAGAGGGATGAGCTAGAAGATAGTTATACGCATCTTGGTCATATGTGAAAGAACTTAAGTAGAATTCATAGATATAAAACAGTCAACTGAACTGTAATCAAATAAAAATTCAGCACTGTGATGATTTTGTTTGTTCCACCACTGTACAATGAAAGCAGTGAAATTCATGGAATATTCAGAAAATATAGAACCAAAAATTCAATTTCTATTATGATAGAAAAGTTTAATTCTAGGGGCTGGAGCAATAGCACAGCAGGTAGGGCATTTGCCTTGCATGCAGCTGACCCGGGTTCAATTCCCAGCATCCCATATGGTTCCCCGAGCACCGTCAGGAGTAACCCCTGAGCATAGCTGGATGTGACCCAAAAAAAGCAAAAAAAAAAAAAAAAAAAGTTTAATTCTAAATTAAGTTCTGGCTGAAAGGAGTAACTTCATTTCAATTATATGAAAATGGGCCATTTTTTAGCCTAGAAAGCAGCTAAATAGGAATGCATATAAACGTGAGATTATTCATATGAATATTTGAAATAATTATATTAAATATAGAATTTTACATGAAGATAAAAAATTGAACTCCATCTGTCATTGAGAACATAAAAATCACCGAATCGAATCAATTCTCTGCTCTGAGAAAAGTTAAAGTCCAATATTAGAACCAAGTAATCATACATTTTATTCATGAAGATTTGTGGTTGAACTGAAAGCAAGGTTAGGAGTTCTGGAACATTCAAATCTACTCATTCAATATTATTTTGACTTCTACTGGTTATTCCTAAAATTAGATATTTGGTAGTTAATTGAAGAAATATTTTCCTTTTCCTTTTCCTAGAGATTTATCCTGCAATAAAATACAGTTTATTGAAAGGCGTACATTTGAAGAACTACCATATCTGCAGTATATGTAAGTTAAAAATATGCTTCATTATTTTTGGAATTTTTAGAACACTTAAATGTCAGATTCTGTTATTCATTTGAATATTATTAGAACATTATAAATAGCTATGAAAACTGTACAGCAAATCCATTTTGCCTGTAAGTAAGGATTACTATGAGAATTACTAGTCAGAGCAATGTGAACAATAGAACCGTGGCCCTCAACCAGGATGATTTTGTACCCACATGACCCTTGATAGTGCCTTGAGGGTTTTTTTTTTATTGTTTTAATTGTCAGATCTATAATGATGCTGTTGGTACCTAGTGAGCAGATGCCTCCAGATACACTGCTGAATAGCTACAATGCACTGGACAGCCCCCCCATAACTATCCAGCCCCCATGTGGCAGTAGTGCTGAAGTCATGAATCCCTGTTATAGAGAAATTAATTAAGTATTTGTTAAGCATTTGCTATTTTGTGTCTAATGCCCCCACAGCATCATAAACATCAAAGAATAAACCTTAAGCTTAGGTCTTCCACAGTGATGTTTAGCGCATAAAATGTTGTGGTTCTGTGAATTAAAAGTAATACTGGGTGTGACCCAAAAAGAAAAAGAATATTATTTCTTCTCTTCTTCCTCCTCCTCCTCCTCTTCCTCCTCCTCCTCTTCCTTCTTCCTTCTTCCTTTCTTTTTCCTTCCTTCTTCTTTCTCTTCTTCTTCCTTCTTCCTCTTCCTCTTCTTTCTCTTCTTCCACTTCCACTTTCTCTTCTACTTCCTCCTCGCTTTCTTCTTCCTCCTTCTTCCTTCTTCTTTCTTCCTCTTATTCCTCCTTTTTCTTCTTCCTTCTTCTGTCTTCTTTCTTTCATGTTCCTTCTTCTTCCTTCTTTTTTTTTTTTAACTTTTTGGGTCACACTTGGCGACACACAGGAGTCACTCCTGGCTCTGCCCTGAGAAATTACTCCTGGTGGTGCTCAGGGGACCATATGGGATGCTGGGAATCAAACCTGGGTCAGCCGCATGTAAGGCAAACACCCTATCTGCTGTGCTATCGCTCCAACCCCTTCTTTCTTCTTTTCCTCCTTCCTTTTTCTTCTTTCTTCTAAAAACTGCTGCTGCTTTTATCTTTTTTTTCTTTGTTTTCTTTGGTAGGAATCTTAGTTGCAATTTAATCACCGAACTGAGCTTTGGAACGTTTCAGGCCTGGCATGGAATGCAGTTTTTACATAAGATGTAAGTCAAAAAGCAGATAAGTATACATAATAACACTGTGCATAAAAGCATCATGCAGTCATTATTGCCTGACTGGTATAAGGCCAGTGTGAACTCTAGTAAGTATGTCTTGAGATCCAGTTCTTTTTGTTCAAATGAAGAAACTAAGGTACAAAGAGTCCAAGAGATTTGCATGACACCTGGCATGCTTTGCTTTTTTTTATTAATGATTATTGGAGCGAGCACTAACAGAAACGTATTCGTTAGCATTGTCTTGTGATTCCCACTGGTACGGCGCTGAACTGTGAATGAGGCTTTAAATTCCCAGTTTAATTCCAACTTTGGTTCCTGTTCATGTGCAAAGTTCCTAACCACTTAAATGTATGCAACAAAGAGCCGGGAAGAAGTAAGTATAACAGTTTTTACTGGGAGTTGGCTGGGAAGGAGAGTTATGGATTTATTCCTAGCTGGTAGCTTCTTTTACATGGTGAAGCCAAAGGGTTCCTGAACATCTATCTTAGCATAGTTCCCTCCCTAATACTCTAGAACATTCTTTTGAAGAAAAAAATATATATGAATATATACATAAAGTGAATTCACTGTGGTCACTATAAAGCTTTTTTTTTTTTTTTTTGGTATTTGGGTCACACCTGGTGATGCACGGGGGTTACTCCTGGCTCTGCACTCAGGAGTCACCCCTGGCGGTGCTCAGGGTACCATATGGGATGCTGGGAATTGAACCTG
The DNA here is from genome assembly GCF_027595985.1 of Sorex araneus. Taxonomy (NCBI): domain Eukaryota; kingdom Metazoa; phylum Chordata; class Mammalia; order Eulipotyphla; family Soricidae; genus Sorex; species Sorex araneus. The sequence goes on from NC_073304.1 coordinate 223,257,689, forward strand.
GGTCAGCCCCATGCAAGGCAAACGCCCTACCCCGCTGTGCTATTGCTCCAGCCCCGGTCACTATAAAGCTTTGAGCTGTGGTAAAAGGTGGTAAAAAGCTATGGTAAAAACACTCCATAGACTTCGCACCTGGCAGTGCTGGGATCCAGGATCACTCCTGGCAAAACTGGCATCACACTGGCCAGCTGAGCTAGAAGGCGGCCATGGGAGGCACCTGGAGTTCTGTGGTGTGGTGGGATCAAACTCTGGGTTTATACATGGCAGACATGTGCTCCATCTCTGAAACTATCTCTGTGACCCCAAAAGTGTTTGTGTTACATCAGAGTGAGTGAAAAGCATTCATCAAACATACATTGCTGGGGGCTGGAGCAATAGCACAGCAGGTAGGGCATTTGCCTTGCACGCGGACGACCCGGGTTCGATTCCCAGCATCCCATATGGTCCCCTGAGCACTGCCAGGATTAATTCCTGAGTGCAGAGCCAGGAGTAATCCCTGTGCGTCGCCAAGTGTGACCCAAAACGCAAAAAACAAAACAAACAAACAAAAAAACCAAAAACCAACATTGCTGTTGTCTAATTTCATTATACTTACTTTTCTAATTACTCGTGTGTAAGAAGCGTGTGGTTCTATACCCTTTGGGTGAAAAGGTCCCTCTGATTTCTCTCTGATTTGATGTAACACAAGCAGATCAAAATTCAGATCAGAGGCTTAAAGGGAATTCTGTACTCAAGCGGAAGATCCTCCTTTCAGTCTGACTTTGAAAAAGGGTCTTCACCTGCTTGTGTTTCAGAAATCCAGTTTTACACAGCTTCCTGCAGATTAGATGAAGGAAGGGCAGGAAGGCAGCTCGGTGATTCTGCATGGGTATAAACCTGAGTTGATCCCCCGGCAGACAGATTTGATGAGGCAGGCGAGGGGTTGGAATGTGTCTGGGTCGGCGTCACGGTTCCTGCACGTGCCCACCTGTAGCAGCTCCCCTTCACCAATCCTTAATTGACTGACAATGTGGGAAAGAACCCTGAAGACCAGTTGTCTTTTTTTACTTTTTGGGTCACACCCGGCGATGCACAGGGGTCACTCCTGACTCATGCACTCAGGAATTACTCCTGGCGGTGCTCAGGGGACCATATGGAATGCTGGGAATTGAACCCGGGTCGAACACATGCAAGGCAAACAAACGCTCTGCCCGCTGTGCTATCTAACTCCAGTGCTAACTGTGCTAACTCCAGCCCAGACCAGTTTTGTAAGAAGCAGGCTTTGAGATTATAGTCACCTCAGTGCCTTTAATGCCACATTTTTACTAAGCATTTTATTATACCAAGCATCACAAGAACCCCAGTTTCGGTATAGTTTTGTAGGAGACAGTGGGGGCAGGGGGAAAATGGCATCTTAGTTCATAAAAATTAAGACATTCAAGAACATTCACAGAGTGCCATTTCTTCTGAGTGTCAGGCCTATCTATATGGAAGAATAGAGCAGGGTGTTTGTCACCAAGAACCTTGAGTACTGGAAGAAAGAAGACAGATGCTGGTGGGAAAACATGAGAGCCCTACTGCTAGTGCAGACAGCAGGGTAACAAGATAGTGGGGCGACACTGGAGATAATGGTGGGTGGTGTACTGAGAAGGACTCATCATGAATGAGGTTGAGGAGACAGCTCAGAGAGCTGGAGCCTGAGCTTTGCATTGCCAGCAGTCACTCCCATTCACACCTCCAAATGTGGTCCCCAAACAATGAGAAGAAAACCCAACGAATTTATAATGGAGAAGGTGATGATTTACTTGTATTGCATATATTGAAATTTTACTCTCAAATGAGAGAAAAAGGTAATGAAAGAATCATAGATACCTGGAAAGAAATGATCATCCCAGTCATGTGATTTAAATAGAACTAACTCTTAAGATTAATTCAGTCACCTCAGCAGATTGTCATGGAGTCTGGGGAGATGGTGCACACTCTAGGTGCTGGAGTCCCAGGTTCAAGCCCCTGCACGACATGGTTCCCCAGCACTGCACCGAGTAAGCCCCAAACACCAAGTATGGCACTACCCACCCACCCCAGCACCGAATGTGTTGGGGCCCAAATGTGTTGGGGGGTGGACTCCTTTCTTTGGGGCCCAATCTTTCCAAATGACCAAGCTCATTCCTTTCACATACAATTTGCCTGCGTGATCAAAACTCTGTGTCTGGAGCGCAAGTACAGTGGGTGTGTGACTTGCCTTGCACATGGCTGACCTGGGTTCAGCCTCAGCACCCCACATGCTCTTCCTGAGCACAGCCAGGAGTAAGCCCTGAGCACCCTGCTATGTGTGGCCGAAAAACAAGAGGAAATAATGTTACATCTCTTTCCAAAGGCAAGGGATGCTGGTCCTTCAGTTAGGTCTTTTTATTACCTATCTGACAAATGACTGGGTTGATTGGAAACTGCGTTGATCATAATTTACTCCCTGCATTAAATAGATCTGGGGAAAGGTCGAAGTGAGAACCAGATAGAGCTCAGTGGGCTGAGGGCATGCCAGGTGTAACCCAAACCTAAGCACAAACAAAACAAAAAGACCCATCTGAGGTGAATTGATAAGGAATTAAAGGAAGCTGAACTCCAAACCTTACTTGCAAGATCTCAGGGAAGATCCCAACAATTTTTATACTCATAATTTTGCATTTTATTTATTTTGTTAAACAGAATTTTGATAAACTAGATGAAATTCAGGGCCCACAAAAACCTTAATTCTTCCTGGGTTCTGGGTAATTATCACTCAGTGAGTTTCTTGAATGAAACATCTATATTAATAAACATTGAGTGGTGAGTACATTATCAGTTGAATGAAAAACAGATCACCTTCAATATGCCATAATAATTTGTAACTGTAAATTAATAAATTTTCCATAAACTGTCAAAATATTAATAAGATGCCATTGTTTTTGAAAGGGTGATAATCACATCTCTTACAGATGAAATCAGGAATGAAGTATGTTATGGAAATCCTACAGTGTTTGCTAATCCTAAATGTTCAGTATCTCTTTTTTTCTTTTGTTTTTATTTTGGGGCCATACCTCCATGCTCAGGGTTTGTTCCTGGCTCTCCTCTCAGGAATTACTCCTGGCGGTGTCTGGGGAACCATATGTGATGCCAGGAATTAAACCCAGGTCAGCTGTGTGCAAGGCAAATGCCCTACCTGCTGTACCTGCTGTACGATTGCACCAGCCCCAACTATCTTTTTTTTCCCCTTCTGAATTTCAAGTGTTTCTTCATTCACCTACACAGGTCTACACTGATGACTTGTTTAAAAAATTCTTTTAGTCATTTCATCGGTACAAGTTCCATGATTGTAGCAACTGCAGACTTGACAAAGTAGAAAGGCGATGCCTTACTCAGACAGAGCAGTGGACACTCTGGCTTGTTTGTGGAACATCAGTATTTTGCCAAGACATAAGTACTAAGAGAGAACAAAGGAAACCCAAACCTTGTTCCTACTGACCGCTTGACCCCACTGTGGAGATTGTCAGTGAGGTGGGGAGCTGCACTGTGAAGGCAGACGGAGCTGGGGTCACAGCGAAGCCCTCACGCTCTCCCAGCCATATAGCATAATGGCCTGTCTTTAGATGAGTGTCCACACGAGAGCTTACTCTAAGGCATTGTTATCACTTTGGGGTATGTACTGAAATCCTGGCAGCAGCTTCTCACCGTTCAAAAGCTTCTACCTTAAAGAGGAAGACCGCTCAGGACCTTGGAATGGTTTAGGGGTGACTGATTTCTTTGTTATTGTTAGAAAATTAAGTTTGTCACATTCAGCAAGAACTGTCTCCCAAGTGTGTCTTTTCCTTCCCATCCTTATAGGGAGATATCTTCTATTTCAACTTAGTACTGCTGCTGGAGCACTGTAGGGGTCACACCTGACCATCACCCAGATGTGGTCCAGCTGTTCCCTTTAGTCTTCCGCTGCCGCCCCCCCCCCCAGCCCCAAACAGGTTTTACCTTTCCTCCTCATCTTTATTGTTGCGAGATGTCTGAGGGTCATACACCCTGGCTGTGATGCTCATATTCAGTTGCGGTGCTCACCGGAAATCCTACATCAGGGCCAGGCATTTGCCCCCTGGGCTGATGTTTGCTAAAGGCCTCTGTGCTTTTGGGGGCGGGGAGCTCACACACACAGCCACCAGGGGTCGCTCTTCTATTCGTGTACAAGAACATTCTAAGAGCAGTGTTCACACCTGTGCTTGTCAGGGGCGCCACTTCTTGGCATGGTTCTTGTGCACCATTTCTCTTTTATATCAAAGATCAGCAAAGACCTTCGTTGCCTGAATTTCAAAGTGGATTCATGTGTCTCTTGGGGGTCTTGCTTTTCCTGAGACTGAACTCCACCGTGCCCACTGGCAGAGAGCCATCTGCTCAGCCACAGTGACCTGGGATGGAAGCCACTACAGGGTCTGTGGTCCCTAGCAAGAGGACAGTGTGACTCTGTCCCCAACTAAGTATCCATGTTCATTCAGGTATCCTGGGGGATTGGGGGACAGACATGAAGTCCACTGTGTGCACATCTCTTTTTTTAAAATATATTTAAAGAACCACGATTTACAAAGTTATTGAGAGTTGGGGTTTTGTTTGTTTCTTATTGAATCACTGTGAGCTACAGTTACAAACCTTTCATATCTGAGTTTCAGTCATACAATGATTGAACACCCATTCCTCCACCAGTGCACTTTCTCCACCATCAATGTCCCCAGTATCTTCCCTCTCCACAATCCCAATCCCCTCCCCGCCTCTATGGCAATGTTCCCCATACTCTCTCTATACTTTGGGGCATTATAATTTGCAATATAGATAATGAGAGATCGTCGCATTTGATTTTTTTAATCTACTTTCAGTACACATCTCCCATCTCGAATGATCCCTCGAACCATCATTGACTTAGTGATCCCTTCTCTATTCCAGCTGCCTTCTCTCCCAGCTCATGAGGCAGGCTTCCAACCCAGAGCAATATTCCTGGCCCTTCTCTCTACTCTCCTTGGTTATCAGTCTCATGTTATTTTATATTCCACAAATGGGTGCAGCCATTCTTTGTCTGCCCCTCTCTTTCTGACTCATTTCACTTAGCATGATACTCTCCATGACCATCCACTTATAAGCAAATTTTATGACTTCATCTTTCCTAACAGCTGCATAGTATTCATTGTGTAGATATACCAAAGTTTCTTTCACCAGTTGTCTGTTCTCGGACACTTTGGTTGTTTCCAGATTTTGGCTATTGTGAACACTGCTGCAATGAACACACAGGTGCAGATGTCATTTCTACTGTGCTTTTATGTACCCTTGGAATATATTACCAGAAGTGGTATTGTGGGCTCGTATGGAAGCTCAATTTCTAGTTTTTTAAGGAATGCCCATATTGTTTTCCAAAAAGAGTGGACCAGTCGGCATTTCCACCATGGTTGTTAGGTTTTAGGCATACAATATTTTGACACCAATCCCACCACCAGTGTTCCTACACTTCCCTTCACCAGTGTTCCTACACCCAATCTGCCACATTGACAGGCACATTTCAAGGTTCAGTGGTTATAGTTTATTTGGGGGGGGGGGCAGGGGAGTACACCCAATGGTGCTCAGGGATTACTCCTGGCTCTGTACTCAGGGATTGCTCCTCACAGGCTCAGGAGACCATATAGGTTGCTGGAGATTGAAGCCAGTTCAGCCATGTGCAAGGCAAGAGCCTTACCTGTTGGGCTGTTGCTCTGACCCAGTGGTGGTTCTTTAAGGCTCATGTTTTCAGTGTTGAGCCTGTGCTTTGGGTAGAGAGCTATACCACTTTCCCATATCATTGGTAAAATAAAGCCCTGGCCCTTGTTCCGCCCTTTATCTTCTACCACCTGTTGATTTCTTTGCTTTGCTCTCATTCTCCTCCCTGTACTCTGGGGTCAAGACTGATCTAGCCATCCTCTTCTACTGCATTGCATTCCCTCATCCAGTTATTCTATCTACCACAGAGAAGTGAGATCATCCTTTATCTATCCTCATCTGACTTCACTCAATATGATGTCTTCTGGTTCCTAGCAGGTTGCAGCAAATTACACGATTTCATCGTTTCTTGCAGCTGCATAGTATTTCACTGCATATCTATTCCACATCTTCACAAACCTGTCGTTGGACACCTACGTTGATTCCGTATCTTAGCTATTGCACTGAGTGCTGCGAAGAATGTGTGTTCGTGTGTCCTTTTGAATGTTTTTCTATCCTGAGGTAGCATACTCAACAGTGTTTCCACACCTTTTAGTAGTGTTGCCTGCCAGGGATTGGGCCTCTTTTGTTGTGATGTTAAGGTCCTTCTGACTGACTGCAGTGCAACTGGTAAACAATTGCCAGGGACAAGGAATGGCAGAGCTGCAAGACTCAGACCCCCCCAGAGCTGCCAGGAATCTCACTCAGCCAATGTGGTGACACGGGGGATTGAATTCCAGGCTGAATGCTTGCAGTGAGGGGGTCAAGCCGGAGTCCCCAGATAAGATCTATTTCAAAAGGGCATTTGAAGTAATACTGCCTGGGGCCAGAGAGATGGTACAGTTGGGAGGGCACTTGCCTTGCACGTCACTGACCCATATGTAATCCCCAGCACTGAATGTGCTCCCCAGAGCACCACTGGGGCTGATCCCTTAGTGCACAGCCAGGAGTCAGCCCTGAGCACAGCTGGGTGTGGCCCAGTAACCCAAAGAAAGGTTTTTAGTCACTGAAAGAGATCAGTCTTTTTTACTGTTTTTGGACTATACCCTGCAGTGCTCATGGGGTGCTGGGCCTTGAGGGGGTGCTTGAGGGGGGCCATGTAGTGCCATGAACCTGCCCACCCCACCCCCTTGGGCAAGGCATTTACACCAGCCCTTTTTGGTTTGTTTGTTTGAACCCTCTTTTTGTTGATTTTTAAATAGGATTCTCCAATAATGTCCAAAGGACCTAGGAACCAATTATGGTGGTGCTCACGGATCTGATTATACCAGGAGTCAAATTCAGCCCCTCGCAAATGCCAGGCATCTGCTCTGCCACTTTGAGCGAACTCCCCAACTCAGTCATGCCCTCTGAGATTGATAAAAACTGTTGCTCCTTTATTTGCCGGGCTGGGGATAGAACCTCAGATTTTATTCCTGCAAGACAAGTGTTTTACCTCTAAGTCATACTTCTTAGTCCTTTTGCCACAGTTTACTCCATAAAGCATAAAGATAAGGTCATGAATATAAAAGAGGCAATGAATGAGCTAGGCGTGCACATACATTTTAAAATGCAGAAGAAGTCAGCCAGAGAAAGTACTGATATGCAAAGCATGTGCTCAGGTGCCCCTTCCATTTTTCGACTATGAATACTCATTTTTGAGTATTTACACGTTTCCATTTTTCTTGGGCACATATCCAGGTATTACATTGCTGAGTCTTTGGTAACTATGGCTAACTTTTTTGAGGGACCATCAAGCTTTTCTGCAGTGCCTCTTTTTATATTTTCACCAGCAGTGCATAAGGATTTCAATTTCTCCATCACCCTGGTTGCACTTTTGTCTGCTTTTAGCCATCTTACTGGGTATGAAGTAGTATCTGATTGTGGCTTGGATTTATGTTCTGCTAATGGCAAGACATTAACTATCTTCTCATGCTTATTATAGTCATTTTAAAATTCACTTTGGGAGCTGTGAATTTTAAGTGCCCTACTCACTGTACACCCATCTCCCCCACTCCCTCCCCCACGCCCCCTCTGCCCCTGTACCAGGCGCTTTCTCCAGCCATCTCATTGTCCTACTGTTCCCCTCACTAACTTATCTCCCACCTCTGCCCCAGTGGCAAGTTTCCTACTGAAGATCAGTTCAGCTCTTTGTTTCCGTGGCATTGGACATTTGAGGTTCCCCTACAAAGTTTGAGATAGATGGTTCTGAGTCCGTTCCTCTCCCTCTGACTGATTTCACTCAGCATGAAACTCTTCAGATCTATCCACATTGCAGCAAATTGCATGACTGTATCTCCTCTTATAGCTGGGTAATATTCTATTGTGTATCTATACCATAGTCTATCCAGTCATCTGTTTGTTGGTATTTGGACTGTTGCCATATTTTGGCTGTTGTATATAGTGCTGCAATGAACCTAGGAGTGCAGACGTCTTTTATGCATTGTGCTTTTGGGCCCTTAGGATATATTCACAAGAGTGGAATTTCTGGGTCATCACTGTATCACTGTCATCCCATTGTTCGTCGATTTACTCGAGCGGGCACCAGTAACGTCTCTATTCCTCTCAACCCTAAGATTTTAGCAGTCTCTTCTTACTTGTCTTTCCCAATGATTGGAGGCTCTTTCAGGGTCAGGAGAATGGAACCTATTGTTACTGTTTTTGGCATATCGAATACGCCACAGGTAGCTTACCAGGCTCTGCCCAAGTGGGCAGTATACTCTCGGTAGCTTGCCGGGCTTTCTGCGAGGTATGTATATACTGTCATCCCATTGATCAATGATTTGCTTGAGTGGGCCCAGTCACGTCTCCATTCATCCTAGTCCTGAGATTTTAGCAGCCTCTCTTTACTTGTCCTTCCCAATGGTGCCTCATTAGAGGCTATTCAGGGTCAGGAGAATGAGACCCATCATTGTTACTGTATTTGGCATATGAATACGCCACACGGAGCTTGTCAGGCTTTCCTTAATGGCAGTAAACTCTCAGTAATTTGCCAGGTTTTCCAAGAGGGATAACTAGGCTATCAGATGTTGTGTGATTGCATCTGCACGCTTCAGAAAGCTTGGTTTTATATTCTCTGGATGTTTGCATTGAAGGGATTACATGGTGTGTGTGTGTGTTGGGGGAGATTTCTGGGTGTGACTGTCTAGCTACTGGAAAATGGAGAATCTGGGTGCAAGAGGCCTAGTCCCGATCCGAGCAGCCTTGGAGATCTAAGCCCCGGGTCCCGCACACCTGGGTTCCTCTGCCAGTCATATGGAAGTTTAATTCTTAGTGTTTTGAGGAATGTCCATATTGTCTTCCCAAAAAGGCTGGATCAGTTAGCATTCTCACAGCAGTGAATGAGGGGCCCTGTTCCCCCAAATGCTCGTCAATACTAGTTATTGTTGTTCTCTTTGATGAGTACCAGTCTCTGTGGTATGAGATGATATCTCACTGTTGCTTTGATCTTCATTTCTCTGATAATTAGTGATATAGAACCTTTTTTTCCATATGCATTTTGGTCATTTGTATTTCTTTTGGGCTGGGAGTTGGGCCATAGTTGGCCATGTTCAGGGCTTACTCCCAACTCTGCACTTAGTAATCACTCTTGATGTTGCTTGGGGGGCCATATGGGATGCTGGGGATTGAACCCAGGTTTGCTGCATCCAAGCAAGCACCTTACCCACTATGCTATCTCTCGGTCCCTGACCATTTGTATTCTTTTTTGAGGAAGTTCCTGTTCATCTCTTCTCCTGTTTATCACTTTTTATGCCCCATGCGCTTGGGCTGTGCCTCACCTATGAGCAAACATATTCCTGGATTGTGCAGCGGCAAAAGTGGCAGCACAACACGTCATAAAACACTTCCTACCCATTCTCCATAATTACCACACCACATTTGATGGAGTTCAGATAGTAGGCAATAAGTCATATGGGGAAATATGGGGAAATATATATATGCATATATACATATTTTCAGATATGTATACCAAAGTTCACACCACATGCTAGTGATATCCTCCAGAATGTCTTAATGGTTTCTGCCAAAATAGAACAATGTTCACACTGTTTCCTATATGAACACTTTTTTGTAAGAATGCTCAGCAGTTCTTCATAACAGACAATACAAAATATATTACTTCGGTTGTGCTTTGTGACAGGGTTCAGGGCTTGGGATGGAAACATCCCAAATTTGGTGGAGGGAAGGTATAATGGTGGTGGCATTGGTGTTTGAATGTTGAGTGAAATCAAACATTGTGAACTAACTTATAGAATTAAAAAATTTTAAAAAAAGTAATGTGGAGCTAATGCCCAATTTAATCAGCTTAATCAATGGCTGAATAACTAGCAGTACTCCTACATTATAAATTTTTTTTAAAAAAAGAAAAAGAAATAATATTTGCTGCAGAGCAAGGACTTCCTGCAGACATCATCACTCCTCGGGTTTTCTTACTTCTTTGGGGGTGATGGGAAGACACACCCAGTGGTTCCCAGGGCTTACTCCTGACTCTGTGCTCAGGGATCACTCCTGGTGTGTTCTGGGGCCTATATAAGATTCCAGGGATGAAACGTACAAGTCAGCTGCATGCAAGGCAAGTGCCCCACTTGCTGTACTATTTGGCCCCTATTCCTAGGGTTTTCAACTTGGGAAAATTTGTTAGCATATATATTTTTCTTTGGTAGATTTGTTTTGTTTCCCACTCCTCCCCACCCACCCCACCCCCCGTTTCCCCTTTACTTTATCATCTAGAGACTTGAGTGTTTCCCAAAGGGAGAATGCTTAGTGCTGGAGAAATAGCACAGCAGGTAGGGCGGTTGCCTGGCACACAGGTGACCCGGATTCAATTCCCAGTATCCCATATGGTCCCCCAAGCACCACCAGGAGTAATTCCTGAGTGCATGAGCCAGAAGTAACCCATGTGCATCACTGGCGTGACCAAAAAAGATTAAAAAAAGGGAGGGGGAATGCTTTATGGATTCTAAGTGTGATTATAGATAATCACAGAAAATAATGTTTTTTACCTTCAAGTTCCATGCCAGTAAAATAAATAAAAACTTCAATCCTACTTACTGATTATGCAGATAATTTTCGTTTTATTGTATTTTTTTAGAATTCTCAGTCATAATCCTCTAACAGCTATTGAAGATTCATATCTTTTTCAATTACCAGCATTAAAATATCTGTAAGTATTGTAATAGCTTTGTAGCTCATATGATTTCTGCTATGATTTGCTGTCTTTATTTTTCTCCATTTCTGTCATAGATTATGTGTCTTGCATTGAATTTCAAAGTTATATTTTTAATTTTAATACTGGATTGTTGAAATGAGATTTCTTTTCAAAGGAAAACATTAAGAAAGAATGTACATGGGTAACAGCCAAAAGAGGAAAAGAGCAATGTTGAGTACATATAGATAAGAAACATACAGATGCGTGTAGAAGTATTATTTATTCCAGAAAATAACGAGTAATAATGTAAACATTATTTAAAAAAGAAAGTAAATAAAAGAGGACCAGATAGGTGAGTGGTTGGAGCCTGTGCACTGGGTGTTGGAGGCCTGGATTCAATCTCTGGCACCTTATGTGTTCCCCAGAGTTCTACTCAGAGCAACCCACAAGTACAGCACCCAACATATCTCCCAAGTACTGCCAGATGTGGCCAAAATCCAAGGCCACCCCCAGCTCACATGAAAAAGAAACATTAAACGAAGTAGATGCAATTTAGAAAGAGAAGTCTAAATTGACAAGAGAAGGAAGAGACAAGAGAAGGGAGGGAGGAAGGAAGGGAGGGAAGGAAGGAAGGGAGGGAGGGAGGGAGGGAGGGAGGGAGGGAGAGGAGGGAGGGAGGGAGAGGAGGGAGGGAGGGAGAGGAGGGAGGAAGGAAGGAAGGAAGAAGGGAGGGAGGAAGGGAGGAAGGAAATTTATTTAGTCTACCAAATTGTCATGAATTTGATGATAGAGAAATCTCTTATTTCTGTAAGAGCTCTCTGGAATTATGGTCTAGAGTAAGCAGTTGACCTGGCTTTACAGCGAAGCCAGAATCAAAGTTATGCCTCTTTAATCTCATCTATTTAACTCTAGAGTTTCTGTATTTGGATTCTCATCATGCTTGTGCTTTCTCCCTCAGAGACATGGGAGCAACACAAGTGTCGCTTGGACCAGTCCAAAACATCCTCATGATGACTCTTGAATTGGAAAAACTGTAAGTTGATTTTTCTGACATTTATTTTCACTTTGTTTTTTAAGACTTTTTATTTTTGTTTCTCTTTTTTTTTTAATGTAGGAGTACTACTATTTATTCAGCCATTAATTAAGCTAATTCAATTTGGCATGAACTCCACATTACTATTTTTTATTCAGAATGTTAATTTAATTTTTAAAATTTTTTTTAATCACCGTAAGATACAGTCACAAAGCTTCCCTGTTTGAGTTTCAGTCATACAGTGATAAGACACCCAACCCTCCACCAGTGCACATCTTCCACCACCAATGTCCCCAGTATCCCTCCCAGTCCCACCCCTCCCCCTGCCTCTGGCTGACAGTCTCCCCCATGCTCTTTTGCATTGCTTGTTATGAATAGTATAAGATGTCATACGGCCACAAGAGGGCTGTGTGCTCCTGGAATTCTAAAAGTTTAAATAATTAGGGTGTGGAGAAATCTCTGCAGAGAGCTGCTCAGTTCAGAGATTGTGTATCTCTGGATCATGATCATTAAAGAGCTTAAGTGGCAGCCGAAGGCAGTTTGTGGGCATGACCTCCAGGTTCCCACGGGGACTCGGGGGCATGAGAGGGACAGGCCCATCCCCTATCCCTTGAGGCCTGGAATTTGCTGTCACTGAACCTTCGTACCTGCACTTCTCATTGGGTTCTGGAAGTTGGTGGCTGTCGGGGTTTTTAAGGGGCAGGTGGAGGGATGACGCCTGCCTCTGTCTGAGGCTCCCCAGTGAAGTTGGCCTGGCTTAAAGTCCGGAGGCATCTCGCAGAGAGCTGCTCGGTTCAGAGATTCTTTTGTGTGTCTCTGGATCGTGGCCCTTGTTTCTATCTTTTCCAGAGAAATAAACTATTGGCATATGCTCTGCAGGGTATGCCGGCTTGGCCGTAGGGCGCCTCACGACCAGCCCTAAGTGCGGCTTTTGATCTCTTTTTGAGATTTATGGGTCTCTGAAATATGGCTGGTAAATTAACTTGTATAACTGAGCCAGAGGTGTTTTGTGGGTTGGCTCCCACATACCAAACTTTTGGCTGCTTAGTTTCTTGGTAAACTTGCCCTAAGTTGTTGGAGTTCAGCCACAGGTACATCAGCAATTTTGGGTTATCAGGAAGACAGAAGGGTCCATCTGGCTGCTGATGCACTCGCTCCGCAGGTATAGACTGACCTGCTGCTGGCATCATACCCCTGCTTGTTTATTTTTCTTAAGCTATGTTTAATTGAGGTGTAATTTTATTTTTTTTCAATTTTTTTTAATTAGTGATTCACAGTGAGGGTACAGTTACAGATTCACACATTTTCGTACTTGTTTTTCCCTCATGCAATGTTTAAGAGCCCATCCCTCCACCAGTGTCCATTCTCCACATTCTCCACCACCAATAAACCCAGTATCACTCCCACCCCACCCCCAATACCATCCCCCCCACCCACCCCACCTCTGTGGCGGGGCATTCCAATTTGATATCTCTCTTTCCTTTTGGGTGTTGTGGTTTGCAATAGGTGTATTGAGTGGTCATCCTGTTCAGTCTCTAGTCTGCTTTCAGCACGCATCTCCCTTCCGAGCAGGATCTCCAATCACATATTACTTGGTGTTCCCCTCTCTATCTGGGATGACTTTCCCTCAGCATGTGAGGCCAGATTCCAAGCTATGGAGCCAACCTCCTGGTATTATATACTACTGTTCTTGGGTATTAGTCTCCTACTCTGTTGTTCTATATTCCACAGATGAGTGCAATCTACCAAGTTTCTTTAACCAGTCATCTGTTCTCGGGCACTCGGGTTTTTTCCAGATTCTGGCTATTGTAAACAGTGCTGCGATGAACATATAAGTGCAGATGTCATTTCGACTATACTTTTTTGTTTCTCCAGAATATATTCCCAGTAGTGGTATTGCTGGATTAAATGGAAGCTCAATTTCTAATTTTTTGAGAAGCGTTCATATTGTTTTCCAAAGGGGCTGAACCAGTCGGCATTCCCACCAGCAGTGTAGAAGGGTCCCCTTCTCCCCACATCCTCTCCAACAGCGGTTGCTTTTGTTCTTTTGCATGTGTGCCATTCTCTGTGGTGTGAGGTGGTATCTCATGGTTGTTTTGATTTGCATCTCCCTGATGATTAGTGATGCAGAGCATTGTTTCATGTGCCTTTTGGTCATTCATATCTCTTCCTTGGAAAAGTTTCTGTTCATTTCTTCGGCCCATTAAAAAATATTTTTAAATTGAGATACTCAAGAGTCACTTTTGGTGTCTCATGGATACTGGGGATCAAACCCAGGTCGACCGTGCTCAAAGCAAATGCCAGACCTGCTACACTATACTATTACTCTAGTCCCTGTTTTTTTTACAGTCTGGAAAAGTGCTTTCAGATTTCCCCAGGTTATAACTGGCATTTTTATGTTATCGTTATCTGGGAGCTGGAGAGATAAGATAGTGAGTTAGGTATTTGCTTTGCATGTGAATAACCCTTGTTCAGTCTTTGGCACTGTCTATGCATTCTCTGCCTGCAAGGAATGATCCCTGAGCGGACTGCCAGAGAAACCCCTGAGCACCACCAGATATGACTCAAAAACAAAACTCAATTTTCTGAGGGCTGAAGTGATAGTAGAGGAGTTCAGGTACACACTTTGCATGCATCACCTCCCAGTTGGGTTCCCACCACCACCGAGTTCGAGCAGCGCCTCATCCATGGTTCTCAGGAACATTTTGAATAGCTGCACGGTGGCTTTGGCTGCCTCTTCTACCTATTACAGTAACCCCTTTACTCTGCACTTATTTCTCTGTGTTTTCATTCATAGGATCTTACCTAGGCATCTCACCTGCTGCCTCTGCCAATTTAAGAATAAAATAGACTCTGTCTGCAAAGTAGTCAGACTACATTGTGAATGTACCAGCAGCACACACTGTGGTGAGTCTGAATTGCCTGCTGATAGCTTTTTAATTTATGTTTCATTTTAATTTTAATCACTGATGGTCCATTTTAAACTGATTATGCAGTTGCATTATTTTTATTCAGAGTTCAACTCCCTATATTTCTAAGAACGATTTCCCTTGGTAAAAGTCTGCATCTCAGTCACATCGTTACCTTAACAGTCTATGCATGACCTGAAGACAAGAGGAATGGAAGAAAAGAGATGAAAGTGGGGAAGGGAGCTAACACTAATGGTCACAAATGAGGGCCAGACTCTGGGCAAGGTACTGGTCCTCCAGATGAGAGCTCAGCCACAGAATGCAGTTTGTAAGCAGATTTTATATAGAACAGATCTCAAGAGCCCTTTTCTTCACAGGACAGGTGTAGGTATTTTATTGCATGTGTTTTTGTAATTTTATAGGCAAGTACAAGTCATACTGTCTTATGAAAGTTTTGCTTAGAGACTGAGAATTTCTGGTTTTCTAAGCAGAGGTTGCCACTCAGTCCTTCTAAGGATGTATGGTCTCCTGGATTCTTAGACCATCCCCACCTCTGAGACTTTTTTGAATTTTAACCCTTCCATCTACAAAGCACTCAGGTGCTCTTAAGTATCTTTCCACACAGTAAGTTTACTGACCTTAGCTTCATAACTTCCAAAATGTGCTTTTAGGAAAATAGATCAATAGGTTGCACCACATGCTTTTCATGTGGGAGGTGTGGGTTCAACCCCCACAAAAGTCTCCCAAGCACTGCTGGGAGTATCCCTTGGGCACCGCTGAGTGTCGCACATTCACACATGCTCACGCACTCACGCGCACACACACACACACACACACACACACACATACACACACACATACACATACCCCGCCCACAAAAGTGTTTTCACCCTGGGATATTATGAATCAGATTCGCTATCAGCAATTGGGCACATCAAATCACTTTGCTTCTTACACAAAGCTAGTGTTATTTTTAAAATCAACTTTTAGAAAGTCTATTACTCCCTTTTCAGAGGTGGGCAGAAGAATCATTTAGGAATCACCTTTCATAAGATGAACATCAAACCTAGTGGGGTGGCGGGAAGAAGAGTCAGACTGGAGGTGCTGTACGGACCATGGTGTCTCGGCACTTCAGCGGTGGTCCAGGGAAGTTCACTTTGTACATGGAAACCAATTGCATTGGTACTATTATAACCACGTTACCCCAATTGCAGTGATTTTATTTAGAGAATAACTAAACCAAGCAATCAAAATTCAGAATACAATACTAATATTTTTTTTTTTAGGTGAGGAACAGCAAAACTAAAAGTGTTAAATGTGCCTAATGCCTACATCGTGTGATCCCAGTCTGGGACTCTCTGCAAGTCCATGCTTCTTCCTCACTTCCTTTAACTCCCCCTCTAAACTTCACCACCACCAAAAGCATTTTTAATTCTTCATTAAAGTTTGGTTGGAGAGAGTCTAGCAGCTAGGGCACTTGCCCTCCATACAGTAGACCTCGGTTGGATCCCTAGCATTCGAGATGGTCCCCAATTACTGCCAGGAGTGATCCCTGAGCACAGAGACAGAAGTAACCCCTGAACATTTCTGGGTTTGGCCCCACTTCCCCCCAAAAGAAACCCAACTGTACAATGTTATACTTGATCTTCAAGCAGTCAGAAACTTTGTACGGTTCCCTAAAGTAGAGCTGAAAATAGTAGGAAGTAGGTAAAGGCAAAATACACATCTAATAAGAGTTGTTTTCCCCAATTTTGGGAGCTCCAATATTATTTCCGGGGCCAGAGAGATAGTACAGTGGGTAGGGGACTTGCCTTGCACACAGATGACCTGGGTTCCATTGCCGGCATCCTATACAGTTTCCCAAGCATCTAGATTTTCTCAACATTGCACATTGACATATACTCTGGCAAATCCATTAACATATCCTTAGACATCTGCCCAGATTCAACAATATGAGGCTAAGGGCTAATCAGCAAAAGATTTAGTGGGTAGGGGGAGAAAGGGTGCATTCAGATGAGGACCTGATTTCTGGAGGAATTTCTTCTTCGTCTATGATGGTAATAAGAATATTAGCACCCAAAAGAGGTAGAGAGAAAAGTCCTCTCTCTTTATATGGGCAGGACAGGATAAAGGTATGGGAGTATAATAAATCATAGTTGAGGGACTAGAGAGATGGTATAGTGGAGAGGGTGCTTGCCTTTTTTTTATGCTTTTTTGAGTCACACTTGACGATGCACAGGGGTTACTCCTGGCTCTGGCAGTGTTCGGGGAACCATATAGAATACTGGGATTCGAACGCAGATTGGCTGCATGCAAGGCAAACAACCTACCTGCTGTGCTATTGCTCCAGACCGAGGGTGCTTATCTTTCATGCAGTCAAACCAAGTTTCCTTCCCAGATTCCCATGTGGTCCCCCAGGCACCACCCAGAATAATTTCTGAGAGCAGCACTGTAGCACTGTCGTCCTTTGTTCATCGATTTACTTGAGCGGGCACCAGTAATGTCTCCATTGTGAGACTTGTTGCTATTGTTTTAGGCATACCAAATACGCCACAGGGAGCTTGCCAGGCTCTGCCATGTGGGTGGGATACTTTGGTAGCTTGTCAGGCTCTCCGAGAGGAATGGAGGAATCGAACCCGGGTCAGCCAGGTGCAAGGCAAACGACCTACCTGCTGTTCTTATCGCTCCAGCCTGGTGGCCATAATTACCAAAAAAAGATTTGTTGATTAATTTTTAATTTGCTTTTGGGAGCAACACGCATTAATGCTCAGAGATTACTCCTGGCTCTGCACTCAAGAATTACTTCTGCTGGTGTTCAGGGAACACGTGGGATTCCAGGGATCAAATCTGGGTTGGACACATGCAAGGTGAATGCTTTACCTTCTGTACTCTCTCTCTAGCCCTGCATTTATCTACTTTCATAAGGTGGTTCTAGATTACTTAAAAAGTATGCTATCAACAATTATGCAAACAAGTATATGTAATAGACACATGTAAAATTTAATTAAAGTAAAAATTTAACCATTATAAAGATGTTTTCTCTTGGGCTAGAGATAGTAAAGCGGGTAAGGTGATTGCCTTGCATGTAACCAACCCGGATTCAATCCCCAGCATCTCAAATGGCCCCCCAAACACTATCATGAGTCATTTCTGAGTGTAAAACCAGAAGTAACCCCTAGGCATTGCTAGGTAGCCCCCCCAAAAAAACCTCAATTATTTTTCAAGTGTAGTTTATCTTTTCGATGAATTCTGAGCACCAAGTATAAACTTTATCATATATCTTTTTACATATTTGATTAGTACATATTATGATCAAGATCAGGCTAGTTTTATTAAACTTTTGTCAGACACGTGATAATTGTGAGCCATAAGAAAACTAACTAAAAATGATTATTTTTGTAGTCCATTAAACTATTCAAAGTTCTTGGGCTTATTCTTATGCTTCTCTAACTCAGGGTTGAATTATCTAATAACTCCATTATTATATCTGTAAAATTTATTAAATAGTTTCTCTGATAAACCTAAAGAAGAGCCAAATATATGTGATTTGTTTGAAGTACCAGGAACTAATCCCGTTGCTCTCCCTGTGATACATTATGTAAAGTTTTCAAATGTTAATAGTGATTGATGGTACTATTTTTCAATTAGCTCATAACAGTGATAAGATAAACTCTAACATGGATTTAAGTATTAAATTGGGTTATTAAAAGAGTAAAACTATCAGCATAAAGAATAAATTATTAAAGTAGTTCAATGTTTAACTCTATATAAACCAATAAGCATTGAGAGCAGGTAGACATTAAAATAGGCATTTTTTACTCAAAAAATGTAGATTTTAAAACAGAATTTGGAACTTGCGCAGTTTTAATCTTCAATTTTATCTATCTAAAACACTCCGCCCTAATCATAGAGGAAGGTCACTTATCTCTAAGATGCATGTTATTTAAGTCATCTGTGCTTCAATCCTGTGTGCTGTGGCTGAATCACAAACCCAAGGTTAGTTAGTTTTTAATGATCTGAAATACCTTCAGATTCACAGAATACAGTTGGAAACAGATTATGTTGAATTCAAAATTCAATTCTAAATTCCTAGAATTCTAAGAGCAGAACCAGGAGCAACCCCTCAGCATGGCTGGGAATGGCCAAAAAATAAAACAGAAGTCATAGTTGATCTGTAAAGAGTCTAACTGAGCAGCAAATATTTGTCTTGAATTCTGGGCACTTGATCCTTTGGGACCAGTAGAATAATCATATCATTATTGTTTCTGTGTTTGTTTGTTTGTTTGTTTGTTTGGGGGCATACTCAGGTGCTCAAAGTTTACTCCTGACTTTGTGTTCAGGGGTCAGGCCTGGTAAGGCTTGAGGGACCCTATAGGGTGCTGGGGATCAGACCCAGGTTGGCTGCATACAAGACAAATATTTATCTGCTCTTCTGTCACTCTGTCCCCCAGTGGAATAATCCAAAAGACATGTACTGAACTTCATACCCTATTTATTCTGAATCAATAGCGATGACCACTTTGTTTCTCCTTTTGTTGTTGTCAATCATAGGTGTCAATTTAGGGTTTCCCTGTGCCTCCCCCCCACCAATACAGCACTTGTTTACTGATTACTCATTTACTTGCCTGAAATTTATGTCTGTAGATGCTCCCAAAATATTCCCCAGTTATCTTTCATGATCAAAAGCAAGCTCTTCCTTTTTGACAGATGAGGAATCCATAAATAATATAGAAGGGGAGTTCATGGAGACTTTACAGGCCCGAAAAAAGAACACTAGCACCGAACTGACCATAGAACCGGACAAGGCCTCATCAGAGAGAGACAGAATGTCCTTTTTCATAAATGAGCAGCTGGACTTCAATGATAATGATATGATGAATAAGCTAAATTACATAATGCCTTTTTTCCAGGAAGGTAACATAAAAGATGTTGAATCAACCTTGTTACCCTTCCTTAAGCTCCTTTTTAAAGATGTAAAAGACAAAGCAAATCCTGGGGTTCATTTGAAGAACAGCACAATTCCGATGTCTCTACAGCTTGAATCCAACAATTCAACATACAATAAGTTGAAAAGTCTCCATTTTCTGAAAAGCTTGATAAATGCAGCAACTCAAGCAAAAGTCCACAAAGCTAGGAAGAGAGAGAAAACTGCCACGCTGGTCCGTTCCATACTTTTCGGGCCCAAATTGAACCGTCAGATCTTTCCGAAGAAATTGAAAACTGTCTGGCCAAAGAGAAAACACTTAGGGAAGGTGGCAGAGAGGGAGAGGAAACCACTGCAGATGAGCAGCGTGCTCAAGGACCCCGGGGGCCTCCAGAAAAAAGAGCTTCCCTTAGCGGGGAGGCCCAGGAAATGGGTGGAAAACCCCTTCAATGAGGAGTCAAACTCCATCCAGGAGCACAAGGCGGTGTTCTCCATGCCCCTGGAAGAATTCTCCATGGGCAGGCCATCTGCTGCCACTTCTAAAGTCCCACCCGAGAACCCCAAAGACCTAAGAGACACTTTCCGCGTTTTAGAAGACGCAGATGCCAGGGTTCGGAACATGAAGTTTCCCAGCCCCGTGCCACACAATAAAATAAATTATAATTTTCAGAAATCTTATTCTCACCTGGGAAGCAGAAGGGCTAAAGCCAGCGCGAATAGAGACACGAAAGAATCAGCACCCGAGAGGCCGGTGCGGGTCGCCAAGCGGCCTCCTTTCGCTGCGGTGAAGAGCCTCATCAAGTCCCCGCCAAGAGAGGAGTCTCTGTCTTGGAGAGATCAGAACAAACCTTTGCTCCAGTCCTTTCAACCTTCACACTCATCTGCAGGAAAGAAGACCGCAGAAAGCACGCATGCTGCAAATGGGGCGAACACCAGAGGCATCACGGTGCCAGAGAAAACGGTCGGTAGCAAAGGCACCTCCCATGAGAAGGATGCCCCGATGGTGGACAACCTCACGCCGACTGTCAAGCAGTCCAGCAAGATGCAGTGGGAATATCACAACGTGGCCACGGACATCGTCTCTGCCACACAAAGACCAGACCCAGGAGACAAGCTGGAGATGGAATACATCCAGCAGCTGCGGTCCCTTATCCCCAACAACAACGTGAGGAAGCTCATTGCTCACTTGATGCGGACTCTCAAAATGGACTGCTCTAAGCCCCAGGTGCAGGTGGCGTGTGCGAAGATCCTCTCTGAAACCGGCCTCCTGATGAAGCTTCTCAGTGAGCAGGAGGAAGGAAAGGTTCCCAAGCCAGAATGGGATACGGAACAGTGGAAGACTGAGAACTACATTAGTGAGAATACCGAAGGCCAGAGTGAACAGAAACAGCCAGACGAAAGTGAGGTGAGGACAGACTTTTTTTTTTTTTTCATAGAGTCTCACAAGTGAAATAAGTCAGAAGAAGGACAAACGTAGAATGATTGCACTCATTTATGGGATGTAAAAAAAAATTAAAATTTAGTATGAGATTAACACCCAAGAACAGTTAGAAACAACAACCAGGATGAATGGTCCACAGTTGAAAGCCTGCCTCAAGGGCTGGGAGAGAGGCAGCTGGGATAGAGAAGGGATCACGATAACAATGATAGTTGGAAGGGATCGTCTGGATGGGAGACGTGTGCTGAAAGTGGGTAAAGGATCAAACCTCTCAGTATCTGCATTGCAAACTATAATGTCCAACAGGGGGGTGTGGAGTGAGAGGAGGGAGGAGACAGCAAGAGAGAAGGGAGAGGGAAGAAGCAGGAAAAGAGAGAGGCGGAAAGAAAAGGTGAAAGAGAGGGACAGAGAGGAGAGAGAGAAAGAGAGAGAGAGAGAGAGAGAGAGAGAGAGAGAGAGAGAGAGAGGTGGGTTGAGGGTGGGGGGAGGTGGCAGGAGGGATACGGGGATGTTGTTGGGGGGTAATGTACACTGGTGGAGGGACGGGTGTTGGAGCACTGAATGGCTGAAACTGGCTGGCTCACAATCAGGAAAGCTCTGTAACTGTATCTCACAGAGACCAGGCTCAGGGGCTTCTGGGGCTCTCAGGCCATGCCATGAAAGAACATGAGCAGGAAGACCAGGGTCTCTTGGCTCTCCCTCTTTTACTTGCTTGCTCTCTTTTTTGTGGCCACACAATTTTGACTACAATAATGATGGTCCCTGTGCTCATTTATAGAAAGGTAGCACTGTTCCAAGGAGAGGTGTGAGAGGACCTAACACACCAGATAAATAAATTGTAGAAGGAAAGGCTACAGACAAGATGGTGTAACATATCTGGTGTGCTCTGTAAGAACATATTGGGGCCAAGGAAAAAGTTCAACACGAGTGCCCCTGAGCACTGAGCCAGCAGGAGCTCTGAGGACCCTGGGGATAGGCTGAAAACAAAAACAAAACAACCCCAAAACATACAAAACAAAAACCTATAGTCCACTCATATGAGAGAATGGGGTTTTAGACTGCATAAGAATAATTAGTCATTCTTTAGAATAGGTTTAAGAATCCTTCCCATCTTTTTGTCTAATTGTTCTTGGGTGCTGGAGCAATAGGATAGTGGGTAAGGCTCTTGCCTTGCATGCCGCCAACCCAATTTTTTTTTTTTTTGCTTTTTGGACTGGAGCAATAGCACAGCGGGTAGGGTAGAGGGTTTGCCTTGCACGCAGCCGATTCCTCCATTCCTCTCAGAGAGCCCGGCAAGCTACTGAGAGTATCTCGCCCACACAACAAAGCCTGGCAAGCTACCCATGGTGTATTTGATATGCCAAAAACAGTAACAAGTCTCACAGTGGAGACATTACTGGTGCCCACCCAAGCAAATCAATGAGTAACGGGATGACAGTGATACAGTGATACAGTGCTTTTTGAGTCATACCCGGCAATGCACAGGGGTTGCTAATGGTTCATGCACTCAGAAAATACTCCTGGCGGTTCTCAGGGGACCATATGGGATGCTGGGAATCGAACCTGGGTCTGCCACGTGCAAGGCAAACGCCCCACCCACTGTGCTAACGCTCCAGCCCCCTCGCCAACCCAAATTCGATCCCCAGCATCCCTTTTGTTCCCCCAGGAGTGATTTCTGAGTGCAGAGCCAGGAGTAACCCCTGATCATCGCTGGGTGTGGACCCCCAAAAATAATGCATAAAAAAAATTGTTCTTTTTCTTTCAGCTCACAAAAGAAGTTCCAGGATATGGCTATCATGATGGCTATCATGAGGCCAAAGCAAGCGTGGTAATATTTGTGATTGTAGTCGTGATGATATTGATTATAATTATCGGTCTCATTGAGGTAAGAACAGTTTATTCAGACTTCCAAGATGTTTTTTTTTTCTTTTTGGGTCACACCCAGCAATGCACAGGGGTTACTCCTGGGTCTGCACTCAGGAATTACTCCTGGCGGTTCTCAGGGGACCATATGGGATGCTGGGAATCGAACCTGGGTTGGCCGAGTTTAAGGTAAACGCCCTACCCGCTGGTGCTATCGCTCCAGCCCCAAGACTTCCAAGACTCAATCTGTCTTTACAATCGATTCAAGGGCTACAAATGGAAAATAAATGCCCCTTTTCCTCCTACTGAGGCTTGATTTTCCTCTTCAGTCTTGAGGTGTGTTTGCTTCTCATATTGCAAAGATGATCCCAGGGCTTGTCAAAGGAACCTGACTCCCTGGAGGTCCCTGTGGAAGTGAAACCAAAATAAGAAGCTCTTAGATAATTTTGAAAAGTTAAGATAAGAAAGCTGGAGCTGAAACAAAAAGCAGTCTTCCTGTGTGCAATCTGGAGACTACACCCTGCGATGTTCAGGGCCTACCCCCAGCTCAGTGTGGAGGGGGGAGGGGGTGTCACTTCTGGTGGTGCTCAGGGGACCTTGCAGAGCTAGGGATCCAGCCTGGCCCTTCTGCATGCAAAGCATGCACTCTGACCATTCAGCGCTCTCTCTGGTCTCAACATAGACTTTTTTTCTTTTTAATTCAAAAGAGATTCTGGGGATCAAACCTGAGTCAGCCACATGCCAGGCAAACGCACTATCCCCTGTACTATTGTTCTGGCCCCATGTTTTTTATGTATAGTTCCCTCACCTCTGCATCACAAAAACATCCAAAACCTTGACCAATGCCCTTAGGTCATGGCCTCAAAAGATTTGGGGGCTTGAGATAGTACAATGGATAGGGCATTTGCCTTACATGTGGCTGACCAGAGTTAGAACCCTGGCACTCGGTATGGTTTCCCAAACCTGCCAGGAGTAATGCCTGAGCACAAAGCCAAGAGTAAGACCTGAATCGCCCCGGTTCCTCAAGCCCCATATTGGGTTTATTTAGACTGTAACAGAGATAGTTCGGGTGATAAGGCACTTGCTTTGCATGCTGCAGCCAACCTCAAGTCAATCCCCAGCACCACGTATGGTCCCCAGGCACAACGAGGAGTTGCTCCTGAGCACTGAGCCAGGTACTTGAAACTGGATATATTAAAGAATGCCTTCCAAGGCTCTCAAACTTTTGGCAATCATCAGAATGACCCAAAGAACTTGCTGAAACACAAACTATTGGGATCTAACTGAATTTCAATACTTTGTTCAGTACATTAAGTTTGAGGTGAGCAGGGTATTTCGCACTTTTCAAAAGTCCCCAGGAGATGGTGATGTGCTAGCACAGGAATCACAGACTAAGAACCAATCTGAAGTTAACGATTCTCCCCCTCCTAAGCAGTGCTCGGGGCGGTGTTGGGGCACTCCCAGCTATGCTTCTCTAAGCATGTTCGGGACGGAGGATATAGAACTTGTGGTGGGTGCCGTGTCGATTGCACTGGGGCACCATGGATGGAGCGGGTGTTCTCTCTCTGCCTACTCCAAATGAACCCCTGGCAGTCACAAACTTTTAGAAGAAAAGCACAGGTACACGGTACCAGAGACTGAAGCCTCCAGGCCACAGGGGGCGGGGACTGGCTGGTCCTTCCTGACTCCTGCCCTTCGGGGTCCTGGCTCTCAGGCCCACAAACTGCCTCCGGGAGCCACTTAAGAACACTAATGGCCTTGGGGGCTGGAGTGATAGCACAGCGGGTAGGGCGTTTGCCTTGCACATGGCTGACCCAGGTTCAATTCCCAGCATCCCATATGGTCCCCGGAGCACCACCAGAAGTTATTTCTGAGTGCATGAGCCAGGAGTAACCCCTGTGCATCACCGGGTGTGACCCAAAAAGCAAAAAAAAAAAAAAAAAAAAAATGGCCTTGATCCAGAGACTCACAAATGAATCTTGGAATGGATTCGCTCACTGCAGAGGTGTCTCCGGACCCCAATCATTTCCAAATTTAGAATTCCAGGAGCACACAGCTGCTTTCGCAGCCATGCGACATGTCATGATATTCATAAAAAGCAATAGAAAATAAACTATCTAGCATCTGCCTGAGGCAGGTAGGCTTAAGTAGTGGTGGGAAAATTTGAAATAAGGATGGTGGGAAGATGTAATGGTGGTGGGATTGGTGTTGAAATACTGAATGTAATCAATTCATGTGAACAACCTTATGAAAGTACAATTAGAAAAAAAAACTGTTGGGGGCCTACAGTGCTAAAGATCACACCTGGTGGGGGTGCTCAGGGACCACATGTGGGGAAGACCCAACACAGGCACCTCTAACTGCTGAGCTATCTACCTGGCCCCAGTTAATGGTTTTTATTTATTTTATTTACTCTTTTGCTTTTTATATGGTTCCCTGAGCACCACCAGGAGTGATTCCTGAGTACAGAGCCAGGAGTAACCCCTGAACATCACCGGGTGTGACCCAAAAAGGAAAAAAAAATCATTAAAGTCAGCACTCTGTGGAGCTGGAGTGATAGCACAGCGGGTAGGGCGTTTGCCTTGCACGCAGCCAACCCGGGTTCGAATCCCAGCATCTCATATGGTCCCCTGAGCACCGCCAGGAGTAATTCCTGAGTGCATGAGCCAGGAGTGACCCCTGTGCATCGCCAGGTGTGACCCAAAAAGAAAAAAAGAACACACATAAAGTCAGCACTCCGTAAGCATGTGGCCCAAACTATGTCACTGTCACTGTCATGTCACTGTCATCCCGTTGCTCATCTATTTGTTCGAGTGGGCACCAGTAATGTCTCTTGATTGTGAGACTTATTTGTTACTGTTTTTGGCAAATCCAATACGCCACGGGTAGCTTGCCAGGCTCTGCTATGCGGGCGCGATACTCGGTAGCTTGCCGGGAGGAGGTGAGAGGGGCGGAGGAATCGAACAGGGGTCGGCCGCGTGAAAGGCGAACGCCCTACCGCTGTGCTATTGCTCCAGCCCAAACTATAATAAGTAAATTAAAAAGCAAAGCATGAGTTTGCAAAGGAAGTGGGGTGGATAAAGGGACAGCCTCAGGTCTTGATTAGTGTAGGAATGTTGACACTAGAGGGGGCTTTGGAGTTAACATTGATATTGCCTTAAACTCTATTATTAATGGTTTTACAAATCACAATGTCTAAATTTTTTTTCACCAGTAATTTTTGAATTGGCTCTAATTACCTGAGAACTATGTTAAGTCATTATTTTTACTGTTTTAAAAGGTACATTGCTATGGTCTTTAAGGGAGAATTAAGGAAATTGAAGGCAGTTTTTTATTGACTATGAATGAGGGAAAAGTACAAAAATAAACATGTGTAGCACTATGACAAGCATACATATTTTCTTTCAGTGTTAGATGTATTTCTGTTTGATAAATACAAGGTCAGCAGATTTTTCAACTAAAAACTTGGATTTGCTTAGACTGTACACCAAAGAACAAAAGAGTACCTTTATAGCATGAAAGGTATCATGTCTTCTCATCAGTGTAGCTGACTCTTTTAATGATCTTCTTCCTAGTTATAATTACTAATAGCTAAAACATGGAGTATTAATCTCTTCTCCGTTTGTTTTCAGGAAGCAGTTACTATACTTATGTCATTTCCCCTTTGCCTTGAAAAAACAGTTTAGTTCTGATTAGAATATAGTTTATTTTTCAGAACCAGAGTAATAGCACAGTGGGTAGGGTGTTTGCTTTGCACACAGCCGACCTGGGTTTGATTCCTCTGTCCCTTTTGGAGAGCCCAGCAAGCTACCAACAGTATCCTGCCTGTAGGGCAGAGCCTGGCAAGCTACCCGTGGTGTATTCAATATACCAAACACAGTAACAACGAGTCTCACAAAGGAGATATTACTGGTGCCCACTCAAGCAAATCAATGAACAACGGGATGACGGTGCTACAGTGCAATTCAAAAGAATGTCAGTGGTTTGATGTACTCACCACTCACTGACATTCTTCTACTCATTGATTACTTTCCTTGTTGACTGGAAGGATCAAAAATGTAGAGTCTCCACCCTCCTGGGACTGAAAGATAAAGGTGTTATCTTGCTGATCCAGTGCAGTAAGATCTCTTTACTTTTTTTTTTAATTTATTTTATTGAATCACCATGTGGAAAGTTACAAAGTTCTCAGGCTTATGTCTCAGTTATACAATGCTCAAACACCCGTCCTTTCACCAGTGCACATATTCCACAACCCCCCCCCCAAAAAAACCCGATATACCTCCCAACCCCCCACTCCCCAACTCCCCACCCCCCCTAGGTAAAGAGAAAAGGAAGTGAAATTTATCTCTTTAGGTTAAAGCGCCATCTCAGTAGATGAAGTTAAAACATTGCAGCTAAGACTGGGGAGATAGCTCCCTCCAAGGGCTAGTTTCATGCTTTGCGTGAGGAAGACCTGGGTTCGATCCTCTGCAGTACACGCCCTCACCCCTAGAGCCACCAGGGCCACCAAGAGCTACTCGTAAACAGCAAATAAAATTGTTCCTGCATATTGCTGGGTGGCTCCCAAACCAAACATACCCGCACTGCAGCCTGAGCCCGCGCTGGGCTACTCTGATCATGGCAGGCGAGCGGTAGTTACTCCAGGAGCTCGCCCACATCTGTCTTCTGTTCAAGTACACACCACTGACTTTTCCCAGCAGGCACATTAAAAAAGTGATTTGAGGGCCAAGGAGATGACTCAAAAGACTAAAACTTCAACTCACCTTGCAAGTGGGAAGCCCAGGTGCTAGCCATAGTGCTACCTGGTCCCTGAGCACCACCCCAGAAGTAGCCCTCCCGCAAGCACCAACTGCCAGGGAGAGCCTCAAAAAATAAACAACAGCAAAATGTGATTGAAGGGGTTCGGGATCTAGGTTAGTGGTGTTGCACTTGTCTTGCGTGTGTGAGGCCCTGGGTTCGATCCCTGGCACCACCACAACAACCAACAAAGAATTAGAATAAATTAGAAGTGACGGTGCTGAGGAAGAGCTCTCTGAGCCTTTGATATGTGTAAGCTGCTCGTCTGTGACATCACCAGCAAGCAGCACTGATTTATGCCAACCACAGTACAAGGAGTTTCCTATATGTTGTCTGGTTTAATCCTCGCAGTCCTCTAAGGGCAGCATTAGCATCCCTCCATTCTTGCTGTTCTTGTCATGCTGGGTACCAAACCCCCGTCTCCTGCATGCAAGGCAGGCATTCTCCCACTGAGCTACCTCCCCAGCCCCATCATCCCACTTTCAAACATGAGGGTCACATGCAAAGCAGCCCCTGCTCCTTATTCCACTGTTCCATTTTATCTCCTTAAGGACAAAAACACGGAAATGTTTAAAGTATTGAAAGTTCAGTCGAAGTCGCTCTAACAGTTGACATATTGATTTACTTATTTACTGGGGGCCACAGCCATCTGTGCTCAGGGCTTATTCCTGGCTCTGCTCTCAGGGATCACTCCCAATGGGGGCTGAGGGAACCATCTGGGGTCCTGGGATTGAATCTGGGTCAGTCACGTTCAAGGCAAGTGCCCCACCCACAGTGTGATATCTATAGCCCCAGGAATCAACATATCTCCTAGAACCTTTATTGGTTTTGGTTTGTTTGGGGAGGAATCATTGCAAATGCAGCCAAGTTTTGTCTCCCGTAAGACTCGACTCTGCGCGCTTCATTGATGAGGACTCCTCACGGGGGATAATAGCGGCGATGGGAAAGGCATCAGACTGGTTCTTGGCATTGTTTAGAACACAGTCACTGTTAAAAGGATGTTTCTGTGTTTGGGGCTTGGCAGATACTTTTAGTTTCCTACTTCATAGTTTTTTATCCGGATTAATGTGCTGAATTTCTCTAAAACAGTCACTAAGCTGTATTCCTAACTGTGCCCCTTAAGTCATGCCCAGGGACCATTGAACAGGAGAGAACTCCTGCTCTTAAAAAGTGATGTCAGTGGGTAGGTACAGCAAAAAGCAATGGTATTAATAAGGCTGTATAGAGATTGGTCACCGCGATAATCATGATTTTTTTTTCAAAACAGATATACGGTCAGAGACGAAGAAAATCTAAAAATCGAAGATCCAGGTAAATATTAGTCTGACAACCTTTCATTTATACTGGAGTGTCCTCCCCCCGGTGCTTGGGGACCCTGGAGCCCTTCCGTGTGCTACTTGGCCCTGTGACCTGGGCCTGAGTTCAGTGTTAGTGTCTTAGGGCCCCACAAGGCCAGGCTGCTCAGTCCCCCATGTGGGGTGGCTCTGCTCTCAGGGATCACAGCCCACCTGTGCTCAGGGAGGCCATACGGTGCCATCGGCCAAAGTTGGAGTCTCATGCCCAAAAGGCCCTTTTAACTATCTTTCCAGTAGCTCGGGGCTACTCCAGCCTCAGTGTTCAGTGTGGTGCCAGGAATTGAACCCAGGGCCTCACACATGCAAGCCTCACACATGCAAGTACTTTACTATTGAGCCATATCCCCCAACCTCTATCTCTAGCTCTTATAAAAAGGAACAGAGGGAAAATGGAAACTAGGCAAGGCCCTTGGGGGTGCACTGCTGGTGAGTGGGAAAGAGCATGGTCCCTGTCCCTTGGGACCTCTCCATTGATGACCAGAGTCCTTGCGCTGGGAGCTCCGTTTCTTGCCTATACTCAGCGCCCTCTTGCTCTGTACACACGCACTGCCTGTAAAGCGCGAGACTGCTCTCTCTTCTGTTCACACTCAAAACCCATCGCCGTGCCTCAGTGTGGTTCCTGCCTTTGATGCTGATACCTGTGGCTTCTTTGCTCACCGGCGATTGTCTGCAGGATGAAAGCTAGTGTGCTAAAGAACTTGGCTAACTGCACACAGGCATTTACTCTACTTCAGCATCTGGGATAAAGCAGCTAGGACGATAGAATCACCTCCCCCAACGCAACTTCCGGTAAAGGGTGCTTGAGAGACTAAATTCAGAGGCGACCAGTGGAAAGGCTTCTGGACAGACTCTAGTGCTTTCTCTCAGTGTGGTGGGCAGTTTGTTCTTTGCACACAGCATTTGCTGGGGCCACGGTGGTGAGCAGAACTAAATATCCTGCCTGTTTTCCAAGCCAGGCTACATATCAAGGTCTCTCAAGAGACAATGGGGTCCCTTTGGATGGACCCAACAAATGTCTAAAAACCGCCACAGGTATGCATGGAATCTCTCTCAAGGTGTCAGGTCATAGTGGTTGGACTCATCATGGCTCCAGACCGAGGTACCCATGTTGTTGTCCTAACAAGACCAGAGACCTCCATCCTAGGAAGCATGGGAAATGGGTGAATGACGAATGATGTGTGTCCGTGTTTTCCTCCAAGGCCCTCTGGAAGTTCTCATAAGAGAGTAGAAAGAAGAAAGAGTCAGGTAAGCACAGGGAGGAGGGGGCACTGAGGCAGGACAGGAGTGGACCGGGGTGCAGAATCATGAGCTTCCCTTGCCTTTTCCAGGGGGGCTTCATCTGGCGAAGGTGGCCCCTGTGCGTGAGAGACACATACCGGCCACTCAGTGTCACACATAAGAAAAGCAAAAAACTGCATGACAAGGATTCCTCTGATGAGGACATAATTTTCAGCAGATATCCAGGGTAAACAATGGGGACAGTTCCAATACCTGCCTGAAGTCAGGAAGTGATGCAGAGGGGGCAGGTCCCTTGTGAGAGCTGACTGTATTCTTCTTGTTCCAGGGAGCTCAAGGAGGTCATAGTAAGAAAAACAACGGAATTGACTCCGGAGGAGAAAGCAGCCAAGAAGACCAAGGCAGCCAAGAAGACCCAGGGAGCACAGGAACCTCAGCGCCCCCCAACACGTGTCCCCCTGGCACGACAGACCGGCAAATCTCCACTTGGAACCCCGACATCACAGACACCCCAGTCACAACTGTCCATCAAGGCTCCACAGGCCCCCCATGCACTCGAGTCCTTCAGATCCCAGGAGATCCTGTCATCACAGGAGATCTCAACTCAGATTGAGGAAGTACAGGACTCCTCAAAAGGAGCCACCGTGTCCGAATGAACGGCTCCCGCCTCAGACCACCTGGAAATTTGTCTTTCATAGTGAAAGACTCCATGCTCTTCTAATAAAATCACGACGAGCCACATCCAAGTACTGTACTAATAAGTTCTTTACATGCTTGGAATTTGAAACCTCATAACAACCCTATACTTTATTACAAAACAGAGGCTTGGTTAGGTTACATAATGTCCCATATTCTTACTACTTACAATGCCTAGATCTAAATCTTTGAAATGACTGTCTATACTCATGATCAGTATTCATCCTTTTTCTTGTCCTTTGCTAGATCTCCAATCAAGTCTCCTAAAACATTTTTTAAAAATCATCTTACCAATCATCTTTTTTAAAAATCATTTGAAAAAAAATCATCTTACCTCTGCCTGCTTCCCCCAATCTTATCGACCCAGGGGTCACACCCATAAGCCACCTCCTGTAGGCACCAGATAATCATCTCATCAGCCACTGTCCAGAATTCTGCTGCTTCTCCTGGAAGGGAGAATAAAATGAGGCCTCCCGTAGCCATGCTACCGGACTCCTCACCAGGCTGTTTACATTCAGGGGTGCACAAGAGGGGCGCAGGTGAGAGCCCTCCCCACCCCAAGGGTCTCAGCCCTGGCAGCCGACCTCCACTACCCAACCGCCGCCATACTCTGAGCCGCTTTTCACATGCTTGGGCCGAGCCTTACGCATGAGTGGACATATTCCTGGATCTCGCAGCAACTTGATGGCCGTGTGACACATCATCATAGAGGGAAATTTATGTAAATGCCTCTTGGAGAGCCCAGCAAGCTACCAATAGTATCCTGCCCACATGGCGGAGCCTGGTAAGCTCCCTGTGGTGAATTCAATATGCCAAAAAATAAACAATAACAGGTCTCATTCTCCTGACCCCAAAAGAGCCTCCAATCATTGGGAAAGACAAGTAAGGAGAGGCTGCTAAAATCTCAGGGCTGGTCGAGTGGAGACGTTACTGGCACCTGCCCAAGTAAATCAATGAACAACAGGATGACAGTGATGCAGTAAAGAGCTTCTCAGCAATTCCTATAAAATACTTATTTTATCATTTAAAAATGAATATATGAGTAAGTCCAGCAATGGACTTGGGAATTAAAGCTAAAAAAAGAGGTCAACATTCGTGTAACCAATAAAGGCTATTGGCAGGATGCAGGACTGGAGCTGGAATCCCTCCCCTAGCAGGGATGAGGTCCGAGAGGAATGGGTGGGATGGGAGGATGGGAGCCTCTCCTCATGCCCCCAGAATAATCGTCCCTGAAGAGCTGTTAAAACCACCATCCTCCAGCAGGGATGAGTATTAAAGCAAAACACAGCCAATCCTGTCGTTCTCTCCAAGGGCTCCCCAAGTGCCACAGCAGTTAATGACAGCAGACTCAACTCCTGCCCCTACTTATGGGGTCACTCTAACGGGCTCTTGAAATGACCAGAACTTTTGCAGCAGTGTCTATACCGCTGTTGATGCTAAGACCTGTCTGTTTTCCCAAACTCTCAAACTTATCCACAAGTGCATGCCTGTAGGATAACATAGCCTCTGATAGTTTAGATTTATTGGGTTACTCCCGTTACGGTGCTCCCATTCCTCTGTGTTTATTTGTAGTTTCTTAGTATTCTGTTGACTTGTAAATATTGTTTTGTATTTCTGTTCTCCTTGAGTCCTTTGCATAGTTTATTCAGAGCCATGTCCTTTCTTGTATAGACACAAGAAGACAATATTATGCCTTTGTAACTTGGGACTTAATTGGCCTCGAATATTATTCCCTCCCGGGCATCTGCTTTCTCCAGTTAAACCTCAGTTGCCCTCAGTTCCTAGCACCCCCAAAACAGGGTCCCGATGAGGGATGGGATGGATCCAGGGCAAGCGGTGAGTTATGTGCTACCCTGGCATCCAGATGGGCCTGGCCAAAGTGCCTAATTCTTTTTTCTTTTTTTTTTTTAATATGGAACTCTTCGCGAATTTGCGTGTCATCCTTGCGCAGGCCATGGTAATCTTCTCTGTGTCGTTCCAATTTTAGTATATGTGCTGCCGAAGCGAGCACCAAAGTGCCTAATCTAAACTATAAGTTAAGAGCTTGATCATGGGCAAATGCTATCATGATCCAAAAGTAATGACGAGACTAGGACCCTGTTAGGGATAGGAAAGACTAATCTGGCTTGAGCACTGTAGTCTGAGATCGAGATGGCTCCAGGAGAGCAATTCTATAAGCTTTAATACATTTCTTATAGTGTCCATACAAAATGATTAATATTATGAATGCTTATATGCTTGCTAGATGAGGAGAAGAGAAACACACTCATGGGTCTCCGCCCTTGGGTGGATCCTCCTGCTGAAAGAGAATCAGTCCTAGGAGAAGCATCCCCTGAGGGAAAGGAACCTTACCCCTATTGATTGTGACCACACCTCTGTGTAAGCCCCAACCCCCTCATGCTGGGGGGATTTAACTAGGCTGTAAAAGTGGGTTGGGGGGCCAGATCCACAGATCCAGGGAGAGATCTAGAACTGGGACAGAAGCAGAGAGTGAGAATGAAATAAACTGATCGAGCAACCAGTTTGGCCTTCTCCTTCCTTCGCCAGCCCTTGACCGACAGCCACACACAGTGGTTCCAGAGCACCGAACGCGGGCAGTGCGACAGAGCTGCCCGGAGAGCCTGCGAGTGGCACACCCGACAGCGTGCCTTAGTTTTTTACACATGCCCTATCTTGGTACTGAAGGTTCTTCTCCCTTAAAACCTAGCAGAAAATTCGCTTGGGGTGTTTTGTCTTGATTTTCTTTTTAAAAATAAACAAAACAAGGCCCTGCCCTCCACGCAAAGGGGACCCTGAGCAGCCGCCCAGGATCGGCTCCTCCTCTCCTGATCCCAGAGTCACACAAACCAATCTCAGAACGCAGCGGCTGCTGGCAGAAATCCCTCTGGACTTAATTACTAAAATACCAGAAATCCAAAAAAGACATCATATGCACTTCATTATCAGCAATCGAAAGCAAATGATTTAATGATGCTTTTTCGGCACGTCTGATTGTTGGGGGGAATATTCCAAGTTATAGTGGATTTTCTGTTGAACATTGAATGTAAACAAAGCAAAGAGTAAAGTGAAAGTCATCTGCCACACAGGCAGGGTGGGGGTGGGAGGGTATAATGGGATTCTTGGTGGTGCAATATGTGCACTGGTGAAGGGATGGGTGTTTGATAATTGTATGATTGAGACTTGTAACTGTTCTCACGGTAATTTAATAATAATTTTTTTAAGTGTTCAAAAAAAAAAAACCCAAAAACGTAGTTTTCAAGGCTGGATAATTAGCCCTTGCCTTACAGGTGATCAACCCATGTGTAGTGTAGCCCCAGCACCACCTCTGGTCCCCCAAGCCCAGTTAGCAGTCGCCCCTGAATACAGAGCAATGAGTAGCCCCTGACGACCACCAGATTGGGCACCAAGCCCCACGTCACCAAAAACTAAACAAGCCAAAACCCCTCAGTCCTCAGTGAGCAGGATGCTGGGAGGCACAGAGTAAAGAAGAATGTGTGAGCAGTAGTTGACTAAGATGGCCTTTCTCCACCTCGATTTCAGAAAACATTGGTGGAGGGACAGGAGTAATAGTCCAGTGGGTAGGGCACTTGTTTTTCACACAAGTGACCTGGGTTTGATCCCTGATCCTACAGTATGATGCCCTGAACCTTGCCAGTAGTGATCCCTGAGCACAGAGCCACGAGTAAGACCTGGATAGGTGTGGCCCCAAAATACTGGAAAAAAATTAAGAAGAGAGGGGCCAGAGAGATAGTACAGTGGGGAGGGCGGCTGCCTTGCATGCGGCTGACCTGATTTGATCTCTGGCATCCCGTATGGTCCCCAAGCATGGCCAGGAGTGACTCCTGAGTGCAGAGCCAGGAGAAACTCCTGAGCATCTCCAGGTGTGGCCCGAAAACCAAACATTTGTGCAGCCAGGTACTGTCTGAGGTTCTTCTGGACCCACCAGGCTTATCCCAGCCGCAGGCACCCCACCTTCCTTCCCTGCCTGAGACAGATCCGGGGTAGCAAGAACTGCAGCAGCAGTGGAAGTAGCACAGACCTCCTCCTCCTCAACAAAGATAATCATAACCTTTTTATACTCGAAAATAATTGTCTTCAGGGGCTGGAGCAATAGCACAGCGGGTAGGGCGTTTGCCTTGCATGGGGCTGACCCTGGTATATTCTTCGGGTCAGTGTGATCAAATTTAGCTAACTACTAATTTTTCTCACTAATGTATTTAACTTTTCCTGGCTTACTAGTGCACAAGGTGACATGTCATTGACGATTTTTTTGTCTTTTTGGGTCACACCCGGCAATGCACAGGGGTTACTCCTGGCTCTGCACTCAGGAATTACTTCTGACGGTGCTCAGGGGACCATGTGGAATGCTGAAGATCAAGCCCAGGTTGGCCATATGCAAGGCAAAGGCCCTTCCTGCTGTACTATCACTCCAGCCCCTGCTCTGCATTTTAAGTGAACTTCTACATTTTTAGGTTGGGACTCCCAACAGTCCCAACAGTCTCAGAAGACTCTGTAGATTCCCTTTCCAAACAGCTAATACCTGCCACTAAGATGTCATTTGAAATGGATATGACTGTCATGACCAAGGAGAGCCCAACAAGAAGGTTGTCAGAACAGCGTAGCTTTGATCAGGGAACTGCATGCAGTTGAAGATGAGTTTAAGAAAAATAAAATTCAGTGTCACAGTTCTTTTAGAATTAATTAATCTGGCAGGTTTTCTGATTCTTACCAGAAATTCCCCACACCTACACCCAATGCAAAAAAAAAAATAGAGAGAGAGAGATTTGCCATCAGAGGTCCATAGCTTCCCCACAGCCCTTCTCAACTTTTCATTGGCCCCAAGGACCAGGGCACAAGCCAGCTGCTCTATTGAGAAGCCTACAGCTCTTTGAGCCCTTACTGAAGTTTTTTGTTTGTTTGATTTTTATTCTTTGGGCCACAACCAACAGTGCTCAGGAGTTACTCCTGGCTCTGCACTCAGGGATCACTCCTGGCAGTGCTCAGGGGACCATATGGGATGCTGGGGATCAAATCCAGGTCAGGCGCATGCAAGGCAAGACCCTATGCACTGTACTAACTCTGCCCCTGCCACTTTAAAATTTTTTTTTATTTTCATATATTTACTTATTTGTTTGTGGGTTTTTGAGTCACACCAGGGAACGCTCAGGGGTTACTCCTTGATCGTGCACTCAGGAATTAGCCCAGGAGGTGCTCAGGGGACCATATGGGATGCTGGGAATCGAACATGGGTCAGCCACGGGCAAGGCAAACTCCCTAACCTCTGTACTACCACTCCAGCCTCCTGCTACTTTTCTTTTTAAATCAAGAAATCTGAAGCTTCCAATTAGAGCCTCTCATTAGCACCACATAACTAGGTTGGCAACTTTGAAATCATAGAATGCGAGTAAACACAATTTATAAAAACTTTGTGTAATCTGCAAACACTTTGTGACTCGGTAAATGTTTTGTCCTCAGGCTCTGTATCATATGGGTTTGCAAACCAAAATGGGTACGAAGTTTAATATATGAAATAAAATTATGTGCCCCCTCTGTATTCAGAGGGGAATAATGCCAAGTTCTTAGAATGGGCACAGACAAATGCCAGATCACTAACCCTCAGGGAAGAATGTAGCAGTGTGTTGAAGGGACAGATGTTCCGTGGTTGATTTGACTTGAGCATTGGTGGAAAAGGTCCGGTGTGAGGTCAGCTCCAGGTGGCTGGGCCAGGGAAAGGGAAGGCAGCTGCCCAGGGATGCTCAGGGGTTACTCCAGGCTTTGCGCTCAGAAATTATTGGCAGTTCATGGGGGACCAGATGGGGTACAAGCCAAATGCCCTACCGCTGTACTATCTCTCCAGCTCCACTTCTTAGATGTTATGATTCTTTGACGTGTTTATTTTGTGTGTGTGCATATGTGTCCGAGGGATTGAACCTAGGACCTCACACTTAGAAGCCTGAGCCATATCCCTGTGACACTTGCACACACACACACACACACACACACACACACACACATACATACCCCTCATTTTAAGAACAGCTTTATTGGGCTCTAAGTCACCAATTAAAGTGTAGAATTTAATTTTTAAATAGACTCACAGGATTGTGTAGCCATTACCAGAGTATTAATTTATTTTGGTCCCGTGGCCACACCCACCGTCACTCAGGCTGCTCCAGGATGTGTATTTGGCAGCACTTGGGGGCTCAGAGCTGCCAGGAATACCGCCTGGGCCTCCTGTGTGAAAAGCCAGCTCTGTAGCCTGCTGAGCTGTCTCTTGAACCCCACAACTCAATTTTAAAACCTTGTCATCCCCTGCTGAAGGAAACACCGATCCCTGTCCAGTTCTCTGCTCTTAGCCTCTGGCCATCCCTCAGCCACTCTGCTGGTAGTCAGGCCTGTTCTGGAGGGTCACGTTAATAGTGGCATGAACCACACAGCTTGTCCTGCTGTCACCCTATGACAGGCTCAGCCTTGGAACAACATCATTCCCTTTTGTTGACTGACATTCCTGTGTAGGTGGCATTGTACGGCCAGGTTCCATTTTATTTATTACTGGCTGATGGACTTTGCCCTGTCTAATTTGCTATTATATTTGTGTCTATGTATTTATTTCTCCTCAGTTCATGCAAAGTGCAATTTGTGGGGAATCCAGTTTAATTCCAGTATTAACCTTTTTTGTTTGTTTTGGTTGGGGAGCAACCAGAGAGTTGCTCAGGACCTACTCCCAGCTCAGTGCTCAGGGTTGGCTCCTGGTGGTGCTAGGAGTTGGGGCGTGGATGAGACCATCTGCTGCCAGAGATGGAGCCTGCATCTCCCAAGCATGCAC
Source organism: Sorex araneus (assembly GCF_027595985.1). NCBI lineage: Eukaryota > Metazoa > Chordata > Mammalia > Eulipotyphla > Soricidae > Sorex > Sorex araneus. The sequence goes on from NC_073304.1 coordinate 223,295,606, forward strand.
GGTGTGCCCCAGACTGTTAAGCTCTCCCTCTGGTCCCTCTGTTTAGTCTCTTGTTTAGTACAACTGCATTGTTAAAATCTAGAAGGTGCAGTATGTTTTTCCACATCTTCACCACCAATTTTGATTGTCTCCTCTTTTATTGCTGCCAGCCTCCTGGTGAAAAAGGAGCTCACCTTGGTTTGGGTTTGGTTTTTTTTTTTTTTTATTTAACTTTGATTTTTAATTTTATTTTCCCTTACCATATATAGACACTGTGGTCTACAAAATCGTTCATGATGATTTGTTACAGACATTCAAACCCACCACCATTGCACCTTCTGTCCACTATGATCTGCAATTTTTCCAATCATCTCTTCCCCCAGAGCAGATCCTCAGTAATTTACTTTATATTGCCTGTTTTGATTTACTAAAAGAAGAATGAAAAATATTTCCTCAAAATAAAATTAGTGAAGATTGTGTATCTCACCCTGTAGCTATTAAGCAATTGTACAAAAGATTGCTAAGATGTTCCAGGTTAAGCCTTCTATGTTGGTACTTTCCTAATCAAGATTGGATGCCTTCTACTTTACATCCCATCCGGTCTGGTGTGCTGCTCCTTGTTTATCTTTGTTGTACAGTTTGAAGTGTCACGTGGCTGCAAATGCCCCTGCGCATTGCAGTAAGTTCAGTTTTCAGCGGGATGACAATAGGTGCAGTTACTTTCTTTTCTTTTTGGGTCACACCTGGCAATGCAGAGGGGTTACTTCTGGCTCTGCACTCAGAAATGACTCCTGGTTGTGCTCGGGAGACCATATGGGATGCTGGGAATCGAGCCCCTGGTCGGCTGCATGCAGGGCAAACGCCTTACCACTCCAGCCCCAGTGCAGTTAAATTTTTAACTGCTCATCTAGCCAAGGCATGCAATTTGGTACCAGGGCTTAAGAATGAGGTCCTTTTGGGGCCGGAGCCATAGTACAGGGGTCGGGCATTTACCTTGCACGCAGCCGACCCAGGTTCGATCCCCAGCATCCCATATGGTCCCCCAAGGACCGCCAGGAGTAATTCCTGAGTGCAGAGCCAGGAGTAACCCTTGAGCATCACTGGGTATGACCCAAAAAGCAAAAAGAAAAAAAAATAAGAATGAGGATGAGGTCCTTTTGGGCCAGAGACTACCATTGTGACCTGGTGATATTCAAGTAGGGCTATACCCAGTCATGCTTAAGAGAGGATCACAGGACTGGATCGATAGCACAGCAGGTAGGGCATTTGCCTTGCATGTGGCTGACCCGGGTTTGATTCCCAGCATCCCATATGGTCTCCCGAGCACTGCCAGGAGTAATTCCTGAGTGCATGAGCCAGGAGTAACCACTGGGTGTAACCCAAAAAGCCAAAAAAAAAAAAAAAAAGAGGATCACCTGGTGCCAAGGGGTCAAATCCAGGCCTGGTGTGCACCGCAACCCCTGAGCTCTGTCTTTATCATCTGCCACATAAATGTTTTTAGTTTGTTTCGGTTTGGGGACCATACCTGGTGGCACTCAGGCCTTACTCCTGGCTCTGTGCTCAGGGGTCACTTCTGGCAGAACACCAGGGACCTTATGTGGTGCTGGGGATCAAACCCAGGTTGGCTGTATGCAAGGCAAATGCCTTACCCGCTGTCCCATAGTTCCATCCAGAGTTTTCAGTTTTGATGTAATCCAGCCTATTTTCTTTTGTCCAGTCTATTTTCTTTTGTCACTTAGGGTTTGGGTGTTATAATTAAGATCCTAATTTCCAAGTCTAAGGTCATGAAGATTTATTTCTGTGCATTTTCTCAGGAACTTGATTATTTGCTTTGGGACCACAGCTAGTTGTATAGGAAGGCGACTCTTGGCTCTCTGTTTGGAGGTCACTCCTGGCAATGCTGAGGGGAACCTGCCATGCTGGGGATCAAACTGGGCCTCGCGTATACAACACAGGTATTCAGTCTGCTGGGCAGCCCTCTGACCCTCTGCTTCATCGTTACGGACTTAGCTCTTACTTTTAGGTCCATGAGCTACTTGAACTCCCTTCTGTGTCTGGTGTAAAAGGCCCCACAAAGGCCCAGCGTCCACTTACCCCAGTCCACTTACTGAAGTCTGTTCTTTCTGCTTTTTCCTCGGCCCCCTTAACATTCCTTTGTGTTTACAGTTCCCTTATTGTTTGTGTAAACCTCAATAATATTTGCATATGGCATATATTCTGTGGCTACTTTTTGTATCAAATTCTGAACCATCTGAACCCACGACAATAGTGGTTTCCCAACCCCTGGTCTGTGGGGGTTGTGAATAATGCTTTTTGTTCCCGCCTTGTTGGTCTGCAAAGTTTTCTCCCCTTTTCTCTGGTTCCGCAGAAAAAGGTTGAAAACCACTGGCCCCCTGTCCTGGTTGTTACCACCGGGCTTCAGACTATGTGCAGGACAGCTGTCAGTCCACAGGTGTGACAAGGTCGAAGAATGCTGCTCTGGAAAGTTCCCTGCCGCCAACAGAAACCATTGATTTTCCTGGGATGGCAGCACACAGAGTGTACTGTTTATGCCTGACATCTTGTCTGAGAGAAATGACCGGGATCCACCTGTAAATACAGCAGGAGGCTGCGCTTGTCAGTTTTCCCTCTGTGCAGTAGTATCCCCTAGGAATACTCTAGCCAAATGTATTATCCATTCTTTCCTTAACAGGCAGTTGGATTATTTCCAGGGTTAGGTTATTATGGAGAAAGCTTCAGAGGTGGACATTGGCTGTCCTGTTGCCAGAGCCAGGTGTGTGGTCAGGAACTGGGGATTGGGTCCCCGCCTCCTGCATGCCAAGCATAAGCATGCGCTCCAGCCCTTTCGACTCTCTCCCCAGCCCAGCTTTTGTGTTTTGTCATGGTGGCCATCCACGTGGGGCTGGGGCTGATGGTGCCTGAAGTCCCCGTGCATCGCTGCTCACCCTGGCTCTGCAGGCCTGATGCTCTGGCACCCACAGGTGTGGTACTTGAGCCTGACGGGACTTAGGCCTGGAGGTGTTTGAGTCCACCAGAACTCCTCCTGACTGTGCATGGGAGAGCACACGAGTTGGCCATGGAACCCTGGCCTCGCACATGCCAGCCCTATGCTCCACCGCTGAGCCCTACCCTGGCCAAGTCTAAAACCTGAGAGCCACTGGCTTTGCTTCTTTACCAAAAAGAAGATGGTGGCTGGAGAGAGAGTGCAGCAGGTAGGGCACTTCCTGGCGTGCATAACCTGGGTTTAACCCTCAGCACACATATGGTATGTTTAGCCCACCTGGAGTGATCCCTGAGCACAGAGCCAGGAGTAATATCTGAGCACCACTGGGTGAGGCCAAAAAACCAATAATAAAAATAATACTACAGAGAAGAAAAGGAGTGGAGCTATAGTACGATCGGGAGGGCGTTTGCCTTGCTGTGGCTGACCCGGGTTCAATCCCCAGCATCCCATATGGCCACACGTCCCACCCCACCCACACCAGAACCACCAGGAGTGATTCCTGAGTGCAGAGCCAGGAATAACTCCTGAACATCACTAGGTGGGATCCAAGAAATTAAAAAAAAAAAAGAGTGAGAGGAAAGGAGCCAGCCCAGAAGCTAGCTGGGGCACTGGGATGAGGAAAGCCCAGGAGAGGCCCTGTTGGGAAAGGTCCTAGAGCCACTCCCTCCCTGCCCCCACCCGTTTTCCTCGGGGAGTTGTGCCAGTGACTCTGGCAGCTTTGTTCAAGGCTGTGCTGTGAATGGGCCCCAGTGACATGCTGTCCCCGTCACCAGCGAGGAAGCACCTGTGGGTCTGAGGGTGGAAGCCCAGGAGGCTTAGTGCTGAGGCTCCCCAGTGCCTGGCTCAGGTCCCATCTCTCTGGGCCCAGGGAGCCGAACCCCCCCGGGAGCCTTGCCCCTGCTGGGCTGCAGCAGAAGGTGGGCAGTCCTGATGGGCATGTTGGAAACTGCGGCAGCAGGCGGAGGTGTGTGTGCTGGGCCCAGCCTTCACGTGACAATTTTCTCCCTGGTCAGCCACTGCGGGCGCCCAGCCAGCTTCCTGGCCTCTGCCCTCCCATGCCAGGCACCAGAAAGCAGGGAGGGCTTGGAAAAATGAGAAAAGAAACCAGAAAGGGGCTGGAGTCCATTCTCCCGAGCTCAGTGCCCCAGCCAGCGAGTCACTGGCGACAGGAGAGACAGTCATGGCAGGGAAGGGGCCGGGTCTGGCCATCCGCAGCTCACATCCACATGCAGGGCCTAAATGTCCACGACCCATTGAACAAACAATGCTGGACTCACTAGAGGCCCCCATGCCAAAGTCAGAGGCGGACCCCTTCCTCAGAACACACACACAAGTGCGCTCAGAGTGTGAAGTGGAACGATTAAGCTCTGAGTGGACAGGACTGGAGCAATAGGATAGTGGGTAGGGCACTTGCCTTGTATCCAACTGACCCAGGTTCAATCCCCAACACCACACAGGATGCTCTGCGTCCCGCCTGGAGAGAGGACGAGGAGTCTTATTTTTACAAATTGTATTTAATTTATTCACGTCACACCCAGCAGTGCTCAAGGGTTACTACTGGCTCTGCACTCAGGAATTACTCCTGGCAGTGCTCTGGGGACTTTATGGGATGCTCAGGATCAAACCTGGGTTGGCCGCATGGAGGGCAAATGCCTTACCCATTGTACTCTCTCTCCGACCCAAAAAATGAGCAGTCTTACAGAGCCCAGCCAAGGGGCTCAGGGGAACCTGGGGAAACAAATGGAAGTAAATCTGCAAAGCTGCAAAGTGTTTGCAGGAGGAGCCAGAGCCACAGTGGGTAAGGAGCTTCCTTAGCATGCAGCTGACCCGGGTATGATGCCCAGCATCCTTTAAGGTCCCCTGAGGCTGGCAGGAGTAATTCCTGAGTGCAGAGCCAGCCAGGTGGGACCAAAAACCTGACTCAGCCTGCCTCTGCTTCTCTGGGAACCAGGCTCCACAGCGCCCCCTGCACTCCAGCTTTCTCCACCCCTGATGGGCCCTCAAGTTCCACCACTAAAATCTTAAGCAGCCATGAGGGTGGCTTTGGTCCAGCCTAAGTACCTGGGATGCAAAGTCCGATGGATCAGCTCTTGGTTCCGTAGTTGGAGCCATGGGAGCATTTGCACCAAAGAGTTGTGTCTGGTCTCAGCTAGCCACAACATTTTTAGTGGAAAAAAGAAATGTCTCATTCCCCAGAGAGGTAGACACCCTCAAACAGTCAGCTCAGCCATGGCGGGTGTTCCCATGGTTACTGAACTTCACTGCCCTTCACGGTGAACAGATAAAGTAATTGTAGAAGGGCCTGTCCTCTCCGGGTGACTGTGTGGTGTTGGGCAAACTCAGGTACCTCAGGGGTACTTATGACTGACTCTTTCGAGAGAGAGAGTCTGTGGGGCAAGGGTGGGGGCGACGTTTTTTTTAGTAACTCTCAGCCCAAGCAAATAGGGCCCATTCCTGTCATGGGAGAAAACTGTTTAAAATGTGGAAGCCTCCGAATGGGGTAGAGCAAAGGCCACAGATGAGGGCAATTAACAGGAAGCATCAGAAGGGCCACAAGAGGCTGGAGCAGAGATCCACAAAGGAGACCCAAGGAGTGGCCACGGGGGCTCACAGAGCACTGGGTCAGGATGGATGAAGCCAGAACCAGTGTTTTGTCTCTACAGGCTGATGTGGAAGCTGCACAGTGAGGGCCGACCACTCTCTTCCTGGGTGACAGAGTGTCCCCTGGAATGAGGTGGGGGAAGCCGGCCTGCTGTGGAGTTTTCCAGAACTACTCTTGCTCCTCACTTGGGGATTCTCCATTTCTTCTGTCCTTTGCTTTCATTCTCTGTCATTTTCTTCTCTTCCCCATCACAAGCCAAATGGAGCCAGAGCCCCAGGACTACAGGGTTTCCAAGGGCTGCCTCCTCATTCCCATGCAAGTCCGGGCCCCTAGCTCCTGACTGTCATTCGTAAAACCTAGGGGACCCCGATGAAATGTCTATTTGGGGGATTATGGAAGTATTCCTTGTACGAAGAAACCGTTCACACTTTCCTGATCAAATTTGAGTGTCAAAGGCAAACAGAGCCCTCAAGGTACTAAAAGGAAGATAAAAACCTATTGTCCGTGAATGTTCATGGTGAAGTGGAGACCTGTGTGAACAGTTTCACAGGGTGTTGGGAGAGGCAATGAACTCTGTAATTACTGGTTTGAAACAATATCAGAGTCCAGTTACCATATCCAAAGCCAATCTTTTTTATGGAGAGAGAAAGCTCAGGTGCAGTTTAATGATCTGGTATTGAGGCATAGAAAATAGTGGTGGGTGGAGGAAGTATGTAAGAATGCCAAAGATTTCAGCCTGCTCTGGAAGAATGAACTAGAATTCAGATCATCTTTACAAAGTCCTGGATAGTGCTGGAGCTATAGCACTGCAAATAGGGTGTTTGCCTTGCATGCGGCCAACCCAGGTTTGATTCCCAGCATCCCATATGGTCCTCTGAGCACTGCCTGGACTAATTCCTTAGTGCATGAGCCAAGAGTAATCCCTGTGCATCACAGGGTGTGACACAAAAAAGCAAAAAAAAAAAAAAAAAAGGGCTGGATGGAATCTATGTCTCTGTTTTGTTTGGGGGAGGGGTATTTGGGACCACACCCAAGTGTCTGGGGCTATTCCTGAATGTCTTGCTCAGGAGTGACCCCTTGGAATGCTGAGGATACACTCCCAGTCATCAACCAAAAACAGGAACATTAATGATTAGGGATGATCCTTTCTTAAAAGAGGAGGGTGGGGGGCTCCCAACATGTTCCTTTGTATTTTACATACTCTTCCAAGGATCAGACTTGGGTTGGCCACATGCAAGGCCAGCACCTTACCCTCTGTCGTATCTATCTTACCCAGGATCTTTTTTTGTATGCTGTTTTTGCACCATACCTAGCAATGTTCAGGGGTTACTCTTGACTGGTCATGTAGGAATCACTCCTGGCAGTGCTCGGGAGACCACATGAGATGCCGGGGAAGGAACCAGGTTAGTCACACACAAGGCAAGCACCCTATCACTGTTGATTTAATTTTCTTAGGAGGTGCCGATATGGAAAAAAACCCGCTTAAGGACCATACAGGGCAATTTGCAGAAAAGGGACAGATGGAGGCATGTCCTAAGTGTAGCAGCTATCAGTCCTGATAAAACTGGGGTGTGCCTTGAATCACTCATGTTCCTACTTCTGAGTTTTAACTACAGCAGCCATAAACTGACAAATGATGATGTGGTAGTTTCCAGACATCTAGTTTCCAGAACAGAAAAAACAGAATAAAATTAAGATCATGAAAAAAGTATTAAGATCATGATCGAAGATTTTCCATTTTTAAAGCAACTTTAACTGAAGGGAATCAATTAAAATATTCTTTTAAATTCTTCTTTATAAAACAATTATTAGCATTCTAGAGAGGTCACACTTGACTAAAGGAATCACTTTTAGTCCTAGAAAAGAAGAACATTAGTTATATTATCCTTTATGTTTTGGGGGAGGGGCCAAACCTGGCAATGCTTAGGGGTTTCCCCTAGCTCTGTACCCAGGAATTACTCCTGGTGGTTCTCAGGGGACCATATGGGATGCTAGGGATTGAACCTGATCAGCTGCATGCGAGGCAAATAAATACTCTCCCTGCTGTACTATTGCTCTGACCCCTGATATTATTATCCCTTTTTCAAGGACTAGGGAAAGTTTCACAGATGGAATTTGGTGCTGTCCTGCCTCTGCTGACCTGGATTCAATTCCCAGCTCCATACATGGTCCCCTAAGCCCTGCGAGGGGTTCAGTTATGCGTGAGCACAAAGCCAGGAGTCACCCTTGAGCATCACTGAGTGTGGCCCCAAAACAAATGAACACAATTCCATCTGACACTAACATTTTTTTTTAACATTTTTTGGTTACAGGAGTTACTCCTGGCTCTGCTCTCAGGAATTACTCCTGGCGGTGCTCGGGGGACCATGAGCTCCCATATTGGACCCACAAGTTGAATCAACTCAATTCCCCAGTTTCTGCCCTGCTCTCAGCTCCCACATCATCCCAGCTCCACAAACACAACTTCACAGTGGTCCAGTATTATGTTGGGTCCGGATGGGGCGAGGAGGAAGGAATTTGTTTTTTAAGGATTCAGGGGGGACTACCAATCACAAAGATTTTTATGACCTGTCTCTTCCAGGGTAGTTTTCCACACAAAGTCAGCGCTCCTCATTTTCCAGTTTCACTAGGTGGTGCTCTCTACCCAAATGTCCAGGATGAACAAGAACCAGCTGCTTCCTAGAGGTCCTTGCCCCTACATCCTTAAATTAGCTCTCTGGTCTCTAATCTTGGGACTCAATGGCAACAAGATGAGATAGAACAATTTTCACACACTTTCCTCTAAAGAAGAGGGCAGGTTAAGGGTTAAATTTGCCTTTGTAACTGCTTGTCTGCTTTGAAAGATGTTTTTGCAACCTGCCGCTGGGCAGGAAACTGTCACCAAATGGGCCAACAAACTGCCCTAGGAACTGTAAGCAAACATTTGCAGGGAAACAGTCAACAGTCAACAAATGTTGAGATAGTCCCATTTATTTATTTCTGTTTTCACCTGCTTTGCCAGTGGTGTGTCAGCTTTGAAGATACCAGTATCTTCAATGTTGTGGAGGGTTTTTCCGACCTTGTCTTCAATGTACCTTATGGTTTGTGGTCTGATGTTGAGGTCTTTAATCCATTTTGATCCGACTTTTATACATGGTGATAGGTGGAGGTCTAAGCCCATTTTTTTGCATGTAGCTGTCCAGTTTTGCCAGCACAATTTGTTAAACATGCTTTCCTTGCTCCACTTCACATTTCTTGCTCCCTTATCAAAGATTAGATGGTCATATATTTGGGGGGATGTGTCAGAGTATTCAACCCTGTTCCGTTGGTCTGCTGCTCTGCCTTTGTTCCAGTACCAAGCTGTTTTAATGACTACTGCTTTGTAGTAGAGTTGGAAGTTGGGGAGGTTGATTCCTCCCATTTTCTTTATCCCAAGAATTGCTTTAGCTATTCGTGGGGGCTTATTGTTCCATGTGAATTTCAGGAGCACCTGCTCCATTTCTTTGAAGAACAATAAGGGTATCCCTATAGGGATCGCATTGAATTTGGACAATGCTTTGGGGAGAATTGCCATTTTGACAATATTAATTCTTCCAATCCATGAGCAGGGGATATTTTTCCATTTCCTCGTGTCTTCTTTTATTTCCTGAAGTAGCGTTTTGTAGTTTTCATTATACAAGTCCTTTACCTCCTTAGTTAAGCTGATTCCAAGGTATTTGATTTTTTGAGGCACAATTGTGAATGGGATTGCTTTTATCATGTTGCTTTCTTCTCTCTCACTATTTGCATATAAGAAAGCCATGGACTTTTGGGTATTGATTTTATAGCCTGCAACTTTACTATATGAGTCTACTGTTTCTAGGAGTTTCTTGGTAGAGGTTTTAGGGTTTTCTAAGTATAATATCATATCATCAGCGAATAGTGAGAGCTTGATTTCTTCCTTTCCTACCTGAATGCCCTTAATATCTTTTCCTTGCCTAATCGCTATTGCAAGAACTTCCAGTACTATAATGAACAGAAGAGGAGAGAGTGGGCATCCTTGTCTTGTCCCTGTTCTCAGTGGGAAGGGTCTTAGTTTTTCCCCATTGAGGATGATGCTTGCCGTAGGCTTGTGGTAGATGGCTTTGGCTATATTGAGGAAGGTCCCTTCTATACCCATTTTGGCGAGAGTTTTCATCATAAACGGGTGCTGGATCTTGTCAAATGCTTTCTCTGCATCTATTGATATGATTATATGATTTTTATCTTTTCTTTTGTTGATATGATGGATTATGTTGATTGATTTCCGGATGTTAAACCATCCTTGCATCCTCAGCACCTCAAGAGAAACAGTGACCAAAGTACAAAGACAATCTACAGAATGGGAAAGGATATTTACGCAGTACCTATCCAATAAAGGGTTGATATCAAGGATATACAATGCACTGGTTGAACTCCACAAGAAGAAAACTGCCAACCCAATCAAAAAATGGGGTGATGAAATGAACAGAAATTTTCCCAAAGAAGAAATCCGAATGGCTGAGAGGCACATGAGAAAATGTTCAACATCACTAATCATCAGGGAGATGCAGATCAAAACAACAATGAGATATCATCTCACACCACAGAGACTGGCCCACATCCCAAAAAACCAAAACAACCGGTGTTGGCGTGGATGTGGGGAGAAAGGGACTCTTCTTCACTGCTGGTGGGAATGCCGACTCGATCAGCCCTTTTGGAAAACAATATGGACAATTCTCAAAAAATTAGAAATTGAGCTTCCATTTGACCCAGCAATACCACTCTTGGGAATATATCCCGGAGAGGCAAAAAAATATAGTAGAGATGGCATCTGCATTTCTATGTTCATTGCAGCACTGTTCACAATAGCCAGAATCTGGAAAAAAACAGAGTGCTCCAAAACAGATGACTGGTTAAAGAAATTCTGGTACATATACACAATGAAATACTATGTAGCTGTCAGAAAACACGAAGTCATGAAATTTGCATATAAATGGATCAACATGGAAAGTATCATGTTGAGTGAAATGAGTCAGAAAGAAAGAGACAGACATAGAAAGATTGCACTCATATGCGGAATATAATATAATTGAGAAGAGCAAGTTTGCAGTTATGCAATTCCTGGCAGATATTTCTCTGGACTTAGTTACTAAAATACTAAAATACAGAAACCCAAAACCATGAGGCCACTAGGTGCGGTCACTCGACCTCATACCTCTTCATTCTCAGCAATGGAAAACAAATTGTCAAATGCTTCCTTTTCAGCAGGTCTGACTTTAGGGGGGAGACTCTCCAAACAATAATAGTGAGTTCTGTTGAAATATTGAATGCAATCAAAGTGAAAGTAAAGTGAAATTTATCAGTTACACAGGCAAGGGGGGGGCTAGGGGTGGTGGAGGGCTAGGGATGTGGGGGGGCTAGGGGTGTGGGGGGACGGGGTGGAGCTATACTGTGATTCTTGGTGGTGGAATATATGCACTGGTGAAGGGATGGGTGTTCAAGCATTGTATAACTGAGACTTAAACCTGAAAACTTTGTAACTTTCCACATGGTGACTCAATAAAAAAATTTAAAAAAACACAAATGTTGAGATAAGCAAATTAAGTGACCTATGTGTGATTCCCTTTGATTCAATAGGTGTGATTGTTTCCCTTTGATCCAATAATATGTGTGATTCCCTTTATAATATGTGTGTTTCCCTTTTCACCCCAAAAGGGTATAAAAACAGCTCGCTTTTTGAGTTCGGAGCCTTCAGCTATGCAGCGCTATTCAGGCACAGTTGGGCTTGAATAAACCCCGTGCCTTTGCAGAAAGAGTTGTCTTGATTTTGTTCTTTTGTTTCTCCGAGCCTCCCCCGGGCAGAGATCTGCCACCCCTAACACCTCTAAGGAAACCTTTTTGCATCATGTTTAGTCAATTATTTATAACATGCGATGCAAAATAAATTCTTTAACATCTTTTTGGGCAGTCTTTGGTAGTGGTAGGAAAACTCAAAATAAAGGTGGTGGAAAGGTGTAACGGTGGTGGAATTGGTGTTGAAATATTGAACGTCACCACTTACTATGAACAACTCTTAGAACAAAAAAAGAAAGAAAATTAGCCATCTGGCCTCTTCAAGAAAGACTTGGGCTGACTGGACTCCATGGAGTTCTAAGGTGGGGATTTAGCACCTAGCCCTGCACACTGTGGGCTGGGCCTGGCCACGGTAGCCCCGCCCCCAGCACGCCCCACCCCTCGGGCGCGCCCCCTTTGAAAAAGCCTCCTTGAGGCTGGGGCGCGCAGGCGCAGTGAAGCCGAGGAGGGCTGAGGTGGTACCTTTCACGGTTCCCAGCAAGAGTGACAAAACCCTATTGGTGTGGGAGCTGAGCCCTGACCCCACGGTCAGAGCCTTGCATGTGATCCGTGTGGGAGGGCAGGGCGGGGTGTTTCTGAAAAGGCTCCCCTCCAGCCGCGACTTCCCGCCGTGGCCCCACGCCGTGACCTATGACAAGGGAAACATGGCTGTCAGCTCGCCGCGACACTTTCTCGGGCTGCACCTCGGGGCCGTGGCCGTGACACGCTGCTGCAGCCCGGGCTTGCAGAGTGCAGCGTGCTGGGGACTTCCCCCCACACACACACCTGCGCAGGACCGGGGAGTGTGCGGGGAGGGTGGGCCTCGGCCGCACACTGTGCGGTGGGTGACCACGGCGGCCCCGCAGCATTCTCTGCCCGCAGCCTTCCCCCGCTTCTGGAGTTACAGTCAAATACTGATTTGTAGAAGGTTAATTTTAATTAGAAGTCTGAGCGTGGTCTTCTGTGTGGTTGGAGAAGGTCCTGTCTTCAAAACCCCCAGACTGGGTAGAGCTGAAACTTTGGTCGGGATTGAATGAGTCTGCACATGCCCTGACGGTTTTGTCACGGTGTGCTCTGTGGGAGCGCTAGTCTTCTTCAGGGTCGTAGAACCTTTGCTCTCCCTACTTGGTTCTGCCGAGATAGTCGTGACCCGGACTGATGATGGATGCTGAGTTGACGCTGAAACTGTTCCTTCCAAATGCTTGGGAGCCTGAGGCAAAAAGTATCAGTTGGTAGCTCTGAGAGCTGGGTGAGGGTCTCCTGCATAGCTGAAGAAATTTCTATTTCCTCAGCAGGTCCCTTGTCTGGTGAAAGCTGAGTTAGAGTCTGTCCCAAATGTAGAACTACCCTCTCACTCTGGAACATCTGTGTTTCTGAAGTGGTTGATGATACAATCTGCCAGCCAGATAATTCCATGTTCTCAGAGAGGCCTGGAAATGAAGCCTGGACCTCCTGAGCTGGAGATGATTCATCCTGGGGAGATCCAGGAAACAGAGTTGGGTTCTCCTGGGAGCCTGGCTCTCTTGGGGAACAGAATAATTCTATCTTCTCAGGGTACTCTGTAGACTTAAGTGCGTTTTCTTGTTGGGATAAAAATATTTTCAGTCTCATTTGGAGGCTCATATGTAGTCAAGTCCTCCTGAGAGACTGAATGTTGAGGTGGGGTCTCTTTCTGGGTTACAGATCTGGTTGTTGCAGGAGTCTTTAGAGGATGAGCTGAGGCCAGATCCTGAGCAAGTGGTCTAATCTCAGGTTGCTCTAATGAGTTATTTGGGATCTCCTGAAAGACTGTGTTAAGTGTCCACCTCAGGAAGATCTAGAGTCTGAGCAATGGTCTCTTGTTGACCTGGAGTAGATTCGGTCTTTTCAAGGGTGACTGCAGGGTGATCAGAGTCTTCCTCATGGACTGGAAAAGGGCCAATTTCAGTTGTGGCCCCCGTACGTGTAGAGACTCATTTTAGATAAAACTGGTGGCTGAGATTCCCCCAGACCTAGAGGTGAGGTTGTGACATTCTGATGTAGTGATTTACTACAAGATCCATAGTTACCTCCGTAGACAGAGCTGGTTGTGCACTTTGGAACCCCACCGTGGGCTCTGGATACTTAAGTTGGCCCTCCTGCTGACTTTGAGGAGACTGAAGTCCATCAGACTGTGTTGGGACTTTCTGATTGACTGAAGGAAGTATCATCATTTCAGAGGGAGTGAATACATCTGGAAATCTTATTGCAGTGCCAAAAGTCCCAACTTTCCTGTGGAAACCAGAGAGTTGGCTGGGGTCTCTCACTGGGGTGGTGAAGTTGTGCTAACCCTCTGAGCCTCAGATTTCACTTTGGGCAATGTCAGAGGCAGAGGTTGATCCCGACTCACAATAGAATCTGTTGACACATCAGGTTCAGGAGGATAAGTTATTTCATTAGAGCCCTAGAGAATGATTTGTCGTTCCCTTCTTGGGTAAGTAGATGGGGTCCTCATTCTGGGTTAAAGGTTCCATATTATAAAGGGGGGCTGAGTGAGTTGTAGCCTGCTGCCCACTCGGAGAATGCCCTGCTATTGTTCTGGGGTGTACTGTTATGGCAACAACCACATTGGCAGGTTCAATCACAACACTGGGGTTGTGTGAATGTGAAGCGTGAGGGGGACCTGGTGAACCGTGGCTGTCAGCTCGCCGCGACACTTTCTCGGGCTGCACCTCGGGCCCCGTGGCCGTGGCCGTGCAACGCTGCTGCAGCCCGGGCTTGCAGAGTGCAGCGTGCTGGGGATGCAGGTTGTGTGCGGGGAAGGTAGGCCTCGGCCGCACACTGTGCGATGGGTGACCACGGCGGCCCCGCAGCATTCTCTGTCCGCAGCCTTCTCCCGCTTCTGGGGTTACAGTCAAATACTGATTTGTAGAAGGTTGATTTTGATTAGAAGTCTGAGCGTGGTCTTCTCTGTGGTTGGAGAAGATACTGTCTTCAAAACCCCCAGACTGGGTAGAGCTGAAACTTTAGTTGAGATTGAATGAGTCTGCACATGCCCTGATGGTTTTTGTACGTTTTGCAGAGGTCTCAAGGTAACGCCACGCCTTTAGACAGGTGTTATTAACAGCTTCTAAAATGTTTGCCTCTAAACAGACTTGTTCTTCCACTAAAGCCTAGTTGCCAGTGCCTAAAATCTGGTTCACAATGTTATCAGCTTGTTTTGGTGTTTTAATTCTAGCAAATTTCTCAACCTCTTCCCTCCACCAAGGTTTAAATTGTACAGATTGAGAATTTTCTAACACTGCCTCTGCAAGAGTTTGCCAATCAAGCGGAATTACAGTATTAGCTTCTGCAAAATTTTCAAGAAGGGCTAAAACATAGTTAGAAGTAACACCATAGGTGGTCACAGCTTGCTTAAATGAGGAAAGAAACTTAAAAGGAACAGGCTCTATTCCCCTTCCTGGTTTTTTCCTTGCACATCAGGATTACAAACAACTGGAAAAGCCATAAACTGACTGAGCAGGCTGTTGGCTCAATTTTGCTTTATATAAAGGAGCTTCATATTTTTGCATCAGAGAATGCAACTCAGGAGTAAGCTTAAAAAGGGAACACAGAGATTCCTCTTTTCTATTCTTATAATAGCGAGGGGAAAGAACTGCTAAAGGGTCAGGATCAGTGATACCCTGTACAGCAGGCATTATCTTTCTTTCAGAAGGGTGGTGCATCTCAAGGTACTTCATTTGTCTAATTAATTTAACTAGGTTTTAATTAAATTTTCTCAATTCTTGGGCGCTTACAACCTCTTTTGAGACTGAATTTTCTGTGTCTGTCTTGACGCTGTCAGACTCAGACCGGGCAGGTGAATCATCAATTTGATATGAATCACCAGACAATACAGATGCTGTTGGCTTAGCACAAAATTTTGGCAATATCAGAGATTCTTCCCCACTTTTCTCCTCTAACACAGGAGTTTCTCTGTAAGTTGCCTTGAAAACTTGTGCATGATGCAACTTTCCCTTACTTTTTCCCATAGTTTTAAATTAAATTGTTCTCTTTTTGCTTAAATAAATGACAATACTTTTTTACCCTCTCAATGAGGCGTAGCTTTATCTGTTCCTTTAAAAGCAGACCAGCTGCTTTTGTTAGAGAGTTCAGAGTGTCAACATAGGTATTCTGCTGTGATGTTACAGAATTATCCATTGCCCTTTTTTCCTTTTCTTCCTTTATTTATTCTTTATTTCTTTCTCTTTTTTCCCTTTCTTTCTTTCTTTCTTTCTTTCTTTCTTTCTTTCTTTCTTTCTTTCTTTCTTTCTTTCTTTCTTTCTTTCTTTCTTTCTTTCTTTCTTTCTTTCTTTCTTTCTTTCTTTCCTTCTTTCTTTATTTCTTTTTTTCTTTCTTTCTTTCTGTATTTTCTTTCTCTTTTTCTTCTTCTACCTTTCTATCTATATTTCTTTAATCCCTTTCTTTCCTTTTCCTTCGTTTCTTTCTTTTTTCTCTATATTTCTTTATTCCCTTTCTTTCTCCTTTTCTTCTTCCTTTCTTTCTATTTCTTTGCTTCCTTTCTATCTGTATTTCTTCTTTCTCCCTTTCTTTCTATTTCTTCCTTTCTATTTCTTTACTTCCTTTCTTTCTATGTTTCTTCTTTCTCCCTTTCTTTTTCTCTTTCTTCTTCTTCCTTCCTTTCTTTCTTTCTATCTATAGTTCTTCTTTCTCCCTTTCTTTTTCTTCTTCTTCTTTTCTATTTCTTTGCTTGCTTTCTATTTTCTTTCTTTCTTTCTTTCTTTCCTCCTTTCTTTCTTTCTTTCTTTCTTTCTTTCTTTCTTTCTTTCTTTCTTTCTTTCTTTCTTTCTTTCTTTCTTTCTTTCTTTCTTTCTTTCTTTCTTTCTATGTTTCTTCTTTCTCCCTTTCTTTTTTTTTTTTTTGCTTTTTGGGTCACACCTGGCAATGTACAGGGGTTACTCCTGGCTCTGCACTCAGGAATTACCCCTGGCCGTGCTCAGGGGACCATATGGGATGCTGGGATCTGAACCTGGGTCGGCCGCATGCAAGGCAAACGCCCTACCCGCTGTGCTATCTCTCCAGCCCCTTCTTTCTCCCTTTTTTTCTCTTTTTCTTCTTCTTCCTTCCTTTGTTTCATTTTCTTTCTATCTATGTTTCTTCTTTCTCCCTTTTTTCTTCTTTCTATCTATATTTCTTCATTTCTTTCTCTTTCCTTTTTTCTCTTCTCTTTCTCTCTATTTATTTCTTTGTCCCTTTCTCTTTTTCTTCTCTTCTTTACTTCTATCTCTATTTCTTTATTCCCTTTTTTCTTCTTCCTTTATATTTCTATATACTCTTTTTCTTCTTCCTTCTATTTCTTTCTTTCTATCTCTTCCCTTTTTTCTTCTTTTCTCTCTCTCTTTTTCTTTCTTTCTTTCTCTTTCTATATCTCTTTATCCCCTTTCTTTTTCTTCTTTCCTTTCTTTCCATCTATATTTCTTTATTTTTTCTTTCTCTTTGCTTCTTTCTCCCTTTCTCTTTTTCTTCTTTCCTTTCTTTCTATCTCTATTTCTTTACCCCCTTTCTTTTTCTTCTTTGCTTTCTTTCTTTCTACCTCTATTTCTTAATTCCCTTTCTTTTTTTTTTTTTTTTTTTTTTGCTTTTTGGGTCACACCCGGCAATGCACAGGGGTCATTCCTGGCTCATGCACTCAGGAATTACCCCTGGTGGTGCTCAGGGGACCATATGGGATGCTGGGATTCGAACCCGGGTCGGCCACGTGCAAGGCAAAGGCCCTACCCGCTCTGCTATCACTCCAGCCCTTAATTCCCTTTCTTTTTCTTCTTTCCTTTTTTTCATTCTATCTTTCTAGACAGTCTGAGGCATTTAAGATATGCACACAAAAGAAATATACATTTTTGGGGAGGATCACATAACTGTCTCCGGAGTTTTTTGTGTTGTGGCCTGCCAGAGAGCAGCCTGTTCAGCCCCCTTTTATTAACTAGGTTAATGTTTTAACCAATGATATTCAGCCACATAAGCAGAATATGCAAATTAACTTAGTCAAGGGAAACAGAATCAAAGTCAGTTACATAGCCATTAATAGCTCTTAGCATAGTCCCTTAAAGCAACAGTAACAAAAACAAAAAAGCAACAGTAACAGAAAAACAATGTTTACATCCAAGCCTAGCTAGGCCTGGGATTATGGAATGTTGTGCACCAACACATGTTGCTGGGGAAGTTGACAAACCTAGATTCAAAGTGATCCACAGAGTTAGTGGTTAAAACTGAACTCAGGGGCTGGAGTGATAGCGTAGCGGGTAGGGCGTTTGCCTTGCACGCGGCCTACACGGGTTCAAATCCCAGCATCCCATATGGTCCCCTGAGCACCACCAGGAGTAATTCTTGAGTGCAGAGCCAGGAGTAACCCCTGTGCATCGCCAGGTGTGATCCAAAACAAACAAACAAAAATAAATAAATAAATAAATAAAACTGAACTCAGGGAGCCAGAGTCATAGCACAGTCATACCAAGGGCTCTTGCCTTGCATGTGGCCAACCGAGGTTCAATCCCAGGCACCCCATATGGTCCCCATCCATCACCTCCAGGAGTTTAATTAAAAATTATTATTGTTATTATTATTATTATTATTATTTTCTTTATGGGTCACACCTGGCTCTGCACTCAGGAATCACCCCTGGCGGTGCTCAGAGGACCATATGGGATGCTGGGAATCGAACCCGGGTCGGCCACGTGCAAGGCAAAAGCCCTACCCGCTGTACTATTGCTCCAGCCCCTAATTAAAATTTATTGACGCAGAAAAAAAATATAGGCCCTGAGTCCAGAGCCAAGGGTAAATCCTGAGCACCATCACCTCCACCACCTCCACCCCTACTCCCACCAACTTCATTCATCTATACATGTGTAAATTCATGAGCATATTCTCCTTGTTACAATACATCAGTAAATTTAACAGGGTAATGTGTGAAAATCCCACTTTCCCACTCTACCACCTGTGTGACTACCGCACAGTAACTCCTGTTACCATCTTGGGGTTTTTTCTAGTCTCTTTCCTGTGCATTTTCCCCCCACTGAAGGTAATTCTTTGTGATTTGTTCTTTTCCTGGTGAAGTACGTTGAATATATCTCTCCTCACTAGTCCCCCTCATTTTCTAATTTCCCTAGTCTCTACCTAGAAATTTCTACTATCTCAAAATGTCAGCAGAGAACATTGACCAAAAACTTTGGTGGTCTCTGACAATATTTCTAAATATGTATTTACTGAAAATTTTATTCATTTCTCTGTGTAATTATGAAATTAAAACTTTCTCTATTGATTTGCAGGAGGAGTTACAATAGGTGTGAGTTTGGAAAAATGACTTACATGCTAACTAGCTGGCATTATTTAGCTACTCCAGGAATTTGAAGTTCAGATTGTGAGATATTTCATTGTTTGACCAGTGGGCCCACATTATGTGTTTAGTTGGGCAAAATGGGAAGCTGATAGCTGTGGAAAGAAGCTGGTGTTTTCTGTGTTTCCATGATTCTTTTACTTATCCTGTTCATTCTTTTCCTACCCATTCAAGACTGTGAATTGTGTTTCTTCACAGACATTTCCAAGGAAACTCTGTTTCTTCCATTGATGGAAATACATGGAAGGCATACCCTTGGGTTGAGAAACTGTGAGTATATTCTCTCCAAATATGAATATTAAAAAATAATTGCACCATAAAATCCTCCTTAGTGGGGCTGGAGCGATAGCACAGCAGGTAGGGCATTTGCCTTGCACGTACGTGGTCAACCAGGGTTCGATTCCCAGCATCCCATATGGTCCCCTGAGCACTGCCAGGAGTAATTCCTGAGTGCATGAGCCAGGAGTAAGCCCTATGCATTGCTGGGCATGACCCAAAAAGAAAAAAAATTCCTCCTTAGTAAACAATTTAAGATCAATACCTCTCATAAAACATACATTTAAGTGGTTAGGAACTTTGCACATGAACAGGAACCTAAGTTGGGATTAAACTGGGAATTTAAAGCCTCATTCACAGTACAGCACGTACCAGTGACAATGCTAACAGGTGCTTTTCTGTTCATGCTCCTGCCAATAATCAGTAATAGGGAAAGCAAAGCCTGCCATGCACCATGCAGATCTCCTGGCCTCTTTGTTCCTTAGTTTCCTCATTTGAAAAAAAGGTATTGGATCTCAGGACATACTTGTTATAGTTCACACTGGCCTTATACCAATGCATTATTAATAACTGTGTGATGTTTTTATGCACAGTTTCAACATATATTTATCTGCTTTTCCACTTACATCTTTTGTAAAAAACGCATTCCAGAACTAAAATGTTCCAAAGCTCAGTTCGGTGATTAAATTGCAACCAAGATTCCTAACAAAGAAAAGAAGAAAAAATAAATAAAAGCAGCAGCAGCAGAAAAAAAAGGATGAAGAAAAAGGAAGAAGAAAAAGAAGAAAGATGAAGAAAGAAGGAAGAAGAAGGAAGACGGAAGAAAGAAGACAGAAGAAGGAAGAAGAAAAAGGAGGAATAAGAAGAAGGAAGAGGAAGAAGGAAGAGGAAGAAGAGGAAGGAAGACGGAAAAAGAAACCGAGGAGGAGGAATAGAAAGAAGATGAAGACAAAAACAAAGAAGAAGAAGAGAAAGAAGAGGAAGAGGAAGAAGGAAAGGGAGAAGGAAGAGGAAGAAGGAAGAAGAGAGGAGGAGGAAGACAAAGAAGAAGAAGAAGGAAGAACAAAAAGAAGAAGAAGGAGGAGGAGGAGGAGGAGGAGGAACAGGAGGAGGAGGAAGGGGAGGAAGAGGAGGAAGAGGAGGAAGAGGAAGAAGGGGAAGAGGATGAAGAAGAAGAGGAAGAAGAGAAAGAAGAAATATTCTTTTTTTCCTTTTTGGGTCACACTGGGCGTTACTTTTAATTCACATAACCACAACATTTCATGCGCTAAACATCACTGTGGAAGACCTAAGCTTAAAATTTTATTCTTTGATGTTTATGATGCTATACGGACTTAGACACAAAATAGCAAATACTTAACAAATACTTAACTAATGTAAGTATTAGTTAAGGGATTCATGACTACAGCTCTACTGCCACATGGGGGCTGGATAGTTATGGGGGGGCTGTCCAGTGCATTGTAGCTATTCAGCAGTGTATCTGGAGGCCTCTGCTCACTAGGTACCAACAGAATCATTATAGATCTGACAATTAAAACAATAAAAAAACCCTCAGGGCACTATCAAGGGTCATGTGGGTACAAAATCATCCTGGTTGAGGGCCACGGTTCTATTGTTCACATTGCTCTGACTAGTATTCTCATACTAATCCTTACTTACAGGAAAAACAGATTTGCTGTACAGTTTTCATAGCTATTTATAATGTTCTAATGATATTCAAATGAATAACAGAAGCTGACATTTAAGTGTTCTAAAAATTCCAAAAATAATGAAGCATATTTTTAACTTACACATACTGCAGATATGGTAGTGCTTCAAATGTATGCCTTTCAATAAACTGTATTTTATTGCAGGATAAATCTCTAGGAAAAGGAAAAGGAAAATATTGCTTCAATTAACTACCAAATATCTAATTTTAGGAATAACCAGCAAAGTCAAAATAATATTGAATGAGTAGATTTGAATGATCCAGAACCCCTAACCTTGCTTTCCTTTCTCTCAACCACAAATCTTCATGAACAAAATATATGACTATTTGGTTCTAATATTGGACTTTAACTTCTCTCAAAGCAGAGAATTGATTAGGTGATTTTTATGTTCTCAATGATAGGTGGAGTTCAATATTTTATCTTCATGTAAAATTGCTATATTTAATATAATTGTTTGAGCTTGCTCTTCAAGCTGTGCTCTCCCGTGTGTCTCGCTTGCTAGAGTCTATGTTCCTTGGCTTATTCACTTGCACTCTGGAAAAGCCGGTGCTCTCTCTCCAACATCGCCCTGCTTTCTCTCCTCCCACATCTTCCTCAGCACGTTTCATTCAATAAAAACTAACCTGCTTCACTGTTGCACCTCTTTAAATTCTTTCCTCAAGGGACAGGCTGTTGACCCACTATGCCTGTGGTGAGACATTGGGACTGCTTTTTCCCTTCTTGCTGGTGCAGGCTGGCAGATATACTTTGGGGGAATAATAAAACTAAAGAACAAATTCCCTAGCCCCAAAGTAGCTCAAGGGCTTGATGATCACATCATTTGAAATGCAAATCCTGAGTTCTTGGAAGAGAAACTGAGGTATCACCAGGATGCAAAAATCCAAAGCCCCACCCAGAAAAGGCTGGTCCCCTCAGAAAAGGAGAAGTTACACAAGAATCCATGAGATTATAAAGAGAACATCAACAGTGCAAGACATTCCTGTGACAACACCCAGACTAAGTTTTAGCATGCAAAACTCCAGGAAAGAACAACCCTTTTGGAAGGATTGAATAAAAGCACCTCCTGAAAGTCCTCGGGGCATGTCACTTGCTTCTTTCTCTGTTTCTTTGCTGGTTTATTTCCACTCTGGAGAGCCTGTGTTCTCTCTTGAACACATACTTCTTAAATTCTCTCCCTCACATCTTTCTAAATAAGCTTTAATAAAAGCTGTCTTGCTTCATACACAAAATTAAAAAAAAAAATAAATAAAAACATGGGGCTGGAGCGATAGTACAGCGGGTGGAGCGTTTGCCTTGCAGGCAGCTGACCTGCCTTTGATCCTGGGCATCTCATATGGTCCCCCCAGCACTGCCAGGAGTAATTTCTGAGTTTCCTCAGTGCAGAGCCAGGAGGAACCCCTGAGCATCGCTGAGTGTGATCCAAAAAGCAATAAATAAATAGATAAATAAATAAGTAAAAAATAAAAAATAAAAACGTGAACATATTTGCAAAGATCTTTGTTTTTATTTAGTAGTGCTCAGGGGCTACTTCAGGGACACTACTGGGGGCTCAGGGAATGGGGATCCCAGAACCATGTCCTGCTGGGAATCCATCCTGGGCCTCCTGTTGCGAAGCATCACACTCACCATTTGTGCAATCTCCCCAGCTGACAAAAAACAATTCTTAAGTTAATGGGCTATGTAAAACAGGACCATGCCTTGGTTTGGATTCAGGGGACATAAAGGAACTCTACAGAGACACAGAGGAGATGGTAAATTAGCACTTATGTTAGTTTTATATGGGTGATGCAGGTATAAGTACTTTTTTCATCTATTAGGAAAGTTTGAAAAAAAACTCTTGCGAAGCAAGGCAGTTTCTATTGAAAGAAACTTTCTTAGACAGATGGGGAGGGTGGGAAAGAGAAAAAATGTGTTCAGGAGATAACACGGGCTTCTGCAGAGCAGAAAAAGCAAACAAAAAGTCGTGGGGACAAGTAAGAAAAGTACATGATCCAGGGAGAACATGGGCTTGAAGAGTAAGCCTAAAGTTTTTTATATATGTACATATATATATTTATACATATATATACATGCAAATGTAATTTAGTGCCAGATATGACATGAGAGGTTTTTAATGCTGTAATCACAAAACTATAGAATTGTTTTGCTGGAAGAAATGATAAAGATTAACTTGTACACCCTTTGTTTTATAAGCAACAGAGCTAAAAACTCATAAATAAATGATTAACTTACAAGTACTCGAGGGATTGCAGGCCTTAAATGAATCCTTATGTAATTCAGTCAAAGAATTGTCACTGAGGATTCTGAGAAATGGAAAAATTATTTCTGGACCAAAATGCAAAATAACTATGACTATTTACTACATACCACTAATTCTTACACATAATAATGGTGCTTTCTAAAGATCTTAATTCTTATTTAACTTAGGGATAGTGATCTCTGGTTAAACTCTTTGTTTTGTCCTCACTTATATCCATCATGCACATGAACACAGCTACTGACTCGTCTCACCAAGTAACCTACACAAAGCATATTCTCTAGGTCACAAAATCTGTCAGATCCAAATTCTGGGTGACACCAGAACCACAGGATTGCCACTCCCTCCTCTCTTCCCAAACATTACTCTGGATACCCCATGAAGAATGAAACTAAGTCTGTAAAGGAAGCCCTTTGAAACTTAACACCATTAATTTTTTGTTCTGGGAAGTAAAATGAGCACAAAATGCACATGACAAATACTCAAGAACGATTGAGGCCAGAGCAATAGTACAGTGGGGAGGGCGTTTGCCTTGTACATGGCTTACCTGGGTCAGACCCGGCACCCCATATGATCCCCCAGAAGTAAACCTTGAGCCCAGAACCAGTGGCTGTGCACACCCCAACATGAAAGAACAATAAAGCAAAGGCACCAAGACGTATTCCTGACAAGAAACACAGATTCACAGAGGCCCCATATATGCCCCTACCAATCACACTTTCCTCTATCACACACCCCTGACTTTAATGAACATTTCTTTGTTATTTGGGGGCGGGGGGTTCCTTTGGTGCTTTTTTTTTGTTTGGGGACCACACCCAGGTGTGACCCAAAAAAGCAAAAAAATATAAAAACAAGAATAAAAATAAAAAAAATTAAAAAGAGAACTAAATTATGATCTTAGTGACAAAGGGAAGGCACCATACAAGGCTATGTCTCAAAGGCTCTGTGGTAGGTATATTCTGTCAGTGCTATTACCATACAGTTTTGCTGTCTGATCTATTCTGGACATTCCTGAATAGGTCAATGGGAAGGGAGAAATTAGTCAAGATCATGGCACAGATCTCACACTGATGATATATTTCAAATGGGCAAATTGAAACTAGATACCTATAGACTACTCTACTAGAAACCAGAAACTTGACATACCTTGCAACGTTAATATTCCAAGAGTAGCACTCCACATTGAATGGGATTTAAAGTAGAAGGTAACCAATATTAGGGGGAAATTTTTACGCTGGGGACTGCCCTTCCTTTCTCTGTCCATCAGTTTTTCTTCCCTGGTTCTTGGAGGGTCAGATCGATCGATCAGGTATGTATGAATGCACATGCATGTGATTTTGCCGTCTTTCTGTATGTCTGTCTGTGTTAAGTGTTTAAATACTGAAGTCAGATTGAAATCAGAAGTAAAGGTTAGTAATAAGTACCCCCAAATTTTTTTAAAAGTTTGAATGTTTTTTGGAGCTTATTAAGAGTTGTAAAATTAGAGCATGAAACCAAGATAAAAATTGTTAAAGACTGGTGTAAAAGATTCATGATTTGAAATATCTAAAGCATAAGAACTATTAAAATTAATTAAAAAGATGTTTTCCTCATGCTTTTTTGGGAGCTGCTTTACAACTAGTCTGGCTCTTATTTCCTAGTCAGACAGCCTGGCTCTTCTGATTCAAACAGAGGCTTGTATCAAGGTTGCCACTATAGTTGCCATTTGTTTCTCAATAGCCTATTGACAAAGGGACATGTCAATCTGCATCTGTATGTGGGTCCAGACACCATTTCCTCCCAGCTGAGAGGTATAAGTATTGTAACTGCCAGTAGAATAGACTCTCTCTCTTCCTCCTTCTTGATTTCTGGCTCTGTGTCTGTTCATTTGGCTGAGTCCCCTTCTCAGCCCCACATGCGGTCCTCCCTGCTGGACAGGATGGGACCCCACAATGCTTTGTAAAAATGATACAAGTTTTTATTAGTACATTTTTTCTCTAAATATTTATATTATAATTTTTGTTTGTATCTGCATTATATTGAGTTGTTAAAAAGAGACTTGAAATAATTGCACATAAAAATAGGTTCAAAACGTAAGTTTTAAGAGAAAACAGGTTTATTATATAAGACTGGATGATATTCCATGTATATTTTATCGGGGCCTCTATGAAGTTTGAGAAAGAGGAAGTTTCTAATTTGACTTATGGATGCCCATGAAAGAAGAATCTGATAACGGGAGTGTTTCGGCAGTTACTGATTGTGGGAAAACCTGGACTGTGAAGTTCGTCCAAAAATGGCATGAAAGTGTTGTTTTTGTTTAGAGACTAATTGGTCTTTTTTGACAAATGTCTCTGAACCAGAACTGGGACTGAAATATTGCTAAATGTGTGTAAACTCTGTATTGTAAAATGGAAAACAATTTCTGTAGAATAAGGTTAGACTTTCTTAAGATTTTCTTGAGGTATTACTAGAAAGATTTGTGAAAATGTTTGTATTGTTTATTACTGGTCATTTTAAACAAAAAAGGGGGAAATGTTGGTGTACACATCCCATAATCTCAGGCCTAGTTAGGCTTGGAAGTAAATATTGCCTTTTCTATTGCTGTTACTTTAAAGGACCATACTAACGGCTGTAACTGACTTTGATACTGTTTCCGTTGACTAAGTTAATTTGCATATTCTGCCTATGTGGCTGAATATCATTGGCTAAAACATAAACCTAGGTGATTAAAGGGGGCTGAACAGGCTGCTCTCCAGCAGGCCACAACACAAAAAACTCCGGAGACAGTTATGTGATCCTCCCAGAAAACGTATATTTCTTTCGTGTGCATATCTTAAATGCCTCAGACTGTCTAACCAAACCTTACAACAACATTATTGCAACACATGACGCCCACAATGCGAGGCTCGAGGCTCGAAGATAAAGGCCCGGTATGGAAGAAATAGAGAAAGCGGAGAGATAAAAAAAGGGAATAAAGATAGAAAGAAGAAAAATAAATGGAGAAAGGAGAAAGAAAGAAAGAAAGAAAGAAAGAAAGAAAGAAAGAAAGAAAGAAAGAAAGAAAGAAAGAAAGAAAGAAAGAAAGAAAGGGAATGAGGGAGGGAGGGAGGGAGGGAGGGAGGGAGGAAGAGAGGGAGGGAGGGAGGGAGGGAGGAAGAGAGGGAGGGAGGGAGGGAGGAAGGAAGGAAGGAAGAAAAAGAGAGAAAGAAAGAAATAAAAAGAAGAAAAGGAGAAAGAAAGGGAATAAAGAAATATAGAGAAAAAAGAAAGGAAGAAAAAGAAAGGGATTAAAGAAATATATATAGAAAGAAAGGTAGAAAAACAAAAAGAGAAAGAAAGGGAACAAAGAAAGATAGGAATTAAGAAAGAAAGGGAAAAGAAGAAAAGGAGAAAGAAAGGGAGAAAGAAATAAAGAATAAATAAAGGAAGAAAAGGAAAAAAGGGCAATGGGTAATTCTGTTACTTCTCAGCAGGATGCCTATGTTTATACTTTGAACTCTCTAACAAAAGCAGCTGGTCTGCCTTTAAAGGAGCAGATAATAAGATGCCTCCTTGAGAGGATATAGAAGTATTGTCATTGGTTTAAGCCACAAAATATAGAAAAACTCAATTTAGATTCATGGATAAAGGTAGGGAGAGAATTGTGTTATGCACAGAAAAATGATATTTACATCCAAGGCTAGCTAGGCCTGAGATTATGGGATGTTGTACACCAACAACTAGGGAAAACAGGCTAGGAAGACTGGGTTAATGGTTGAACTCAAGCACAGATGTATGTGGGGCAGAGGGTATGCAAGAAAGAGAAGAGGCCAGTATGACAATAATTGTTGGGAATGATCACATTGGACAAAAATTGAGTGTTGAAGGTAGATAAGGGGGTATTCTTGATAACCTTCAGTATCAATATTGCAACCACAATCCCAAAGGAGAGAGACAGAGACAGAGACAGAGAGGCAGAGAGGGAGAGAAGAAAAGTGCTTGCCTTAAGTCAGTCACGGTGTGGGGGGTGAGGGTGATGGGAGGGAACCTGGGAACACTAATGCTGGGAAATGCACGCTGGTGGAGGGATGGGGGTTGAAACAGTGTATGACTGAAACTTAATCATGAGCAATTACCATGAAACACTACTATGGACAGTACTATAAAACTAAACCATGATGGCTAAAATAAAAAGATATTTTTGTTGTTGTTGTTGTTGTTGTTGTTTTTTACTTTTGGGTCACACCCGGCAATGCACAGGGGTTACTCCTGGCTCTGTACTCAGGAATCACCCCTGGCGGCGCTCAGGGGACCATATGGGATGCTGGGAATCGAACCCGGGTCGGCACGTACAAGGCAAACGCCCTACCCGCTGTGCTACTGCTCCAGCCCCCCAATAAAAAGATATTTTAAAATATGAACTAATTATAGCCTTTTCCTCTCTGCCAATTGGCATCAAATGCCTATAACTACCATGCTTTTATTAGCTTAAATGTCCTTTATTGCTTGTATTCAAGTTTAATGACATACAAAACTCAAGAAACATTAGTCTGCTACTTTGGATGTCAATATTTTTCTATACATCCCTTGTGTATAAACTGACTTATCAATAAAAAAGCAATAAATATCAGGAAAATGGGCAAAGGACCATCAATACAAAAAAGGTCCAGTGAACATAAAGTATTTAAATTCAAAAATAACCAGAATTTGATTCAGCAATACCACTTCTGGGAATATATCCTGGAGAAACAAAAAAGTATAGTTGAAATGACATCTGCACTTATATGTTCATCGCGGCACTGTTTACAATAGCCAGAATCTGGAAAAAATCCGAGTGCCCTAGAACAGATGGCTGGTTAAAGAAACTTTGGTACATCTATACAATGGAATACTATGCAGCTGTTAGAAAAGATGAAGTCATGAACTTTGCATATAAGTGGATCAACATGGAAAGTATCATGCTAAGTGAAATGAGCCAGAAAGAGAAGGACAGGCATAGAAAGATTGCACTCATCTGTGGAATATAAAACAACAGAGTAGGAGACTAATACCCAATGTAGTATATAATACCTGGAGGTTGGCTCCATAGCTTGGAAGCTGGCCTCACATGCTGGGGGAAAGTCATCCTAGATAGAGAAGGGAACTCCAAGTAAAATGTGATTGGTGATCCTGCACGGGGAGGGAGATGCGTGCTGAAAGTAGACTAGAGACTGAACATGATGGCCACTCAGTGCCCCTACTGCAATCCACAACACCCAAAAGGAGAGAGAGAGAGAACAAATTGGAATGCCCTGCCACAGAGGCGGGGTGGGGCGGAGGGAATGGGATTGGGGGGGGGCGTGGGGGGGGAGGGATACTGGGTTCATTGGTGGTGGAGAATGGACACTGGTAGAGGGATGGGCTCCCGAATACTGCATGAGGGAAAAACAAGCACGAAAAGGTGTGAATCTGTAACTGTACCCTCACTGTGACTCAATAAAAAAAAATTTTAAAAAACCAGAAAAATTAAAATATGGACTGGATCCCTTTTGTACAGTCATCAGACGAGTCCCCAAATGAAGAATGCCCAGAGGTGGATGGGCATGGAGAATCAATGCTTTCATGAACAGTTAAACTAACACAAATATTTTGAGGTCAATTAAATGTTCTTAACTACATACTCTTCAGCCCAGAAAATCCATTTCTAAATATCTATATAACAGACCTATCTGCCCACATTCACAAGCCAGTGTGCTGTACTAATACATGTGACAAAAATAAAAATAAAAACATCTTTCTTACAGAATAGTGATTCTTACAGTATAGTGAAGGTGCTGTTGATATTGGGCCCTGGCACAGGCACTCTACGGAGCCTCTTCTCTGGACTGAGACCAGCACAGGAGAGGATATCTTCTGTGCAATATAGAGCTCACATATGTTGAAGATCATGGGTACATTCTGTTCCAGTTGCTCAGGGAAATCTACATGTGCCTTTTCTGAAGTAGATTGTACAGAAGGCAGGGCTGAAGAGTGAGTCGGGGAAGAATGAGCTGTCCTTGATGTTTCTGGTTGTGGAGTTTTGTCCAAAGATACAGATGTGTGTTCACCAAGATCTGTGTGCTGCTGCTGACGCTGTTCTGATGGCAATCCCTGTGTAGGGGTTGTCAGAGTGGTACTTGTTGAAACTGTTACCTCCGCTTTCTTTGGGGCCTTTGCAGGCTGAGTTGGAGTCTCTTGCAAGTTGTAGATGTAACTGAACTGCCTTTAGTGACAGTAACATCCTTGTTTGTAGGTGGATATGTGACTTTACTCAGGTTTGAATGAGGACTCAGACAGTGTGATAGGTGTCTCATTTGAGTTGGGTTCTCCTGGGAGCCTGGAGATTGCACTTGGCTCTTTTGGGGAACAGAGTATGATTCTATCTTCTCAGCTGTAGTCTGAGCTGGTTCCTGAGCTTCACCCAGACCTAGAGGAGAGGCTGTGACATTCCGATATATTGATTTAGCTACAAGATCCATATTTAACTCTGTAGACAGATCTGGTTGTGCACTTTGGAACCCCACTGTGGGCTTTGGATACTTAAGTTGGCCCTCCTGTTGACTTTGAGAGTAGTGAAGTCCTTCAGACTGTGTTCGGACTTCCAGATTGACTGAAGAAAGTATCATCATTTGAGAGGGAGTTGGATTATCTTGTTACAGTGCCAAAAGTCCCAACTTTCCTGGGGAAACCAGGGATTTGGCTGGGGTCGCATGTTGGGGTGGTGAAGTTGTGCTAACCCTCAGAGCCTCAGATTTAACTTTGGGCAAAGTCAGAGGCAGAGGTTGATCCCAACTCACAATAGAATCTGTTGACACATCATTTCATTAGAGGGCCCTAGAGATTGATTTGTGGTTCCCTTCGTGGGTAAGGGGATGGGGGCCTCATTTGAGGTTAAAGGTTCCATATTATAAAGGGGGGCTGAATGCATTGTAGCCTGCTGCCCACTCGGAGAATGCCCTGCTACTGTACTGGGGTGTACTGTTACGGCAACAACCACGTTGGCAGGTTCAATCACGACACTGGGGATGTGTGAAGGTGAAGCGTGAGGGGGACCTGGTGAAACTGTCATCCTCTGATTCTCCAGAGTCTGGATTGGGAATGCTTTGTGAGTCTGAGTTGGAGAGTC
Organism: Sorex araneus; assembly: GCF_027595985.1. Lineage (NCBI taxonomy): Eukaryota > Metazoa > Chordata > Mammalia > Eulipotyphla > Soricidae > Sorex > Sorex araneus. The sequence goes on from NC_073304.1 coordinate 223,325,694, forward strand.
TGGAGCCTTAGGAGAGGTGCCTTGCTGAGTCTAAAAAATGAATCCTCAACTCCCTCTGAAATGATGAGGGAATCATTTCATACTTTCTTCAGTAAATCAGGAATCTTAAGCACGACATCCTACTGGGTTTCAGAAGATAAACCAGACTTGTTACTTTGAGATTTCTTATGATGAGCCTGATACCTCTTTGCAGTCTGACATAGCAACTGATAACTTTTGGAAATTTTAGATGTTGATAAGGATAATATGGATGTGTTGATAAAGGTGTTGATAAAGAAAACTTGGATGACAGGGACCCAGTTCCAGAGAGAGGGTGGAGCAGATCCCCTTGAGTGGTTATGACATAATCATGAAGGTTCTCTTTAGGCTGTGACGATTCTTGCTCCATGGTAGAAAAGCTTTTCTGTAGTCCTTGAGTCTGCACTTCCTGTAGGACTAAAGATTCCCCACCTGCCATGAGGTCAGTGCTTTCATATGATGAAAGTATAGTCTTTGTCCTGGCTCAAAACCTGGCTCAAAACCTGATGCCCATCAGGTACAGAACTCAGCTCCACATATCCCATATGCGGGATAGCTTCTTGTTCCCTGAAGGCTCACGGCTCACTTGTCGGTGAGCCTCTAGATGCTCCATGAGGAATGGAGTCAGGGATCAGAGGCGCCTTTACCTGCACTGTCAGGGAATCCTCCAGACAACCTAAGGTTTGCTGCTTCTAAGGTTCACTTGAACAAGCTCCCTTTCTACCCCAGGGCTCAAATCTTGTCTCTGTACACCAGAAATTAATCTGTAGGGACTCTGGGTGGGAGAAATGGTAACTGTATCAGGGCAGGGAATATCCAAGGCAGTGCTCCCTGCCGTGGCCGGTTGAAGCGAATCTACTGACTGGAGCTCTGAAGCTCCACGTAGGGGAGAAGGGATGCAGCTGGGAATGTCCCCTGATTTTGCAGGGCCAGGGGCTGGCCCCACTGCAAGTTTTCAGAATAGGGGTCACCAGCCTTGCTAAGATGGGAGGGACAATCTCTGGCCCAATGGTTTCCCTATGCCATCATGGACGAGGTCCAGCTGGTGTTCTCACAGTGGCACTGTTTGGAGGTTCCCTGCAGTACTTACGGAAGTGGCCTGATCCCCACAATTAAAACATTTGCCCTGATCTTGCCTCTGTATGGCATAGGCCTCAACAGCATTCATAGGTGCCTAGTGTTTGATAGAACCCACATTCCCACATGCCTTCAAGTACCCCATAATGTCCTCCTCTTCCTTAATGGGGCACCGCATGGCCTGGCAATCCTCATTAGCATTTTCAAAGGCCAATTGTTTGGACAAAAGCTCCTGAGTTTCCTTACCCTTCACCTGCTTTCCTATGGCTTCCATCAACCTCCCTGTGAAGTCCTCATAGGGTTCTGTGGCACCCTGAATAATCTTAGTATAGCTCCCCTTCAATTCAGCATCTGCATCAATCTTCTCCCAGGCTCACAAGGTGGCGTCACGGACATGAGTAAAAACAGCAGGAGGCAAGGTGACTTGCTTTAGGGTCGTGCCATTTCCCTTCACCTATTAACATCTCATAAATCAATTTAGTCCCTGACAATTTTCATCCAGCATGGCCTTGGGTCTATAGTTTTACCTTGGCCTCACCACTGAACTACATCCTCCATTGCATATACTGAGAAGGGCTTAAGCAAGTCTTAGCAACCACATGAAAAGCTTGAGGTACCCAATGAGCCTTTTTACTCCAGCCTGTAAAGATACTCCTTACAGTATGGATGTGTAGGTCCATATGAGGCACAGGCCTTTTTTAAATTACTGAGTGAGTCCATTCTTAACCCTTCCTAAGATGGAGACTGATTTTCCTCCACCTGGATGGGAAAAAAGAGAGACGGAGCTCATGGGGCCTGGGTGGGATTGACCATTTACGGTCGAGAGGTCTCAACTGTAAGCTTCTATCGGGAGCATGTCCCGAGCTACTAGGAGGTCGCTTGGTTGAAGGGCGGTGGCTCCTGTGAAATGCCTTGCGTACCATGCCGCTCTCAGGCTCTCAGACTCAGAATCTGAGCAAACTGGTAGCTGGCTCATCATACCCATCACTTTCTTCTGATTCACTGGAAGTGCAGTCACACCAGGGAGGTGGTGGTCTCTCTGGCTTAACATCAGTAGGGAACGTTAACTCATGAGTGGCAGAGAGATTTTTGCTCTGAGAACGTGTTTGCACTGGAAATGCCTTGAGCTGCTTTCGAGGCATGGGTACGGGTGTAGCCAAGCCTTGAACATTGGGCTCAATGAGAAATGAGAATCATTTCAGTTGGGCAGGGGGAGTGAGGCAGATACAGGAAGACACTGAAGCAAAGGCTTGCTACGTCAATAGGCAGAATGCAGAGATGAGAGGAAAGGTGATTCTTACAGTATAGTGAAGGTGCTGTTGATGTTGGGCCTTGGCACAGGCACTCTACGGAGCCTCTTCTCTGGAACGAGACCGGTGCAGGAGAGGGTATCCTCTGCGCAGATACAGAGCTCACATATGTTGAAGATCATGGGTACATTCTGTTCCAGTTGCTCAGGGAAATCTGCATCTGCCTTTTCTGAAGTAGATTGTACACAGTGCAGGGCAGAAGAGTGAGACGAGGAAGAATGAGCTGTCCTTGATGTTTCTGGTTGTGGAGTTTTGTCCAAAGATACAGATGTGTGCTCACCCAGATCTGTGTGCTGATGCTGACACTGTTCTGACGGCAATCCCAGTGTGGGGTTGTCGGAGTGATACTTGCTGAAACTGTTACCTCCGCTTTCCTTGGGGCCTTTGCCGACTGAGCAGGAGTTTCTTTCATGGTTGGAGATGTAACTGAACTGCCTTTAGTGACAGTAACATCCTTGTTTGCAGGTAAACACGTGACTTTACTCAGGTTTGAATGAGGACTCAGAGACGTTGTGATATGTGTTGTTAGGGCAAGGTTCTGGATCTCTGACCGCCGATAAGGACCACACAGGAATGCAATTAGCAAGCGGGTAGTTTATGAAGCTGGCTAGCCAGGGTCGTGCACTTGCACACAGCGACACGCAGGTCCCATGTGCCAGGCAAGGCCCCAACCCAGGGTGCAGGGGTAACTTCGTTAGGCCCATGTTGGCCGTTTCTGCGAGAGTGTGAACCCCCGCGCATTCCCTGGCCAATAAGTTCATAATTTGAAAAAAAGGGGCTGGAGTGATAGCACAGCGGGTAGGACGTTTGCCTTGCACGCGGCCGACTCGGGTTCGAATCCCAGCATCCCATATGGTCCCCTGAGCACCGCCAGGAGTAATTCCTGAGTGCATGAGCCAGGAGTAACCCCTGGGCATCGCCGGGTTTGACCCAAAAAGAAAAAAAAAAAGTTCATAATTTGACATGCCTCTCCCTCCAATCCCATTAGGCCCATCTGCTTGTCCAGCCTATAGATTTACAGGTCACAATTGCATGAGCACCCGCACGGGTCCCAGGGCTGAGCCTGGGTCTGGGAGGCTATCTGTTTAGATTATATCCTTATATGGTCGTAGCTCAGGAGCCCGCACATTCCTCTTGGAGAAAGCACATAGCAGAAGGCTGAGGGGAAAATATACGGTTTTCATTGTCTTTGGCCCAGCCCTGGGCCAACCTGCCCTGTTAGTGTCTCATTTGAGTGTTCTGTAGCACTGGTACTTGTCAGGGTTGTCGAGGGTCTAGTCTTCACAGTGTGTTCTGGGGTTACAGTCAAATGTTGATTTGAAACCCCAGACTGAGTAGAGCTGAAACTTTAGTTGAGCCAGATTGAATGAGTCTGCACATGCCCTGATGGTATTGTCACAGTGTGCTCTGTGGGAGTGGTAGTCTTCTTCAGGGTCACAGAACCTTTGCTCTCCCTACTTGGTTCTGCCGTGATAGTCGTGACATGGGCTGAGGATGGATATTGAGTTGATGCTGAAACTGTTCGTTCCAGATGCTCTGGAGCCTGAGCCAAAACGATATCAGTTGGTAGCTCTGAAAGCTGAGTGAGGGTCTCCTGCACAGGTGAAGAAATGTCCATTTCCTCAGCAGGTTCCTTGTCTGGTGAAAGCTGAGTTTGAGTCTGTCCCAAATGTAGAACTACCTTCTCACTCTGAAACATCTGTTTTTCTGAAATTGTTGGAAGATAAAATTTGCCTGCCAGAAAATTCCATGTTCTCAGAGAGGCCTGGAAATGAAGCCAGGACCTCCTGAGATGGAGATATTCATCCTCATGGGGAGATCCAGGAAACAGAGTTGGGTTCTCCTGGGAGCCTGGAGATTGCGCTTGGCTCTCTTGGGGAACAGACTGTGATGCTGCCATCTCAGGGTGCTCTGTAGACTGAGCTGCGTTTTCTTGTTGGGATAAAAATATTTGAGAATCATTTGAAGGCTCATCTGTAGTCAAGTCCTCCTGAGAGACTGAATGTTGAGGTGGGGTCTCTTTCTGGGTTACAGATCTGGTTGTTGCAGTAGTCGTTAGAGGATGAGCTGAGACTGGATCCTGAGCAAATGGTTTAATCTCAGGGTGCTCTAGTGAGTTATTTGGGATCTCCTGAGAGACTGTGTAAGTGTCCACCTCAGGAAGATCTGGAGTCAGAGCAATGGTCTCTTGTTGACCTAACGTAGCTTCAATCTTTTCAAGGCTGATTGCAGGGTGATCAGTCTTCCTCATGGACTGGAAAAGGGCCAATTTCTGTGGTGGTCCCATACCTAGAGAAACTGTCATTTTAGATAACACTGGTTACTGAGCTTCCCCCAGACCTAGAGGTGAGGTGTGACATTCTGATGTACAGATTTAGCAACAGGATCCATAGTTAACTCTGTAGACAGATCTACACTTTTTGCACTTTGGTACCCCACTGTGGGCTTGGATTCTTAACTGGGCCCTCCTGCTGACTTTGAGAAGACTGAAGTCTTTCAGACTATGTTGAGACTTCCTGATTGACTGAAGAAAGTATGAAATGACTCCCTCATCATTTCAGAGGGAGTTGAATACAGATCTGGACAATCTGTTGCAGTGCCAAAAGTCGCAGCTTTTCTGGGGGAATCAGGGAGTTGGCTGGGGTTGCATGCTAGGGTGGTGAAGTTGTGCTAACCCTCTGAGCCTCAGATTTCACTTTGGGCAATGTCAGAGGCAGAGGCTGATCCCGACTCACAATAAAATCTGTTGATACATCATATGAGAAAGATTGCACTCATATGTGGAATATAATGTAACTGAGAAGTACAAGTTGGCAACGATGCAACTTCTGGCAGATATCCCTGTTGACCTCTTTTTTTGGCTTTAATTCCCAAGTCCATTGCTGGACTTACTCATATATTCATTTTTAAATGATAAAATAAGTATTTTATAGGAATTGCTGAGAAGCTCTTTACTGTATCACTGTATCACTGTCATCCTGTTGTTCATTGATTTACTTGGGCAGGCGCCAGTAACGTCTCCACTCGTCCCAGCCCTGAGATTTTAGCAGCCTCTCCTTACTCGTCAAAGGGTTTTTAAAGTCAAAGGGTTTTTATGAGGTTTCAAATTCCAAGCATGTAAAGCATGTAAAGAACTTATTTTTTTTTAACTCTTTATTATATCACCATGTGGAAAGTTACAAAGTTCTCAGGTTTATGTCTCAGTTATACAATATTCAAACACCCATCCCTTCACCAGTGCCCATATTCCACCACCAAAAACCCCAGTATACCCCCCGCCCCCACCCCCTACCCCCTACTGTATAACTAATGAATTTCACTCCATTTTCTCTTTACCTTGATTACATTCCATAATTCAACACAAAACTCACTATAGTTGTTGGAGTTTCCACCCAAGAGAGACCTACCTACTACCAAGGAAGCATTTGATAATTAGTTTTCCATTGCTGGAAATGATGAGATATGTAGCCCCACTGCTACCAGTACATAACTCTTTTTTTTTTCCTTTTTCCCTTTTTTTTTTCCCCCTCATCCCCCTTCCCGCGCCTCATAGTATGGTGTACGCCATGCCGCGTCGGCCAGCGTGGGGCTTTTGCTTAGTTCACAGTCCAGAGAGGTGGCTGCTACATTAATAACCTTCAATATTTCAACAAAAACTTACTGTTATTATTTGGAGTTCCCCCGCCCCCCAAGTCAGACCTGTTCAAAAGGAACCATTTCACATTGCTGACAATTATAAATGTTAATTCGCGCGGACACAGCAGCCGAAATACAGGGTAAACAATGGGGACAGTTCCAATACCATGCGGTATTGGAACTGCAGCAGCGTCCGCGCGGCTTTGGATTTCTGTATAAGGTCCAGAGAAAATTCTGCCAGAAATTGCATAGCCCAGCTCACAGTCCCAGTGCATTGCTATAAGAAGTCTGGAATCAAAGTCTTCAGGCGCAGAGGGTCCGCTTCATTCTCAGCAGCTCGGGATTTATCTGGGCCAAGGTCGTGCCAGTTACGCCCCCTTCCCATGAGTCCCTGGGAGCCCCAAGTGTAAAAATCGAATACCTCTGGGTTTGGAGTCTTAGAAGACGGTGCCTGCCAAGTGGGTGCCGCCAAGCCGCCATTTTCCGTGCAGGAAGACAAGGTGGGGAGGAAAAAATCCACCCCCGGGCAGCACAGAGTTGTAGCCCAGTTCGCAGTCCCAGTGCATTGCTATTAGATGCTCCCTTTGAGGCGTCCTGTAGTTCCTCAGTCTGAGTTGAGATCTCCTGTGATGAGGAGATCTCCTGTGCTCGAGTGCATGGGGGGCCTGTGGAGCCTTGATGGACAGTCCTGACTGGGGAGTCTGTGCTGTTGGGGTGCCAAGTAGAGACTTGCTTGTCTGTCGTGCCAGGGGGACAAGTGTTGGGGGGCGCTGAGGTTCCTGTGCTCCCTGGATCTTCTTGGCTGCCTTGGTGTTCTTGATTGCTTTCTCCTCAGGAGTCAATGCTTCTGTTTTGGTTACCATAAACTCCTTGAGCTCCCTGGAACAAGAAGAATACAGTCAGCTCTCACAAGGGACCTGCCCCCTCTGCGTCACTTCCTGATTTCAGGCAGGTATAGGAACTGTCCCCATTGTTCACCCTGTATTTCGGCTGAAAATTATGTCCTATTAAGAGGAATCCTTGTCATGCAGTTTTTTGCTTTTCTTATGTGTGACACTGAGTGGCCGATATGTGTCTCTCACGCACAGAGGCCACCTTCGCCAGATGAAGCCCCCCTGGAAAAGGCAAGGGGAGCTCATGATTCTGCACCCCGGTCCACTCCTGTCCTGCCTCAGTGCCCCCTCCTCCCATGCTGAACTGCCCCTGGTGTTCCACTGCATTTCTTCTATTTGAACTTCCAGAGGTTCTTGGAGGAAAACACAGACACACATCATTCATCATTTACCCATTTCCCTTGCTTCCTAGGATGGAGTTCTCTGGTCTTGTTAGGACAACAACATGGGTACCTCGGTCTGGAGCCATGATGAGTCCAACCACTATGACCTGACACCTTGAGAGAGATTCCATGCATACCTGTGGCGGTTTTCAGACATTTGTTGGGTCCATCCAAAGGGACCCCTTGTCTCTTGAGAGACCTTGATATGTAGCCTGGCTTGGAAAACAGGCAGGATATTTAGTTCTGCTCACCACTGTGGCCCCAGCAGATGCTGTGTGCAAAGAACAAACTGCCCACCACACTGAGAGAAAGCACTAGAGTCTGTCCAGAAGCGTTTCCACTGGTCGCCTCTGAATTTAGTCTCTCAGGCACCTTTTACCGGAAGTTTGGGTTGGGGGGGAACTGATTCTATATCTCCTAGCTGCTTTATCCCAGGTGCTGAACCAGAGTAAACGATGGGACCGTATGGCCTCCCTGAGCACAGATGGGCTGTGATCCCTGAGAGCAGAGCCACCCCACATGGGGGACTGAGCAGCCTGGCCATGTGGGGTCCTAAGACACTAACACTGAACTCAGGCCCAGGTCACAGGGCCAAGTAGCACACGGAAGGGCTCCAGGGTCCCCAAGCACCGGCGGGAGGACACTCCAGTATAAATGAAAGGTTGTCAGACTAATATTTACCTGGATCTTCCATTTTTAGTTTTTATTCTTCTCTGACCGTATATCTGTTTTGAAAAAAAAAGTCATGATTATCGCGGTGACCAATCTCTATACAACCTTATTAATTCCATTGCTTTTGCTGTACCTACCCACTGACATCACTTTTTAAGAATAGGAGTTCTCTCTTGTTCAATGGTCCCTGGGCATGACTTAAGGGGCACAGTTAGGAATACAGCTTAGTGACTGTTTTAGAGAAATTCAGCACATTAATCCGGATAAAAAACTATGCAGTAGGAAACTAAAAGTATCTGCCAAGACCCAAACACAGAAACATCCTTTTAACAGTGTGTTCTAAACAATGCCAAGAACCAGTCTGTTGCCTTTCCCATCGCCGCTATTATCCCCCGTGAGGAGTCCTCATCAATGCAGCACGCAGAGTTGAGTCTTACGGGAGACAAAACTTGGCTGCATTTCCAATGACTCCTCCCCAAACAAACCAAAACCAATAAAGGTTCTAGGAGATATGTTGATTCCTGGGGCTATAGATATCACACTGTGGGTGGGGCACTTGCCTTGAACGTGACTGACCCAGATTCAATCCCAGGACCCCAGATTCCCTCAGCCCCCATTGGGAGTGATCCCTGAGAACAGAGCCAGGAATAAACCCTGAGCACAGATGGCTGTGGCCCCCAATAAATAAGTAAATCGATATGTTAACTGTTAGAGCGACTTCGACTGAACTTTCAATACTTTAAACATTTCCGTGTTTTTGTCCTTAAGGAGATAAAATGGAACAGTGGAATAAGGAGCACGGGCTGCTTTGCATGTGACCCTCATGTTTGAAAGTGGGATGATGGGGCTGGGGAGGTAGCTCAGTGGGAGAATGCCTGCCTTGCATGCAGGAGACGGGGGTTTGGTACCCAGCATGACAAGAACAGCAAGAATGGAGGGATGCTAATGCTGCCCTTAGAGGACTGCGAGGATTAAACCAGACAACATATAGGAAACTCCTTGTACTGTGGTTGGCATAAATGAGTGCTCTTGCTGGTGATGTCACAAACGAGCAGCTTACACATATCGGAGGCTCAGAGAGCTCTTCCTCAGCACTGTCACTTCTAATGTATTCTAATTCTTTGTTGACCCTTCCCATGTGTCCCTGGGAGCCCCAAGTGTAAAAATCGAATACCTCTGGGTTTGGAGTCTTAGAAGATGGCGCCTGCCATGTGGGTGCCGCCAAGCCGCCGTTTTCCAAGCAGGAAGACAGGGTGGGGAGGAAAAAATCCACCCCCGGGCAGCACAGAGTTGTAGCCCAGTTCGCAGTCCCAGTGCATTGCTATTAGATGCTGCGCTGGATGCCCGAATGTGTTAGTTCTCTGGAATCAAAGTCTTTAGGCGCAGAAGGTCCTGTAAAGAACTTATTCGTACAGTACTTGGATGTGCCCACATGCTCGTTATGGTTTTATTAAAATATTGCATGGAAAGCCAAATTTCCAGGTGGTGTGAGGCGGGAGCCGTTCATTTGGACACGGTGGCTCCCTTTGAGGAGTCCTGTAGTTCCTCAGTCTGAGTTGAGATCTCCTGTGATGAGGAGATCTCCTGTGCTCGAGTGCATGGGGGGCCTGTGGAGCCTTGATGGACAGTCCTGACTGGGGAGTCTGTGCTGTTGGGGTGCCAAGTAGAGACTTGCTTGTCTGTCGTGCCAGGGGGACAAGTGTTGGGGGGCGCTGAGGTTCCTGTGCTCCCTGGATCTTCTTGGCTGCCTTGGTGTTCTTGGTTGCTTTCTCCTCAGGAGTCAATGCTTCTGTTTTGGTTACCATAAACTCCTTGAGCTCCCTGGAACAAGAAGAATACAGTCAGCTCTCACAAGGGACCTGCCCCCTCTGCGTCACTTCCTGATTTCAGGCAGGTATTGGAACTGTCCCCATTGTTCACCCTGTATTTCGGCTGAAAATTATGTCCTATTAAGAGGAATCCTTGTCATGCAGTTTTTTGCTTTTCTTATGTGTGACACTGAGTGGCCGATATGTGTCTCTCACGCACAGAGGCCACCTTCGCCAGATGAAGCCCCCCTGGAAAAGGCAAGGGGAGCTCATGATTCTGCACCCCGGTCCACTCCTGTCCTGCCTCAGTGCCCCCTCCTCCCATGCTGAACTGCCCCTGGTGTTCCACTGCATTTCTTCTATTTGAACTTCCAGAGGTTCTTGGAGGAAAACACAGACACACATCATTCATCATTTACCCATTTCCCTTGCTTCCTAGGATGGAGTTCTCTGGTCTTGTTAGGACAACAACATGGGTACCTCGGTCTGGAGCCATGATGAGTCCAACCACTATGACCTGACACCTTGAGAGAGATTCCATGCATACCTGTGGCGGTTTTCAGACATTTGTTGGGTCCATCCAAAGGGACCCCTTGTCTCTTGAGAGACCTTGATATGTAGCCTGGCTTGGAAAACAGGCAGGATATTTAGTTCTGCTCACCACTGTGGCCCCAGCAGATGCTGTGTGCAAAGAACAAACTGCCCACCACACTGAGAGAAAGCACTAGAGTCTGTCCAGAAGCGTTTCCACTGGTCGCCTCTGAATTTAGTCTCTCAGGCACCTTTTACCGGAAGTTTGGGTTGGGGGGGAACTGATTCTATATCTCCTAGCTGCTTTATCCCAGGTGCTGAACCAGAGTAAACGATGGGACCGTATGGCCTCCCTGAGCACAGATGGGCTGTGATCCCTGAGAGCAGAGCCACCCCACATGGGGGACTGAGCAGCCTGGCCATGTGGGGTCCTAAGACACTAACACTGAACTCAGGCCCAGGTCACAGGGCCAAGTAGCACACGGAAGGGCTCCAGGGTCCCCAAGCACCGGCGGGAGGACACTCCAGTATAAATGAAAGGTTGTCAGACTAATATTTACCTGGATCTTCCATTTTTAGTTTTTATTCTTCTCTGACCGTATATCTGTTTTGAAAAAAAAAGTCATGATTATCGCGGTGACCAATCTCTATACAACCTTATTAATTCCATTGCTTTTGCTGTACCTACCCACTGACATCACTTTTTAAGAATAGGAGTTCTCTCTTGTTCAATGGTCCCTGGGCATGACTTAAGGGGCACAGTTAGGAATACAGCTTAGTGACTGTTTTAGAGAAATTCAGCACATTAATCCGGATAAAAAACTATGCAGTAGGAAACTAAAAGTATCTGCCAAGACCCAAACACAGAAACATCCTTTTAACAGTGTGTTCTAAACAATGCCAAGAACCAGTCTGTTGCCTTTCCCATCGCCGCTATTATCCCCCGTGAGGAGTCCTCATCAATGCAGCACGCAGAGTTGAGTCTTACGGGAGACAAAACTTGGCTGCATTTCCAATGACTCCTCCCCAAACAAACCAAAACCAATAAAGGTTCTAGGAGATATGTTGATTCCTGGGGCTATAGATATCACACTGTGGGTGGGGCACTTGCCTTGAACGTGACTGACCCAGATTCAATCCCAGGACCCCAGATTCCCTCAGCCCCCATTGGGAGTGATCCCTGAGAACAGAGCCAGGAATAAGCCCTGAGCACAGATGGCTGTGGCCCCCAATAAATAAGTAAATCGATATGTCAACTGTTAGAGCGACTTCGACTGAACTTTCAATACTTTAAACATTTCCGTGTTTTTGTCCTTAAGGAGATAAAATGGAACAGTGGAATAAGGAGCACGGGCTGCTTTGCATGTGACCCTCATGTTTGAAAGTGGGATGATGGGGCTGGGGAGGTAGCTCAGTGGGAGAATGCCTGCCTTGCATGCAGGAGACGTGGGCTGGGTAGCCAGCATGACAAGAACAGCAAGAATGGAGGGATGCTAATGCTGCCCTTAGAGGACTGCGAGGATTAAACCAGACAACATATAGGAAACTCCTTGTACTGTGGTTGGCATAAATCAGTGCTGCTTTCTGGTGATGTCACAAAGGAGCAGCTTTGATATGTGTAGACTTAGCTACACATATCAAAGGCTCAGAGAGCTCTTCCTCAGCACCGTCACTTCTAATTTATTCTAATTCTATGTTGTTTTTTTTTTTTGGTTTTTGGGTCACACCTGGTGATGCACAGGGGTTACTCCTGGCTCTTCACTCAGGAATTACTCCTGGCGGTGCTCAGGGGACCATATGTGATGCTGGGATTAGAACCCGGGTCGGCCGCGTGCAAGGCAAACGCCCTACCCGCTGTTCTATCGCTCCAGCCCCTCTATTCTTTGTTGGTTTTTGTGGTCGTGCCAGGGATTGAACCCAGGGCCTCACACACGCAAGACAAGTGCAATACCGCTAACCTAGATCCCGAAACCCTTCAATCACATTTTGCTGTTGTTTATTTTTTGAGGCTGTCCCTGGCAGTTGGTGCTTGCGGGAGGGCTACTTCTGGGGTGGTGCTCAGGGACCAGGTAGTGCTATGGCTAGCACCTGGGCTTCCCACTTGCAAGGTGAGTTGAAGTTTTAGTCTTTTGATTCATCTTCTTGGCCCTTAAAGCACTTTTTTAATGTGCCTGCTGGGAAAAGTCAGTGGTGTGTACTTGAACAGAAGACAGATGTGGGCGAGCTCCTGGAGTAACTACCGCTCGCCTGCCATGACAGAATAGCCCAGCGGGGGTCAGGCTGCAGTGCGGGTATGTTTGGTTTGGGAGCCACCCAGCAATAGCAGGAACAATTTTATTTGCTGTTTAGGAGTAGCTCTTGGTGGCCCTGGTGGCTCTAGGGGTGAGGATCAAACCCAGGTCTCCCTCACGCAAAGCATGAAACTTGCCCTGGGAGGGAGCTATCTCCCCAGTCTTAGCTGCAGTGTTTTAACTTCATCTACTGAGATGGTGCTTAACCGTAAAGAGAGCTACTGCACTGGATCAGCAAGATAACACCTTTATCTTTCATCCCAGGAGGGTGGAGACTCTACATTTTTGATCCTTCCAGTCAACAAGGAAAGTAATCAATGAGTAGAAGAATGTCAGTGAGTGGTGAGTACATCAAACCACTGACATTCTTTTGAATTGCACTGTAGCACCGTCATCCCATTGTTCACTGATTTGCTTGAGTGGGCACCAGTAAGGTCTCCTTTGTGAGGCTCGTTGTTACTGTTTTTGGCATATTGAATACACCACGGGTAGCTTGCCAGGCTGTGCCGTGCAGGCAGGATACTGTTGGTAGCTTGCTGGGCTCTCCAGGAGGGACAGAGGAATCGAACCCGGGTCAGCTGTGTGCAAGGCAAACGTCCTACCCGCTGTACTATTGCTCCGGTCACAAAAAATAAAACTATATTCTAATCAGACCTAAACTGTTTTTTCAAGGCAAAGAGGAAATGACATATGTATAGTTACTGCTTCCTGAAAACAAACGGAGAAGAGATTAATACTCCATGTTTTAGCAATTAGTAATTATAACTAGGAAGATGATCATTAAAAGAGTCACTGATGAGAAGACATGATACCTTTCATGCTATAAAGGTACTCTTTGGTGTACAATCTAAGCAAATCCAAGTTTTTAGTTGAAAAATCTGCCGACCTTGTATTTATCAAACACAGAAATACATCTAACACTGAAAGAAAATATGTTTGTATGCTTGTGGTAGTGCTACACAGGTTTATATTTGCACTTTTCCCTCATTCATGGTCAATAAAAAACTGCCTTCAATTTCCTTAATTCTCCCTTAAAGACCACAGTAGTGTACCTTTTAAAACAGTAAAAATAATAACTTAATATAGTTCTCAGGTAATTAGAGCCAATTCAATAATTACTGGTGAAAAAAAATTAAACATGATTTGTAAAACCATTAATAACAGTTTAAGGCAATATCAATGTTAACTCCAAAGCCCCCTCTAGAGTCAATATTCCTACACTAATTAACAACCTGAGGCTCTCCCTTTATCCACCCCACTTCCTTTGCACACTCATGCTTTCCTTTTTTTTTTTTTTTCTTTTTGGGTCACACCCAGCGATGCTCAGGGGTTACTCCTGGTTCTGCACTCAGGAATTACTCCTGGCAGTGCTTGGGGGACCATATGGGATGCCAGGGATTGAACCCAGGTCGGCCGTGTGCAAGGCAAACGCCCTACCCTCTGTGCTATCGCTCCATCCCCACATGCTTTCCTTTTTGATTTACTTATTATCTTATGGGCTGGAGCGATAGCACAGCGGTAGGCCGTTCGTCTTTCACACGGCGGACCCTTGTTCGATTCCTCCGCCCCTCTCGGAGAGCCCGGCAAGCTACCGAGAGTATCAAGCCCACATGGCAGAGCCTGGCAAGCTACCCGTGGCGTGTTGGATTTGCCAAAAACAGTAGCAAATAAGTCTCACAATCAAGAGACATTACTGGTGCCCGTTTGAGCAAATTGATGAGCAACGGGATGAGAGTGACATGACAGTGACACTGACACAGTTTGGGCCACATGCTTACGGAGTGCTGACTTTAATGATTTTTTTTTTTCCTTTTTTGGGTCACACCTGGTGATGTTCAGGGGTTATTCCTGGGTCTGTACTCAGGAATCACTCCTGGCAGTGCTCAGGGGACCATATAAAAAGCAAAAGAGTAAATAAAAGAAATAAAAACCATTAACTGGGGCCAGGTAGATCGCTCAGCAGTTAGAGGTGCCACATGTGGTCCCTGAGCACCCCCACCAGGTGTGATCCTTAGCACTGCACGCCCCCAACAGTTTTTTTTTTCTAATTTTTCTTTCATAAGGTTGTTCACATGAATTGATTACATTCAGTATTTCCACACCAATCCCACCACCATTACATCTTCCCACCATCCTTATTTCAAATTTTCCCACCACTACTTAAGCCTGCTTGCCACAGGCAGATGCTAGACTATTTTCTATTGCTTTTTCTGAATATCATGACATGTCGCATGGCCGTGCAAGCAGCTGTGTGCTCCTGGAATTCTAAATTTGGAAATGATTGGGGTCCGCAGACACCTCTGAAGTGAGCTAATCCATTCCAAGATTCATTTGTGAGTCTCTGGATCAAGGCCATTAGTGTTCTTAAGTGGCTCCCGGAGGCAGTTTGTGGGCCTGAGAGCCAGGACCCCGAAGGGCGGGAGACAGGAAGGACCAGCCAGTCCCCGCCCCCTGTGGCCTGGAGGCTTCAGTCTCTGGTTCCGTGTACCTGTGCTTTTCTTCTAAAAGTCTGTGACCGCAGGGGTTCATTCGGAGTAGGCAGAGAGAGAACACCCGCTCCATCCATGGTGCCCCAGTGCAATCGACACGGCACCCACCAACAGTTCTATATCCTCCGTCCCGAACATGCTTAGAGAAGCATTGCTGGGAGTGCCCCAACACCGCCCCGAGCACTGCTTAGAAGGGGGAGAATCGTTAACTTCAGATTGGTTCTTAGTCTGTGATTCCTGTGCTAGCACATCACCATCTCCTGGGAACTTTTGAAAAGTGTGAAATACCCTGCTCACCTCAAACTTAATGTATTGAACAAAGTATTGAAATTCAGTTAGATCCCAATAGTTTGTGTTTCAGCAAGTTCTTTGGGTCATTCTGATGATTGCCAAAAGTTTGAGAGCCTTGGAAGGCATTCTTTAATATTTCCAGTTTCAAGTACCTGGCTCAGTGCTCAGGAGCAACTCCTTGTTGTGCCTGGGGACCATACGTGGTGCTGGGGATTGACTTGAGGTTGGCTGCAGCATGCAAAGCAAGTGCCTTATCACCCGAACTATCTCTGTTACAGTCTAAATGAACCCAATATGGGGCTTGAGGAACCGGGGGGTTCAGGTCTTATTCTTGGCTTTGCGCTCAGACATCACTCCCAGCAGGTTTGGGGAACCATACCGAGTGCCAGGCTTCTAACCCTGGTCAGCCACATGCAAGGCAAATGCCCTATCCATTGTACTATCTCAAGCCCCCAAATATTTTGAGGTCCTGACATAGGGACATTGGTCAAGGTTTTGGATGTTTTTGTGATGCAGAGGTGAGGGAACTATACATAAAAAACATGGGGCCAGAACAATAGTACAGGGGATAGAGTGTTTGCCTGGCATGTGGCTGACTCGGGTTTGATCCCCAGAATCTCTTTTGAATTAAAAAAAAAGTCTATGTTGAGACCAGAGAGAGCGCTGAATGGTCAGAGTGCATGCTTTGCATGCACAAGGGCCAGGCTGGATCCCTAGCTCTGCAAGGCCCCCTGAGCACCACCAGAAGTGACACCCCCTCCCCCCTCCGCACTGAGCTGGGGGCAGGCCCTGAACATCGCAGGGTGTAGTCCCCAGATTGCACACAGGAAGACTGCTTTTTGTTTCAGCTCCAGCTTTCTTATCTTAACTTTTCAAAATTATCTAAGAGCTTGTTATTTTGGTTTCACTTCCACAGGCATGTCCAGGGAGTCAGGTTCCTTCGACTAGCCCTGGGGTCATCTTTGCAATATGAGAAACAAGCACACCTCAAGACTGAAGAGGAAAATCGAGCCTCAGTAGGAGGAAAAGGGGCATTCCTTTTCCATTTGTAGCCCTTGAATCGATTATAAAGACAGATTGAATCTTGGAAGTCTTGGGGCTAGAACGATAGACAGCGGGTAGGGCGTTTACCTTAATGGAACCGGCCGACCCAGGTTCGATTCCCAGCATCCCATATGGTCCCCTGAGAACCGCCAGGAGTAATTCCTGAGTGCAGACCCAGGAGTAACCCCTGTGCATTGCCGGGTGTGACCCAAAAAGAAAAAAAATCTTGGAAGTCTGAATAAACTGTTCTTACCTCAATGAGACAGATAATTATAATCAATATCATCATGACTACAATCACAGATATTGCCACGATTACTTTGGCATCATGATAGCCATCATGATAGCCATATCCTGGAACTTCATTTGTGAGCTGAAAGAAAAAGAACAATTATTTTTATGCATTAGTTTTGGGGGTCCACACCCAGCAATGATCAGGGGTTACTCCTGGCTCTGCACTCAGAAATCACTCCTGGTGGGACAAAAGGGATGCTGGGGATAGAATTTTGGTTGGCGAGGGGGCTGGAGCGTTTGCCTTGCACGTGGCAGAACCAGTTTCAATTCCCAGCATCCCATATGGTCCCCTGAGAACCGCCAGGAATAATAGTAATTCCTGAGTTCATGAACCAGGAGTAACCCCTGTGCATCGCTGGGTGTGACCCAAAAAGCAAAAAAAAAAAAAAAAAGAGAGAGCCTTAGATTTTGATTTGTGATTCCCTTATTGGGTAAGAGTGCAGGGGCCTCATTAGGGGTTAAAGCTTCCATATTATAAAGGGGGGCTGAGTGCGTTGTAGCCTGCTGCCCACTCGGAGAATGCCCTGCTACTTACTGTACTGGGGTGTACTGTTACGGCAACAACCTCGTTGGCAGGTTCAATCACGACACTGGGGATGTGTGAAGGTGAAGCGTGAGGGGGACCTGGTGAAACTGTCATCCTCTGATTCTCCAGAGTCTGGATTGGGAATGCTTTGTGAGTCTGAGTTGGAGAGTCTGGAGCCTTAGGAGAGGTGCCTTGCTGAGTCTAAAAAATGAATCCTTAACTCCCTCTGAAATGATGAGGGAATCATTTCATAGTTTCTTCAGTAAATCAGGAATCTTAAGCACGACATCCTTCTGGGTTTCAGAAGATAAACCAGACTTGTTACTTTGAGATTTCTTATGATGAGCCTGATACCTCTTTAAGGTGTGAGATAGCAACTGATAACTTTTGGAAATTTTAGGTGTTGATAAAACTTGGATGACAGGGACCCAGTTCCAGCGAGAGGGTGGAGCAGATCCCCTTGAGTGGTTATGATATAATCATGAAGGTTCTCTTTAGGCTGGGATGATTCTTGCTCCATAGTAGAAAAGCTTTTCTGTAGTCCTTGAGTCTGCACTTCCTGTAGGACTAAAGATTCCCCACCTGCCATGAGGTCAGTGCTTTCATATGAGGAAAGTATAGTCTTTGTCCTGTCTCAAAACCTGGCTCAAAATCTGATGCCCATCAAGTACAGAACTCAGCTCCACATATCCCATATGCAGGATTGCTTCTTGTTCCCTGAAGGCTCACTTGTCAGTGAGCCTCTAGATGCTCCATGAGGAATGGAGTCAGGGATCAGAGGCGCCTTTACCTGCACTGTCAGGGAATCCTCCAGACAACCGTGAAAACCTGATGTGCTGCTTCTAAGGTTCACTTGAACAAGCTCCCTTTCTACCCCAGGGCTCAAATCTTGTCCCTGTACACCACAATTTAATCTGTAGGGACTCTGGGTGGGAGAAATGGTAACTGTACCAGGACAGGGAATATCCAAGGCAGCGCTCCCTGCCGTGGCCGGTTGAAGCGAATCTACTGACTGGAGCTCTGAAGCTCCACGTAGGGGAGAAGGGATGCAGCTGGGAATGTCCCCTGATTTTGCGGGGCCTGGGGCTGGCCCCACTGCAAGTTTCCCGAATAGGGGTCACCAGCCAGGCCAAGATGGGGGGGACAATCTCTGACCCAGTGGTGTCCCTTTCGCCATCGTGGACGAGGTCCAGCTGGTGTTCTCACAGTGGCACTGTTTGGAGGTCCCCTGTAGTCCTTACAGAAGTGGCCTGAACTCCCACAATTAAAACATTTGCCCTGATCTTGCCTCTGTATGGCATAGGCCTCAACAGCATTTATAGGTGCCTAGTGTTTGATAGAATCCACATTCCCACATGCCTTCAAGTACCCCATAATGTCCTCCTCCTCCTTAATGGGGCACAGCATGGCCTGGCAATCCTCATTAGCATTTTCAAAGGCCAATTGTTTGGACAAAAGCTCCTGAGTTTCCTTACCCTTCACCTGCTTTCCTATGGCTTCCATCAACCTCCCTGTGAAGTCCGCATAGGGTTCTGTGGCACCCTGAATAATCTTAGTATAGCTCCCCTTCAATTCAGCATCTGCATCAATCTTCTCCCAGGCCCACAAGGCGACGTCAGGGACATGAGTAAAAACAGCATGAGGCAAGGTGACTTGCTTTTTAGGGTCGTGCCATTTCCCTTCACCTATTAACATCTCATAAGTCAATTTAGTCCCTGACAATTTTCGTCCAGCATGGCCTTGGGTCTATAGTTTTACCTTGGCCTCACTACTGAACTACATCATCCATTGCATATACTGAGAAGGGCTTAAGCAAGTCTTAGCAACCACATGAAAAGCTTGAGGTACCCAATGAGCCTTTTTACTCCAGCCTGTAAGATACTCCTTACAGTATGGATGTGTAGGTCCATATGAGGCACAGGCCTTTTTAAATTACTGAGTGAGTCCATTCTTAATCCTTCCTAAGATGGAGACTGATTTTCCTCCACCTGGATGGGAAAAAAGAGACGGAGCTCATGGGGCCTGGGTGGGAGTGACCATTTACAGTCGAAAGATCTCAGTTGTCAGCTTTTATTGGGAGAATGTCCTGAGCTACCTGGAGGTCACTTGGCTGAAGGGCAGCGGCTCCTGTGAGAAGCCTTCTCTACCATGCTGCTCTTGGACTCAGAATCTGAGGAACTGGTAGCTGGCTCATCAGACCCATCACTTTCCTGTGATTCACTGGAAGTGCAGTCACACAAGGGAGGTGGTGGTCTCTCTGGCTTAACATCAGTAGGGAACGTTAACTCATGAGTGGCAGAGAGATTTTTGCTCTGAGAACATGTTTGCACTGGAAACGCCTTGATCTGCTTTCGAGGCTTAGGTACGAGAGTAGCCAAGATTTGACCATTGGGCTTCTTTCTAGGCTTGTGTATGGGAGGAGCTGAGGGTAAGGCTCTCTCCATAGTAGAAACTTTCTTTACTTCATCCTTATACTTAAGATCCTCTCTGTTTAACTCTTGAGGAACGTCTCCCATAGTATATCTAACATCCTCCTCCTCAGAGGTACCTTTCAAAGCCTTGAAAATGGAGTTAACAATTTCCCAAGTTACCCAGAATTGTTTGGGGATTCTAGCCCCTTCTTTAAATTCCTTGAAGATATTATCCTTAATCTTTCCCCAAACCTTAGGCTCCAAAGTATCCTTATCTGGAAACCAAGGATGAAATTTGTAGACAATTTTTATGCAGGACCGGAATTGGTCCGAGAAACAGGTTGTCCAGTTCTCTTTGCAAAATGCTTAATCAATTCAATAAAAAACTTGCCAGGTTTAGTTTGCCTCGAAAGTATTTGAACGGGCTTCATGCGGCACTGTTTTTGTCCCATCTTAGTGGGGGCGTATGACTAGTATTTAACCACAAAATCCTGTTCTCCCCCTAAACTTTTTTAGAGTGGGGTTCTACTGAATGCTATTCTTACCTTTAGTTGCACACCAGTTGGATGTTCGTGCCCGCCCAAGGACGCCAGTTGTGTAAACACACAAAAAGGGGGGGTTGCACACTGGGCACAGAGCAGCGGCGCTCTATCTCTCCCTCCACCCGCATTCGGTACTCTCTAGCTGCTTTTCCCCCTCCCCGGGGAGGTTGATGGTGATGATGAGGCAGGCGAAGGAAGGAAAGAGGACCAGGCTGGTTTTCTCAGTTGCAGTTTATTCCATTCCCATCTCCATTCTCCACTGATTCTCCTCCTGCTTCTTCCTCCCCCATGCTGCTTCATTCTCCTCCTCTGGATCTGGATCTGGCGTCTCCAGATCTGGCACTGGGACCCCCAGCCCACTCTTACAGCCTAGTTAAATCCCCCAGCATGAGGGCTTGTGGCTTACACATAGGTGTGGTCACAATCAATAGGGGTAAAGTTCTTTCCCTTGGGGGATGCTACTTCTAGGACAGATTCTCTTTCAGCAGGACACCCGCCCAAGAGGGGAATCCCATGGGTGTGTTTCTCCTCTCCTTGTCCAACTAACATATAAGCATTCATAATATCAATCATTTTGTATGGACACAGCTAAAAACGAATTAAGCTTATAGAATTGCTCTCCTGGAGTCATCTCGATCTCATACTACAGTGCTCAGGCCAGATTAGTCTTTCCTATCCCTAGCAGGGTCCTAGTCTCATCATTACTTTTGGATCATGACAGCATTTGTCCATGACCAAGCTCTTAACATATAGTAAAAGATCAGGCACTTTGGCCAGGCCCATCTCAATGCCAGGGTAACACATAACTCACCACTTGCCCTGGGTCCATCTCGTCCCTTGTCGGGACCCTGCCTTTGGGGTGCTAGGAACTAAGGGCAACTGAGGCTTAAGTCAGATGCCCAGGAATAAATAATATTCAAAGCCAATTAAATCCCAAGTTATAAAGCATATTAACAACAGTCTTTCTTTGTCGATACAAATAGGACATTGCTTTAAAGTAAACTATTCAAAAAACACAAGTAGAGGAGAAAGGCAATATTAACTTAAAATACAAATTCAGTGTCCTAGAAAGATCTGAACTTACAAATTAACAGTCTTATTGGGGGGGGGGAAAGTTGATTAACTGGCTGTGGAAGGGAGCATAGAGAAGTGGTTACAGATAGACAAAGGAATGGAAGTGACTCGGGAGCACTTTGAGGGGTGTGACCCAATAAACTTAAGCTCCTTATGGCAAGGGGAACAGGACATACCAATGTTGTCTTAAAATGTTTAGAGACTATTACCAGATAAACCTAAACTCATTGTGGCAAGGTAAAAAGGACAAACTAATGATATCCTACAATTACTGACCTCTGTAGTTACAGTAATAGTCACACCCATAGGTTTAGCAGTGACATAGGGCAAATTTAAGCTTACAGCTTCATTCTGACTTGGAGATGGAACATTTTCTTCTGAATGCAGAAATGCTCAGATGGTTCAGGAGGCTGATCAAGGACCCCTTGTGGCACTGGAGAAGGTTCAGTCTCATTACTGATTTTTTAAAAGATAGAAACTCCTCCGAACTGTGCATGGGAGAACACATGAGTTTGCCATGGAACCCCAGCCTCGCACATGCCAGCCCTATGCTCCACCACTGATCCCTACCCGGCCAAGTCTAAAACCTGAGAGCCACTGGCTTTGCTTCTTTACCAAAAAGAAGATGGGGCTGGAGAGACAGTGCAGCAGGTAGCCAGTCCAGAAGCTAGCTGGAGGCACTGGGATGGGGGAAGCCCAGCACAGGCCCTGTTGGGAAAGGTCCTAGAGGCACTCCCTCCCTGCCCCCACCTGTTTTTCTCGGGGAGTTGTGCCAGCGACTCTGGCAGGTTTGTTCAAAGGCTGTGCTGTGAATGGGCCCCAGTGACATGCTGTCCCTGTCACCAGTGAGGAAGCACAAGTGGGTCTGAGTGTGGAAGCCCAGGAGGCTTAGTGCTGAGGCTCCCCAGTGCCTGACTCAGGTCCCATCTCTCTGGGCCCAGGGAGCTGAGCCCCCCAGGAGCCGCACCCCTGCTGGGCTGCAGCCCCAGGTGGCAGTCCTGATGGGCATGTGGGAAACTGCGGCAGCAGGGGGAGGTGTGTGTGCTGGGCCCTCAGGTGACAATTTCCTCCCTGGTCAGCCACTGCGGGTGCCCAGCCAGCTTCCTGGCCTCTGCCCTCCCATGCCAGGCACCAGAAGGCAGGGAGGTCTTGGAAAAGTGAGAAAAGAAACCAGAAAGGGGCTGGAGTCCATTCTCCCGAGCTCAGTGCCCCAGCCAGCGAGTCACTGGTGACAGGAGAGACAGTCATGGCAGGGAAGGGGCCGGGTCTGGCCATCCGCAGATCACATCCACATGCAGGGCCTAAATCTCCACGACCCATGAACAAACAATGCTGGGCTCACTAGAGGCCCCCATGCCAAAGATCAGAGGCGGACCCCTTCCTCAGAACACACACACAAGTGTGCTCAGGGTGTGAAGTGGCACGATTAAGCTCTGAGTGGACAGGACTGGAGCAATAGGATAGTGGGTAGGGCACTTGCCTTGTATCCAACTGACCCAGGTTCAATCCCCAAGACCACACATGATGCTCTGCATCCCGCCAGGAGTGATCCCTGAGCTCATAGCCAGGAGTAAGCCCTGAACACCACTGACTGTGGCTCAGAACCATAATAAATTAAGCTTTATAAGTTCATAAAGAAGACCAGAAGCAGTTTAGCAGTTGCTTAGGACAAGAGCATAGAGACCAAAAACAGGCTAGTTCTAGTGGACATCCTCAAAACAAAAACCTCGTTAGTTCCTAAGGTGCCATCAGGAAAGTAAAAACACAGCCCAAGACATAAGCAGTTGGGCCAGAGCTGTAGCATACTGGGCTGGTGTTTACCTTGCAGCACCTGACCAGGTTTGATCCCCACCACCCCACAATTTTGATAACTCCTGAGCATATCCAGATGTGACTGGGAAGAAAAAATCAATGCAAGCTTAGTATTGCTTCTATAGATGCAACCATCACCATCAGAGTGACCTAGTGGCATAGTGTTTCCCACTGGTCTGTGGTGGGCCTGGGGACACAGGGTCAGCTGGAGCCACAGGAGTCCAAGCAGGTGTGGAAAACGGCCCCTGAACTAAGACTCGGGGAGATGAGCAGCATCTGAGGATGTGGCGACAGAGGAAGGAGCAGTGGGCAGGAACTGGCAGAGCCTAGCGAGCTTTGACTCACAGGGCCTGGGATTTTCTGGTTCTTTCTTGGATACAGTGTGGAGCAACCCTGGGTTGGTTGCAGTAAGCGACCCACTTAAGCTAGAGGAGGGAGAGCACGAGGAATACCAATTGTATTTAATTAATTTATTTTGTTTTGTACGTCACACCCAGCAGTGCTCAAGGTTTACTACTGGCTCTGCACTCAGGAATTACTCCTGGCAGTATTCTGGGGACTGTATGGGATGCTCAGGATCAAACCTGGGTCGGCCGCATGGAGGGCAAATGCCTTACCCATTGTACTATCTCTCCGACCCCGAAAATGAAAATGAGCAGTCTTGCAGAGGCCAGCCAAGGGGCTCAGGGGAGCCTGGGGAAACAAGTGGAAGTAAATCTGCAAAGCGGCAAAGTGTTTGCAGGAGGGGCCAGAGCCACCGTGTAAGGAGCTTCCTTAGCATGCAGCTGACCCGGGTTTGATCCCCCAGCATCCTTTAAGGTCCCCTGAGGCTGGTAGGAGTAATTCCTGAGTGCAGAGCCAGCCAGGTGGGACCAAAAACCTGAGTCAGCCTGCCTCTGCTTCTCTGGGAACCAGGCTCCACAGCGCCCCCTGCACTCCAGCTTTCTCCACTCCTGATGGGCCCCTCAAGTTCCACCACTAAAGTCTTAAGCAGCCATGAGGGTGGCTTTGGTCCAGCCTAAGTACCTGGGATGCAAAGTCTGCTGGATCAGCTCTTGGTTCCATAGTTGGAGCCACGGGAGCATTTGCACCAAACAATCGTGTCTGGTCTCAGCTAGCCACAACATTTTCAGTGGAAAAAGAAATGTCCCATTCCCCAGAGAGGTAGACACCCTCAAACAGTCAGCTCAGCCATGGCGGGTGTTCCCATGGTTACCGAACTTCACTGCCCTTCACGGTGAACAGATAAAGTAATTGTAGAAGCGCCTGTCCTCTCCGGGTGACTGTGTGGTGTTGGGCAAACTCAGGTACCTCAGGGGTACTTATGACTGACTCTTTCGAGAGAGAGTCTGTGGGGCAAGGGTGGGGGCAACATTTTTCTTTAGTAACTCTCAGCCCAAGCAAACAGGGCCCATTCCTGTCATGGGAGAAAACTGTTTAAAATGTGGAAGCCCCTGAATGGGGTAGAGCAAAGGCCACAAATGAGGGCAATTGACAGGAACCATCAGAAGGGCCACAGGAGGCCGGAGCAGAGATCCACAAAGGAGACCCAAGGAGTGGCCCTAGGGCCTCACAGAGCACTGGGTCAGGATGGATGAAGCCAGAACCAGTGTTTTGTCTCTACAGGCTGATGTGGAAGCTGCGCAGTGAGGGCTGACCACTCTCCACCTGGATGACAGAGTGTCCCCTGGAATGAGGTGGGGGAAGCCGGCCTGCTGTGGAGTTTTCCCAGAACTACTCTCGCTCCTCACTTGGGGATTCTCCATTTCTTCTGTCCTTTGCTTTCATTCTCTGTCACTTTCTTCCCTTCCCCTTCACAAGACAAATGGAGCCAGAGCCCCAGGACTACAGGGTTTCCAAGGGCTGCCTCCTCATTCCCATGCAAGTCAGGGCCCCTAGCTCCTGACTGTCATTCCTAAAACCAAGGGGACCCCGATGAAATGTCTATATTTGGGGGATTATTAAAGTATTCCTTGTAGGAAGAAAGCGTTCACATTTTCCTGATCAAATTTGAGTGTCAAGGGCAATCGGGGCGCTCAGGGTAGTAAAAGGAAGATAACACCTATTGTCCGCGAATGTTCATGGTGAAGTGGAGACCTGTGTGAACAGTTTCACAGGGTGTTGGGAGAGGCAATGAACTCTAATTACTGGTTTGAAACAATATCAGGCTCCAGGTAACATATCCAAAGCCAATCGTTTTTTATGGAGAGAGAAAGCTCAGGTACAGCTTAATGATCTGGTTTTGATTGAGGCATAGAAAATAGTGGTGGGTGGAGGAAGTGTGTCAGAATGCCAAAGATTTCAGCCTGTTCTGAAAGAATGAACTAGAATTCAGATCATCTTTACAAAGTCCTGGATGGGGCTGAAGCTATAGCACAGCAAAAAGGGTGTTTGCCTTGCACGCGGCCTACCCAGGTTTGATTCCCAGCATCCCATATGGTCCACTGAACGCTGCCAGGACTAATTCCTGAGTGCATGAGCCAGGAGTAATTCCTGTGCATCACCAGGTGTGACACAAAAAAAGCAAAAAAAAAAAAAAAAAAAAGGTGCTGGATGGAATCTATATCTCTGTTTTGTTTGAGGCAGGGGTATTTGGCACCACACCCAAGTGTCTGGGGCTATTCCTGAATGTCTTGCTCAGGAGTGACCCCTTGGAGTGCTGAGGATACACTCCCAGTCATCAACCAAAAACAGGAACATTAATGATTAGGGATGATCCTTTCTAAAAAGACGAGGGTGGGGGGCTTCCAACATGTTCCTTTATATTTTACATACTCTTCCAAGGATCAGAGTTGGGTTGGCCACATGCGAGGCAAGCACTTTACCCTCTGTCCTATCTATCTTACCCAGGATCTATTTTTTTCTTGCTTTTTGGGTCACACCCAGCGATGCTCAGGGGTTACTCCTGGTTCTGCACTCAGGGATCACTCCCGGTGGTACTCAGGGGACCATATGGGATGCTGGGATTTGAACCCGGGTCGGCCGCGTGCAAGGCAAACACCCTACCCTCTGTGCTATCACTCCAGCCCCGGATCTAATTTTTTTGTTTTTGCACCACACCCAGTGATGTTCAGGGGTTGGGTTACTCTTGTCTGTGCACTCAGGAATCACTCCTGGCAGTGCTCAGGAGACCATATGGGATGCCGGGGAACGAACCAGGCCAGTCACATGCAAGGCAAGCCCCCTACCACTGTTGATTTCATTTTCTTAGGAGGTGCCAATATGGAATAAAACCTGCTTAAGGACAATACAGGGCAATTTGCAGAAAAGGGACTGATGGAGGCATGTCCTACAGGTAGCAGCCATCAATCCTGATAAAACTGGGATGTGCCTTGAATCACTCATGTTCCTACTTTTGAATTTTAACTGCAGCAGCCATAAAATGAGAAATGATGATGTGGTAGTTTCTAGACTGTTGGATATCATTGGTTTGTCCTTTCCCCCTTGCCACTAGGAGCTTAGGTTTATCAGTCACACTCATCAAAGTGCTCCCGAGTCACTCCCATTCCTTTGTTTATCTGTAACCAATTCTACCAGTTTATCTGCTCTTCCCTTAATCAAACTCTGTTAATTGGTAAGGTCAGAACTTCCTAGGACACTGAATATTATAACATTGCCTTTCTCTCCTCTTTATGCCTTTTGAATAATTTACTTTAAAGCTATGTCTTTTTTGTATAGACACAAGAAGACAATATTATGTTTTTATAACTTAAGACTTAATTGGCCTCGATATTCCCTCCTGGGCATCTGCTTTCTCCACTTAAGCCTCAGTTGCCCTCAGTTCCTAGCACCCCAAAGTAGGGTCCCCGACGTGGGACGGGAAGGATCCAGGGCAAGCGGTGAGTTATGTGCTACCCTGGCATCGAGATGGGCCTGGCCAAAGTGCCTAATTCTTAACTATAAGTTAAGAGCTTGATCATAGATAAATGCTGTCATGATCCAATAGTAATTATGAGACTGGGACCCTGCCAGGGATAGGAAAGACTGATCTGGCCTGAGCACTGTAGTCTGAGATTGAGATGGCCCCAGGAGAGCAATTCTATAAGCTTTAATGCATCTCTTATTGTGTCCATACAAAATAATTAATATTATGAATTCTTATATGTTTGCTGGCTGAGGAGAAGAGAAACACATTCATGGGACTCTGCCCTTGGGTGGATCCTCCTGCTGAAAGAGAATTAAGTCCTAGGAGAAGCATCCCCTGAGGGAAAAGAACCTTACCCTATTGCTGACCACACCTAGGTGTATGCCCCAACCCCCTCATGCTGTGGAGATTTAACTAGGCTGTAAGAGTGGGTTGGGGCCCAGATCCACGGAGCCAGATCCACGGCGCCAGATCCACCGGGGCCAGATCCATGGGAGCCAGATCCACCGGGGCCAGATCCACGGGGCCAGATCCACAGATCGAGAGAGAGACCGAGAGCCGGGAGAGAGGCAGAGAGAGAGAGAATGAAGTAGGATGGGGGAGAAAGAAGCAGGAGGAGAATCAGAGGAGAATGGAGATGGACATGAAATAAACCGATCGAGCAACCAGCTTGGCCTTCTTCCTTCCTTCGCCTGCCTCGCCCGCCCGCGCGCCTTTTCTTTTTCTTTTTCTTTTTATACACTAGACTTCTAGGTTTCCAGAACAGAAAAAACAAGAATAAAATTAAGACCACGATTAAAGATTTTCCATTTGTAAAGCAACTTTAGACTGAAGGGAATTAATTATTTTTATAATTCTTCTCTATAAAACAATTATTAGCATTGTAGAGAAGTCCCACTTGACTAATGCAATCAGTTTTTGTCTTAGAAAAGAAGAACATTGGTTATATTATCCTTTATGTTTTTTGGGAGGGGCCAAACCTGGCAATGCTCAGGGGTTTCTTCTAGCTCTGCACTCAGGAATTACTCCTGGTGGTCCTCAGGAGACCATATGGGATGCTAGGGATTGAATCTGATCAGCTGCATGCAAGGCAAATAAATTAACTCTCCCTGCTGTACTATTGCTCTGACCCCTGATTATATTATCCTTTTTTCAAGTGTAAAAAACTGAGCAAGCTGAAGGGCATGTGCACTCACGGGCTCTCAGGGAGGCTCTGTCTCACCGCCCGCATTTGGTGCTCTGGAACCGCTGTGTATGGGCTGGATCGGGACGGCTGTTGGCCAAGGACAGGCGAAGGAAGAAGGAGGACCAAGCTGGTTGCCGATCAGTTACCGTTTATTCAATCTTCCATCTTTCTCATCTCCTGCACTCCTAGCTCTGCCCTCTCTCTGGATCTACTGCAGCCTCTATCATCTCTTCTTTTTCTCTCTCCCTTTGCCCCTAGGCTACACACAGCCAGGTAGCAAAGTCAACATAAGAAAGCCCTTCCTGAGGGCTCTCAGGTTCAAAGCCAATACTACCTAAGGTCATTCCAAAGCCCTTCCCCACTGTCAGCAGGCAAAATACCTCTTAAGGTGTTTTTCTCCTTTCCTTCCTCCAAGAACTTATTCACGTCTTAATACTAGTTATTTTTGTATGGACATAGCAAGAGATACACTGAGGCTTGCAAGGCAGCTCTCCTGGCAACATCTTGCCACAGACTCAGACTACAGCACTCAGGTTAGATTAATCACTCCTAACCCTAGCAGGGTCCAAATCTAGTTATCACAGTTCGGATCATAACAGCATTTGTCCATGACCAAGCTCTTCACTTATAGTTAAGCATTGGGCACTTTAGCCAGGCCCATCCCGATACCAGGGTAGCACACAACTCACTGCTTGCCCTGGGTCCATCCCGTCCCTCGTAGGGACCTTGCTTTTGGGGGTGCTAGGAAGTAAGGGCAGCTGAGGCTTAGGTCAGAGAACAGATGCCCAGGAGGAAAATATGTAGAGTCAAATGACTCCCAGGTTACAAAAGCATAGCATTTGCTAAGTCTTCCTGTGTCCATGCAAAAGGACATGGCTCTGAATAAATTATGCAAAGGACTCAAGAAGAGAAAAACAATATTTACAAGTCAACAGAACACAAAGAAAGAAGTTATAAATAAACACAGAGGAATGGGAGCACTGTGATGAGAGTAACCTAATAAACCTAAACTACCTGAGACTATGTTATCCTACATATCCCCCTTTTTCTTTTACAAAAACACAAAAATTTGAATAAGGAACAATTCCAAATCACAACATAATTCCAAATCACAGTACAATCTTATTAGTTGTACTACGATTTCAGTCCAACCCTGGGCCCAGAGCAGTGCTTGTAGTAAAGCGTCCAATTGTCCTGCACTTTCCAGTGCTGATAAGAGTCACCAATGATAAGTCATTTAGTCCCATTTTGAAGAAATGAAGTGTCTGGATCAAAATTGAAGAGTTGTTCCTATAACAGCATCAGTAGTAGTTGCAGCAATGAGTCTCAGGGGAGCAGCTATTAGGAGTCTGATAAATTTCAGGAATCAGTCAGGGAGCACTGGAACAGGAGCATCACAACTCCTGGCAGGAGAACTTCAGCAGGGGAATGCAGCCATTCTTTGGTCAGGTTCCTCGGTAGTCCTAGAGGTGCAACCTAGCTTATGTCTGAGAAAAAACACTTTTTTAAAGTTATCAGAGGCTTTGACAGTTGAGGTTTGGTCTCCATGCCTGTGAATAGAAAGAGTCAGAGGGAAGCTCCAATACAAATGGATATCCTAGAGAGAAATGAAAAGGTGTTCCTGTTAAAAGCCATTCCTTTCTCCTTCAGGAAACTGTGAATTCCAAGGAAAGAGTAAAAGTAAAATACTGTTAATTCAGGATACTTGGTGTGGCATTGTCCAATCCATAACCTGTAAAAGAGGGTATAAGAGATGCTCTTAATGTGATCTCATGTTATTTTAAAGGAGTAAGAGGCCTTTTCTTCAGGTCCTCTGACGCTGGCTCATCTTCTTTCCTTGTGATTTCCAGCTTGGAGCTGGAATTTGAAGGGTTGTGAGTCTCTGGAGG
This sequence comes from Sorex araneus, assembly GCF_027595985.1. Lineage (NCBI taxonomy): Eukaryota > Metazoa > Chordata > Mammalia > Eulipotyphla > Soricidae > Sorex > Sorex araneus. Next base: position 223,355,736 of record NC_073304.1, read on the forward strand.
TCTGAGATCCAAATCAGGTGGATGAATTCTACTTCTGATGAAACATAATGGGATCCAAAGTTTCTCAGTGGGGTTATCATCTGTTGAAACAAAAGCATAGCCTTTTCCTTGAATGAGAAGTTTTCCTGCTACATTCAATTGAGAAAATACCTCCTTTTTGTATTTGATTTAACATTCCATATGTCCACTGAAAATGCAGAGGTGGTGGGCTTATTGAAAAGGGGTTGTAGTAACTGTACTGGGGCAGGAAATATCCAACGCTGCGCTTCCTGCCGTCACTGGCTGCAGCAATTATACTGATTGGAGCTCTGAAACTCCACACTGGGAAGAGGGGCTGAAACTGAGAACATTCCCAGATTTTGTGGGGCCTGACTCTGGCCCCCTTGCAGGTGTCCCGAGTTGGGGTCACCCACTGCATCAAAATTAAAGCGACAATCTCTGGCCCAATGATTTCCCCTCTTACACCGGGGACAGGGCCCAGGACGTGCTCTCACAGTAGCACGGATGGGGGGCGTTCTGCAATCTTTACAAAAGTGGCCTGGTTTTCCACAATTAAAACATTTTTTTTCTGAGCTTGTCTCTGTAAGGCATAGACCTGCACCATATGTTTAACAGAACCAACATTCCAGCATGCTTTCAAGTATCCCATTATGTCTTCCTTCTCCTTAATAGGGCGCAGAACAGCCTGGTGATCCTCACTGGCATTTTCAAAGGCCTATAGTTTAGGGGCTGGAGCAATAGCACAGTGGGTAGGGCGCTTGCCTTGCACGCGGCCGACCCGGGTTCGAATCCCAGCATCCCATATGGTCCCCCGAGCACCGCCAGGAGTAATTCCTGAGTGCATGAGCCAGGAGTAACCCCTGTGCATCGCCGGGTGTGACCCAAAAACCAAAAAAAAAAAAAAAAAAAAACCAACAAAGTCCTATAGTTTAGTAACAGCTCCTGAGTTTCCTTGTCCTTAACCTGCATTTCAATGGCTTTCATCAACCTTCCTATGAAATCTGCATAAGGTTCTGAGGCTCTCTGGAAAATCTTTGTAAAACTTCCCTTAAATTCTGCATCTGGGGCTGGAGTGATAGCACAGTGGGCAGGGCGTTTGCCTTGCATGCGGCTGACCCAGGTTCGATTCCCAGCATCGCATATGGTCCCCTGAGCACGGCCAGGGGTAATTCCTGAGTGCAGAGCCAGGAGTGACCCCTGAGCATTGCTGGATGTGACCCAAAAAGCAAAAAAAATAAAATCGGTATCTGCATCAGCCTTCTCCCATGCACGCAGGGCTGCATCATGGATATGAGCAAAAACAGCACACGGCAAGGTGACTTGCCATTCTGGGTCACGCCATTTCCCTTTACCAATTAACATCTCATCAATCAACTTAATTCCTGAAAAGTTTTGTCCAGCATGGCCTAGGCCTTGAAGCTTTGCCTTGGCCTCATCACTGAGCCACATTCTCCACTCCAAGTACTGAGAAGGGGTTAAGCAAGTCTTAGCAACCACATGAAAATCTTGAGATACTCAGTAGGTTTTTTTGCTCCAGTCTGTAAGATACTCCCTACAGTATGAAGATGTAGGCCCATATGAGACACAGGCCTTTTTGAAATGACTGAGAGAATCCATCCTTAACCTGCGATAAGATGGATGCTGCTGCTTCTCTGCCTGGACTGGGCGATTGGGAGCATGTCCCAAGTGGTCTGGAGTCCCTCTCGGACTCAGAATCTGAGTAAGTGGTAGCAGACTCATAACCCGCATCACTTTCATCTGATGCACTGGAAGTAGAACTATATTCACCAGCCTCAGAAATATTTTTACTATGAAAACCCTTTCGAGACTTAGGTGTGGAAGGAGCTGAGGTCGTATTATTTATAATATTCTCCTCCACATCAATTGTACTTTTCAAAAACAGGAGAATAGAATTAACAATCTCCCATGTAATCCAGAATCCCACGGGGATCTTAGTCCCTTCCTTAGATGCCTTGTAGGCATTATTCTTAACTTTTTTCCAAGTCTTGGTTTCTAGAGTTCCTTCATCTGGGAACCACGGGTTAACCTTATAAACTACTTTAAAGCAGGACCGGAGTTGGTCTCTGGAAATGCAGAGTTCTGGGTCTCCTGTTCTGCGGGAGAAAAATGGAATCAAATCCATAAATGGTCTGCCCTGTTCAGTCTGGCTCGAGAAAATATGAAAGATGTTGGGAAGGCCCAGAATCTGCCCCATCTTAGTGGGGGAATGCTGTTAGGATTCTAATCCCCAGCACACTAAAAATCCTGTTCTCCCACTCACTTTCTAGACTGGGGGTGCACCGAACGCTATTCTTACCTTTAGCCTGGGGCGCGCAGATGCAGTGAAGCCGAGGAGGGCTGAGGTGGTACCTTTCACGGTTCCCAGCGAGAGTGACAAAACCCTGTTGGTGTGGGAGCTGAGCCCTGACCCCAAGGTCAAAGCCTTGCATGTGAGCTGGGTCCGGAGGGCAGGACGGGGTGTTTCGGGAAAGGCGCCTCGAGCCCTGACTTCCTACCGACCGTGGCCCCGAGCCCTGCACTGTGCCAAGGGAACCGTGGCTGTCAGCTCGCCGCGACACTTTCTCCTGCTGCACCTCGGGCCCCGTGGCAGTGGCCGTGCGACGCTGCTGCAGCCGGGGCTTGCAGAGTGCAGCGTGCTGGGGATGTGGCCCCCCGCGCGGGGCCGGGGCGTGTGCGGGGAGGGTGGGCCTCGGCCGCGCACTCTGCGGTGGGTGACCTCAGCGGCCCCGCATCGTTCTCTGTCCTCAGCCTTCTCCCGCTTTGGCCTCCTGTACGCGGTGCGCGTCTTCGCCAATGCTGCGGCCGCCCCGCCGGGTTTTTACGCAGCGGTCATTTTTTTTTAAAATTTATTTATTTTTAATTAGTGAATCACCGTGAGGGTACAGTTACAGATTTATACACTTTTGTGCTTATGCTTCTCTCATACAAAGTTCGGGAACCCATCCCTTCACCAGTGCCCATTCTCCACCACCAGTAAACCTAGCCTCCCTCCCACCCTCCCCAATCCCATCTCCCCCCACCCCACCCTGCCACTGTGGCAGGGCATTCCCTTCTGTTCTCTCTCTCTAATTAGCTGTTGTGGTTTGCAATAAAGGTGTTGAGTGGCCACTGTGCTCAGTCTCTAGCCCTCATTCAGCCCGCAACTCCCTTCCCCCACATGGCCTTCGACTACATTATAGTTGGTGATCCCTTCTCTGAGTTGCCCTTTCCCCAGAATGTGAGGCCAGCCTCCAAGCCATGGAGTCAACCTCCTGGTACTTATTTCTACAATTCTTGGGTGTTAGTCTCTCACTCTGTTATTCTATATTCCACAGATGAGTGCAATCTTTCTATGTCTGACTTTCTCTTTCTGACTCATTTCACTTAGCATGAAACTTTTCATGCCCATCCACTTAAATACAAAATTCATGACCTCCTTTTTTCTAACAGCTGCATAGTATTCCATTGTATGGATGTACCAAAGTTTCTTCAGCCAGTCATCCGTTCTAGGGCATTCGGGTTTTTTCCAGATTCTGGCTATTGTAAACAGTGCTGCGATGAACATACATGTGCAGATGTCGTTTTGATTATACTTTTTTGCCTCTCTGGGATATATTCCCAGCAGTGGTATTGCTGGGTCAAATGGGAGCTCAACCTCTAATTTTTTGAGAGTCGTCCATATTGTTTTCCAGAAGTGCTGAACGAGTCGGCATTCCCACCAGCAGTGTAGAAGGGTCCCTTTCTCCCCACATCCTCTCCAACAGTGGTTGCTTTTGTTCTTTTGGATGTGTGCTAGTCTCTGTGGTGTGAGGTGGTATCTTGTGGTTGTTTTGATCTGCATCTCTCTGATGCTTAGTGATGTAGAACACTTTTTCATGTGCACTTTTTTGCCAAAAGCAATTTTGGCCATTCGTATTTCTTCCTTGGTAAAGTTTCTGTTCATTTCTTCGCCCCATTTTTTGATGGGGTTGGATGTTTTCTTCTTGTAGAGTTCAACCAGTGCTTTATATACCATTGATATCAACCCCTTATCTGATGGGTATTGTGTAAATATCCTTTCCCATTCTGTGGATAGTCTTTGTATTCTGGTCACTGTATCTTTTGCAGCACAGCGGTCATTTTATTCTGCGCGCGCCGCTCACTCAGCCCAAGGGGCCTGCGGCCGGCAGCTGCTCTTCCAGTCTTCTCCGCTGAAGGTGGGTCGGCACTTGGCGGGGGCCGGGGCCCGTAGGAAGCAGTGCTGGGCGGGGGCATCTTACACTGGCAGCTAGCCACCCTCACCTAACAGCCTCCCGAAGCCTTGCAGAGTGTCCACCAGAATCTGGGCAGCACGGCCGGTCCCCCAGGGCTGCTGCTGCAGAAACGCCAGGGCTGGTTGCAGTAAGAGACTCGCTGACAGGGTCAGAGCCTGTTCCCAGCCTCCTCTGGACTTTGATGAGATCCACGTGTGTGCTTGACAGTCCTGTTGGCTGGAGGGACTCGCGGCCACTGTCATCGCTCTGTCTTAAGCCAGCCGTTCCCGATGCCCACCCCCAGTTTCCCACTGTAAACTTTCTTCCCTTTGCGTGCACCCCGGCTCCACAGTCTCCAGCTCCTGAATTCCGTCTCGCTTGGGCCTCATTTTGGTCCCATTCTTTTGTCTGGCCCATTTGTTGGGTGTGGAGGGGATGGGGATAAGAACCTAGGGGTCCCCCTCTCTGCTGTTTTTCCGTGCATGCCCCCACCACTTCCCATGCCTCTGAATATATGAATGAGGATTATTCTTTTACAAAACTTTCATTTGATAATTCTAAGCCTTCTCTGATTAGCTCCCTGAACTGGCTTCTCACACCTCATCTTGCTGGTCATTCCCACTCCCCATCCTTTCCTCCTTGCCTGCGCCTTCACGGACATGAGAACACCCCTCCGTGGTGAACATAGACTCTGCTGCTCCTCTGCAGGCTCAACGCCTGCTTCAGTCCCTACTCTATGCCCTATACATACCTATACCCAGGAGCACATATGATTGCCCCAACCACCACCTGGAATGATCCCAGAGCACAGAGCTACAAGTAACTGATTATTGCTGAGTATGGGTCTGAAACAAGAGCAACCACCAAAGTTTGTACAATTTGCTCTTCACAGCCATCTTATGAAACTTGTGTTGAGAAGTCTTGGGTCGGCTGAATTAGATCTCTGTGGCAATTTGTTCCTATCCTCGAGCATGTGTCTTATGTCGTTAGGTTTGTCTCAGCAGACATAAAGCAGTTCAACATCGTGCCCTTGCCCTAAACAGCTCCCAATGCCAGGAACTGGCAAGCTACTATTTTGGTTTCAATGGATGGTCTGAAAGGATTGTCAGGGTAGGAAGTGGAGAGAGTTCAAGTGCAGAGCCTGTGCCCACCGTGTTCAAGGCCCTGGCTTTTGTCCTGAGTACTGCACGACTCCACAGCACTGTGGGTTGTGACCCCAGCAGGCCCTGTGGACCGACAGACCTGGCAGATGAGAGTTGTCTAAGTGAAAGTGTCTGAGCCTCGGTCACACCCCAGAATCAGTAAAGATCTCAGTGAATTGACGGTGTTGTCCATATTCTACAACACTTGTGTGCTCTGCATGTGCATGGTTGGTGTAGTTCATAGGAAGTTTTGCTTAATGTTGAAGTCACAGGTTACTTCAAGTGTTAGCCTGGATTGCTGGAGTTTCATTTTTATTTCTAATTAAACATTTTAAAGTCTACATTGAGATGTTCAGAAGGACCTTCAATCTAAAATCCAGCTTCAGGATCTTTCTGACCTCGAAGAAAGGGAAAATGAAGATATTGTGGCACCACTTCAGAAGCAAAGCATGAAGATCTTCTGTGCTTTAGAGGTGGTATTGTCACCCTTTGATTGCAAGAGCCCTGGAGTTGGCATAGCCAAGGAGATTTTGGATAAACTGGAAGGTCTCTGTGGGGACTGGAATGGGGGTGTGGGTAAGAATTCATTCTCTCGCTCTCTCTCTCATCACATTTTCAGACATCAGAAAAAGCCCTTTCCTTGCTAAGCTGCTAAAGCCTTGGGCAGATGTTTTTAACAATACTTGTTCGAATATTAGGTAGTAACCACAGAACCATTTGTTGTTTTTTGGGAGGGGAGGTGCTAGGGACACCTGATGATACTCCTTGCTCAGCACTCAAAATCACTCCTGGAGGTGCTCAGAGGACTCTGTGGAATGCTGGAGATCAAGCCTGGGTTGGCAAGTGCCCTACCTGCTGTTCTGTCACTCTGACAGAACCTTGAACTTCACAATTTTAGAGCTGTCTTCCTACCAAGAAGCTTAGGGGTATGGAGATGGGAACAGTGTTTCTCCTATTTGGAGTAATAATCTTCTTTGTTCCAAAGTATCTTTCAAGTATAGATCATGTGTAATCTTCTGTTATCCCAGCAAATTCTTCATCTAGATAACGAAATAAACTAATATAAATGTTTTTTTCCCCCAGAATCTGTGGCACGTAGGCTTAGGGTATTCAGTCAAAGGCAGGGCTGTTAGTGAAAGAACTGGAACAGACTCTTGTAGGTGGATCTTAGGGAGAGACCAGCTCATCTATGCCACTACCAACCCTTTCTCAAGCTCCTTCCTACCACCTTATTTTGGGTGTTTCCATCCCGATCCCGAACTCCAGCCCCAAAGCAGAAAGAAAGAATTTATTTTGTATTGTTTGCTCTGAATCAACTGTTGAATATGCTCCAAAAAAGTTTCCTTAGAGGAAAGTATGTGAAGATTGCTGTATTTCCCTCAGGGACCATTAAGCCCTACAATAAGAGATTATTGATAATCTCTTATTAAAGGTTGAGCCTTGTGTAAAATGTAAAATGTATTTCCCTCTGTAAAAATGTATTTCCCTCTAAGATTGGTTGCCTCCTACTTCAAACCCCATCAACTGTGGTGTACTGCTCTTGGAATATTAGTGATGCGAGGCATGTCAACTTCCTAGTTTATAGTAGTGTAATCTGTAGGTGTCTAGCTTCACTTTGCCTATTTGAAATACATAATCAGTGTGAGCTCTGTGCCATGATCTTGACTGATTTCTCCCATCTAGTTCACTTATTCAGGAATGTACAGAATACATCAGACAGCAAAAATGTATGGTAATAGCCCTGACAGAATATACCTACCACAGAGCCTTTGAGACATAGCCTTGTTGAGCGGTTTGGGCCATGTAGCAGCAAAGGATAGGGTTAATGTTTTGCTAACTTGCTTGATTGCTTTCTGTAACTTGCTAAATTGCCTTCTGTAACTTGCTAACTTACTTGATCACTCTCTGTAAAACAATACCTTGCAGTATGACCTAAGCTACACAAAACAAGGACCTGTTTCAGGAAATGAAACTGCCCAGACGCCTGGTAATGTCCAGGAAAGGCACGGACATATGGCGAAATTTTCTCTAGCAAAGCAGAATGTCACTGATGACCCCCCTTGATCCCAAAAAATGAGGATGTTGATCTAAGTGACCTGGGAAAAATGAAGATGTTGATCAAAGTTACCTTGGAAAAATGGGAAAAATGAGAATAATGATCAAAGTAATCTTATTTACTAAGGTGTATAAAAAGAGTCTGAACTCTGTATACGGGGCTCTCTTTCTCTCTCTCTAACCCTCCTCTGCGTAGGAGTGAAAGCAGAGGGAGAGCCCCAGCGCGTTGGCCTGAATAAATCCCCTTGCTGTTGCAGAAAGAGCAGTTTCAGTTTTGTTCCTTCACGCCTCTCCCTGGCAGAGATCTGCTTGACCCTAACATTGTGTGGTGCCTTCCCTTACTCACTAAGATCATGATGTAGTTCTCTTTTTATTTATTTATTTATTTATTAATCTATTTATTTATTTATTTATTTATCTGTCTATCTATCTATCTATCTATCTATCTATCTATCTATCTATTTATTTATTTATTTATTTCCCTCACAGCAGAGCCTGGCACGCTACCAGTGGTATATTCAATATGCCAAAAACTGTAACAAGTCTCAAAATGGAGACATTACTGGTGCCCGCTGGAGCAAATCAATGAGCAAAGGGATGAGAGTGATACAGTGATAGAGTGATTTATTTATTTTTAATTTTTAAAAAGTTTTGGGTCACACCCAGCAATGCTCAGGGGTTACTCCTGGCTCCGAACTCAGAAATTACTTTTGGCAGTCCTGGCTCTGCACTCAGAAATTACTTTTGGCAGTCCTGGCTCTGCACTCAGAAATTACTTTTGGCAGTGCAGGGGAAACCAAATGTGATTCCGGGGATCGAACATGGGTCCGCTGCATACAAGGCAGAGTCCATACCTCCTGTAGTATTGCTTCATCTCCAGTTCTCTTTTTAGACTTCATTTAAGTCAGTGAATACAGATTGGCATTGTAAATCTATTTGTTTTGGTTGGATTTAGGATCATAATTACGACTCAGAAGTTTGCTATTCAAAAGGCTGTGTCAGATGCATTTCAGAAACTGCTCATTGTGGTTTTAGGTAAGACTTTTCTCAGTTGTCCTTGAAGTACTGCAGTTTTCTTATTTGAAGAGCAAATAAATTGAATTTGAGAAGTCAATTTTATTGAAAATGCAATGCACTGTGGCACTGTCATCCCATTGTTCATCGATTTGCTCGAGCACGCACCAGTAACATCTCCATTTTGAGATTTGTTGTTACTGTTTTTGGCATATTGAATGCGCCATGGTTAGCTTGCCAGGCTCTGCCGTGTGGTTCAGATACTCTCGGTAGCTTGCCGGGCTCTCTGAGAGGGAAGGAATAATCGAACCCAGGTTGGCCGTGTGCAAGGCAAATGCCCTACCTGCTTTGCTATTGCTCCAGCCCTATATTGAAAATAATGGAAATAGTACTACTTCCTATTCTTTTATTCACTAGATGCTTTTCAGAAGTCTCAAATTTGTTCTTTGTGGAACCTGTGAAAAATAATTACAGTAAATATTACCCCCAATGTATAAATATAGGATAGTTTAGATTGTAGAGTATTTGATCCAATTCTTCTTTCTCAATTGTTAGTCAATAAAACAGAATAGTATAGTGGTTATAAACTTCAGACTCCTGTTTAAGTACTAGCTCTGTTCATTTTTCTGCCTTTGGACTGGAGCAATAGCACAGCGGGTAGGGTGCTTCCCTTGCATGAGGCCGACCCAGGTTCTATTCCACTGTCCCTCTCGGAGAGCCCAGTGAGCTACTGAGAGTATCCTGCCCGCACAGCAGAGCCTGGCAAGCTACCCGTGGCATATTCGATATGCCAAAAACAGTAACAACAAATCTCACAATGGAGATGTTACTGGTGCCTGCTCAAGCAAATCGATGAACAACGGGATGACAGTACTCCAGGGCTCCTTACTTTTCTGGGTTTTGGGCCACACCTGCTGATGCTTAGGGCTGACTCCTGGCTCTGTGTTCAGGGACCACTGCTAGCAGGACTTGGGGAACCACATGGGATTCCGGGACTCAACCTGGGTTGGCTTCATGCAGGGCGAATGTACTATCCACTGTAATATTACTCTGGCCCCTCTGTCTCAGTTTTTAAATGTAACTGTAGGTCTTCTAAACAGATATGTGAAGGTATTTCTAAGCTACAGTTTTCTGAAAAAATATACTTTTAATTTAGCTGACCTTATGGGCAATATTGTAAAAGTAAATACTTAACGGTTACATTTGTGGAATATAAAGTAACAGTGGGAGACTAGCACCCAAGGATAGTAGAGAATGAGACCAGGAGGATTGCTCCACAGCTTGGATGCTAGCCTCACATGCTGGTGCATGTGAGACAGCTCAGATAGAGAAGGGACCACCAAGTCAAGAATGCTTAGAGGGCCCATTTGGGATGAGAGATGTGTGCTGGAGGTAGACTACAGACCGAACATGATGGCCACTTAATGCCTATATTGCTAACCACAACACCCAAAGGAAGAGAGTAAAAGGGAATGTACCTACCACAGAGTGGGAGGAGGGGGGTCATGGAGGGATACTGGGAACATTGGCAGTGGAGGATGGGCACTGGTGGAGGAATGGGTACTCAGTCATTCTATGGCTGAAACGTAAGCATGAAAGTTTGTTCGTCTGTAACTGTTGTACCTCACAGTGATTCATTAAAAACAAGAAAATAAAGACATCAAATAATAAAAATTAACAAATAATATTTAAAAAACTTACCTAGAATTTAGTAAGAGAAAATATTCTAATTATTGCTACTGTTTTCCTACTGAACAGGAAACTCAACTGGCATCAGTTCAGGGTTGGTTTTCAGCACTGACATATTGAGTGGTTGTGATTTTATACAACAACCAACTATGTATTGTGAATCTTCACTGTGATTCTGCTGGGGCCAGGAAACAGCTGAGAGACGTAGTGCACATGCTGTGCATGTGGAAGGCCAAGGTTGGATTCCTGGCAACACATGGGTATCCAGGAGCACCCCCAAGTACCCAGCTCGGGAGAAGACTCTAAACACTGCTGGGTGTGATCCCAAACAAAAACAAATAATGGTCATACTATTTAAGATTTTAAAATTTTCTCCTCTTATGAAATTTAATAGTGTTATGAATATTGCCAGCTGCGCCAGAAGGAAACTGAAGAATCAGTAGAGAATCCACAAACAGAATTGCTCTCCTTGCTCTATAGCCCTGCAGTCTTAGAGACAGAAATTTTAAGTTGTCAGAGACCTTATTTACTTACACGAGTAGACCCGGAGTTGACTTCAGCCTTCCAGTCTGGGTCATTCTTCTAGGAAAAGTGACTTCTTTGGTCAGTTGGTAGAATTTCTGTCAACTATAAGAACATTTAAGAACCAATGGGGGCTTAAGAAGATGGTACTGGAGCCAAGGCACCTGCCTTGCACATCCCTGCCATGGCATATGGTCCCCTCTAGCACCACCAGGGAGCACAGAGCCAGCAATAGCCCCTGAGTACCAGAAGATATGATCCCCACACCCAAAATATAAAGAAATAAAAGAAGCAGTAGGTTGGACAGATAGCTCAGCAGACTGGGCACATTCTTGGCATGCAGGAAGCATAGTTTCAGTTCCAGCTCAGCATGGTATTGCTAGGAGTGACTCCCAAGTACGAAGTGGGTATAATCCCTGAGCACCATCGAGTCTGACTTCAAATCAGAGAAACAAAAAGAACCAAACTTAATGTCTGCATTGAAAAGGAAAATGCTCTTATTTTATGCTTTAAAAATAAAATTATTGGATGTATAACGGGAGTACACACCAGCATCATTGTATACTGCCTTTATAGAAATAACATTTTAGACAGTAATTTTTCTTTTTTTGCTTTTTGGGTCACACCTGGCGATGCACAGGGGTTACTCCTGGCTCTGCACTCAGGAATTACTCCTGGCGGTGTTCAGGGGACCATATGGGATGCTGGGGATCGAACCCGGGTTGGCCTCGTGCAAGGCAAATGCCCTACCCAATTTAGACAGTAATTTTGAATTTATCCTTGTTAACTTTATTTCAGAAAGTGGTAAAATACCTGTGGAATATAGGCCTTTTGAGGAGCTGACTGATGCCAGAACTACATGATTTAATTCAAGTCTGTGAAGAGAAAAACACAAGGATGACATACAGAGGATGGCTGTAATTCAAAATAATGAGCCGACCTTGGAAGTTTTTAGCATATGCAGTCAATTCTACCATCCCCAGAAAAATATGAACTCTAAAACTTTATTTGAGGGAATTTCTGAAGTTTTCCTGAAGTCCTGGCCCTTGGTTCTAAACTCTTATTTGAAATTTGGAGAGTTTTAAGTGCCCTCTGAGTTCTGTCAGAGAAATACCTTTTTGAAATCCCCTTAAACAGGATCTAGGGATTTTGGCCTTAATTGTGATTATGTTGCAGCATTTGAAAAGTTACATTTTTTTCAAGTAAGATACAATACCTAGAGCTCAGCATCTCATATATATCTTGTATGAAACATTTTATGAAAGAACGATTCTCTTAAACAAGTGCACCGTATTCCAAATTAGGAATTAATTTGCTAATTTCCAGGAGAAAATATAAATGCACTATTTAACTGTGTGTGTTCTAGTGATGGCGGAAGGAGGGGCTGGGTGCAGAGGGGTGGGAGTGGGCTGAAAAATGTGTTTCATACCATTGGGATTAAATTTGGAGTTGGACATATGTAATTAATGTGGCTCAAAATCAGAAAATGTATTTTCAAATTTAGGAAAAGAAAGGGCGAGAAAAGGTGTTGTGTTCCTCTTTTTAAAAATATTATTTTGTTTGTAAAATAATTTTTATTTGTGGAGTAGGTAGCGTGGCTCACACTTGGCACTGATCAGAAATTACCCGGCCTGGCTCTTTGTTATAATCACTTGTCAAAGTACTCAGAGGACCAGGTGATGGTAGGAAGCAAATTCAAACCTTTCTCCTGCAAAGCATGTGCTCAGTCTTTTGAACTCTTGATCTAGTTGTGCAAAATAATTTTTCAAATAGTTTAAAACAAACACATCAAGAAAACTTCAAACACCTGTACTTGGATCTTAACAAGACTAGCTCAGGAGGCTGAGACATAGTTATTCAGGCTGGAGCATGGACTGTGCGTGAGGGAGACCTGGGTTTGATACCTGCCACTGCATGGCCTCCGGAGCACTGCCAGGAGCAACCTCAAACACCTCCAGGTGTGGCCCCCAAACAAACAAAAACGTCCACCTTACTATGAAACGTGAGAAGACATTTAGTTCTAATGCCAAAGAATTCAGAAAACTAACATCCACCCCTAAATGAGGACTCTCTTGGAACCAACTCCATTCAAAGCTCTCTACTCAACTAGACACTGGGAGGAAGCCCCTTCGCATGGAATGTATATTCTAGAAGTGTGAGATAATGAAAACTGAAATCCATGAGAAGAAAGACTGTGAAGAAAGTTAAATGGGTGCTAGTCACAGTATTGCAAGAGAGCCGTTACATTCTGACATTAAGCTCTTCAGTGGTCTCTCCAAGAGTGCTAGAAAGGCAGGCAGCCCTCTAGAAAGGGGCTTGCTACTTTTTCTCTATGAATTAATGTTGAGCTCCATGCAAGAAAGGGGGATTTGCCCCAGGCCAGTGTAAAGGAGTGTATATGACTGTTCATTCAGTTTAAGGTCGGTCTCCCAGAATAAACTGTTTATGGACCCAGAGCCCTCCTTCAGAAAATTTTGGGTCAGTGGTTCCATGCTATCCCCTCTCTAGGAGAGTATTAATCAGAGATACTGAGAGTTTAAAGGAAATGAGAACATTTGGGAACCCCCATCCATCCTAAGTAGTGCTCCTTTTGCAGGTCAGCTAGCTTTCTTGGAAGCAGGATGGCCCAGGGGAGGAAGAATGTATCTCGGATTTCAGTAGTGAGGAGGACGCACCAAGACCACCACAACTGGACTAGTACTGTTGAATTCGCCAGTGTGCCCAATGGGGGACACACTGTTCCTTCCCCTCCCCATCCCCACCACAGGGCTAGGCCCAGAGTCGTTGGCAGTCCCAGTTCTGTTTGGCTGGCAGGGGAGGCTGGGGGTGGGCGGAGAAGGTGGGAAGAGGACGTGATTGGACGTCTTTGGTGCCTTTCAAGTGCCTTTCTGGGTCCTGCTGGTTCCCCAATAAAGGCAGCATAAAGGGGCTGTGGGGGAGGGGCGCGGGGTTGCTAAGGGTGTGCCGTTGCTAAGGTCCTCAGTGCCTAAGGGTGCCACGGATCTCCTGGCTGCCACAATGGCTGGCCTCGGGTCCGGACGCCTGCGCCCTAGTGGCTCGGACCATGGCTCTCGAGTTAATCCGAGTGTCATGTCCTGGCAACGGCTATATGTCCTGTGTCTACTCTTGTGGCCACCAATGTGGCTGCTTGTGCAGGGAGCTCCGATCATGAAGCAGGTCCTGCACTCAGTCCCGCTGATCCCCGACCCCTCCACCCCCAAGCCCTGGATTTCACCTTCCCGTGCTCCTGCACCTGAATCGCTTCATGCCCTTCAACCACGGGTCAAGTCCGGGTTTTTTCAACGTTTCACCCCGACTGTTGGCCGGATGTTGTTACCGCCGCAGAAGTTTAAAGGTTTCATCCCCATCCTGCATGAATACTCAGGTAAAGGGTTGCCCTCTGCATCCCATCGATTTGCCCTTCCACACCAGGGTTTGAATGACAAGCCAGCAACACATCAGAGGCTCCCAGTTGATCCAATGATATGATGGACTCAGGATCAGAGTCCACTTCTAGCTTTGTCTCCAGAGGGGCAAGTACAAGTATAGGTCTAGGTCAACCTGAAGATCAGACATCTGAAATGCCTGCTCCACCTCTAGGTGGACAGGTTCCAAAACTACTAAACTTCATTATTTCTCCTAAAAACAGGAGGGAGGGTCTAGTTGGCCATCACCATGCTGCTGAAATTGTTGTGTTGGGTCCAGAGCCGCAAGAAGCAGAGACGGGCCAGACTTGCAAGGAAAAGGTTTATTCAAACCAACATGCTGGGGCTGCACCTCAAGTGGATGCAGCGGTTTGTGCTAGTTAGGGCAGCCTTTTTATAGGGCTTAAGTCCTCTGGGCCAGTCACGTTAGTCACGTAGCCTCGTCCGGAACCACTATCTCGGAATTTGTGTGTCTGGAGACATTCTTTCATTGTTCTTGCCCTTCGTCAGGAGTTACTATCTGTAGAGCCCTGGGACCGGAGTCACTATCTGGGCTCTGTGTCAGGGGCCGGAGTCACTATCTACTGGGCCGTGGGACCAGAGTCACTATCTACTGGGCCGGATTCACTATCTGCTGGGCCGTGGGACCGAAGTCACTATCTGGGCTCCTTGTTCTCAGCAACTCCTTCTGTGAGCGGGTC